>NC_068425.1:9919067-10259067 GCF_023373465.1 Oncorhynchus keta | reverse complement strand
GTCAAGAAGAAGCACATTAAGGTCCTGGAGTGGCCTAGCCAGTCTCCAGTCCTTAATCTCATAGAAAATCTGTGGAGGGAGCTGAAGGCCAAACGTCAGCCTCCAAACCTTGGAGAAGATCTGCAAAGAGGAGTGGGACAAAATCCCTCCTGAGATGTGTGCAAACCTGGTGGCCAACTACAAGAAACATCTGACCTCTGTGATTGCCAACAAGGGTTTTGCCACCAAGTACTAAGTCATGTTTTGCAGAGGAGTCAAATACTTATTTCCCTCATTAAAATGCAAATCAATTTATAACATTTTTGACATGCGTTTTTCTGGATTTTTTTGTAAACCTACCATTAAAATTATAGACTTATCATTTCTTTATCAGTGGGCAAACATACAAAATCAGCAGGGGATCTAATACTTTTTTCCCTCACTGTACATATATAGCATTTTTGGGCAATTTGTGTCAAATCAAATCAAACTTTATTTGTCACATGCGCCGAATTCAAGTGTAGACTTTACCGTGAAATGCTTATTTACAAGCCCTCAACCAACAGTGCAGTTCAAGAAGAAGAAAATATTTACCAAGCAGACTAAAATAAAAAGTAACACGATAAGAATAACAATAACGAGGCTATATACAGGGGGCACTGGTACCGAGTCAGTGTGCAGGGGTTACAGTCTAGTTGAGGTAATCTGTACATGTAGGTGGGGGCAAAGTGACTATGCATAGGTAGCAAACAAACACTGAGTAGCAGCAGTGTACAAAAGGGGGGGTCAATGTAAATTGTCCGGTGGTGATTTTATGAATTGATCAGCAGTCTAATGGCTTGGGGGTAGAAGCTGTTGAGGAGCCTTTTGGTCCTAGACTTGGCGCTCTGGTACCGCTTGCCGTGCGGTGGCAGAGAAAACAGTCTACTGTGACTGGAGTCTCTGACAATTTTATGGGCTTTCCTCTGAAACCGCCTATTATATAGGTCCTGGATGGCAAGAAGCTTGGCCCCAGTGATGTACCGGGCCGTTCGCACTACCCTCTGTAGCGCCTTACTGTCAGATGCCGAGCAGTTGCCATACCAGGTGGTGATGCAACTGGTCAGGATGCTCTCGATGGTGCAGCTGTATAAACTTTTGAGGATCTGGGGACCCATGCCAAATCTTTTCAGTCTCCTGAGGGGGAAAATGTTTTGTCGTGCCCTCTTCACAACTGTCTTGGTATGTTTGGACCATGATAGTTTGTTGGTGATGTGGACACCAAGGAACATGAAACTCTCGATCCGCTCCACTACAGCCCTGTCAATGTTAATGGGGGCCTGTTCAGCCTGCCTTTTCCTGTAGTCCATGATCAGCTCCTTTGTCTTGCTCACATTGAGGGAGAGGTTGTTGTCCTGGCACCACACTGCCAGTTCTCTGACCTCCTCCCTATAGGTTGTCTCATCGTTGTTGGTGATCAGGCATACATACCACTGTTGTGTAGTCAGTCAGCAAACGTAATGATGGTGTTGGAGTCGTGTTTGGCCACACAGTCGTGGGTGAACAGGGAATACAGGAGGGGACTAAGTAAGTACACACCCTTGAGGGCCCCCAGTGTTAAGGATCAGCGTGGCAGATGTGTTGTTGCCTACTCTTACCACCTGGGGGTGGCCTGTCAGGAAGTAATAATAATAATATATGCCATTTAGCAGACGCTTTTATCCAAAGCGACTTACAGTCATGTGTGCATACATTCTACGTATGGGTGGTCCCGGGAATCGAACCCACTACCCTGGCGTTACAAGCGCCATGCTCTACCAACTGAGCTACAGAAGGACGTCCAGGATCCAGTTGCAGAGGGAGGTGTTTAGTCCAAGAGTCCTTAGCTTAGTGATGAGCTTCGTGGGCACTATGGTGTTGAATGCTGAGCTGTAGTCAATGAACAGCATTCTCACATAGGTGTCCCTTTTGTCCTGGTGAGAAAGGGCAGTGTGGAGTGCGATTCAGATTGCGTCATCTGTGGATCTGTTGGGGTGGTATGCAAATTGGAGTGGGTCTAGGGTGTCTGGGAGGATGCTGTTGATGTGAGCCATGACCAGCTTTTCAAAGCACTTCATGGCTACCGACATGAGTGCCACAGTGAAAGCAGGATATCCTTCTCATCAGACTCGTTAAAGGGAAAATTTTCTTCCAGTCCGCGGTGAGTAAGTTATTTTTGCTCATAACAGACGGTAGCAGCAACATTATGTACACAATAAGTTTAAAAAATTACACAAAACGCAAAAATAAATGACAAAGTAGCACAATTGGTTGGGAGAATGTAAAACGTCAGCCATGTTCTTCAGCGCCAACTTTTATTCCAATTCGTACAATATGTTACAAATGTGTAAGTGCTTAAGATCCCGGACTGCATCTTTAAGCATTCTGTCCATCTGAATATCACCAGTTGCTCCCTCCCTCTCTTCCTCTCCATCCTTAACTCCAACATGACTCCCCCTCTTCCATGCCTGTGTGTGTATGTGTGTGTGTATGTATCTCAGGGCCAAGCTTTGACAAGGCTTTGGGTTGCTAGGAGATGGCCCTCTGTTGCCGTGGCATTGGTCGTTAGGTGGTCTGCCTGCCTGCGAGGGCTGGAGTGGGTGGGGGTAGAAGGGAGGGGTGGAGGGCAGAGGAGGCTGATGGGAGGAGCTATAGGAGGATGGGCTCATTGTAATGGCTGGAATGGATTAACTGAAACAGCATCAAACATGTCAAACACATGGAAACCATGTTTCCCTCCATGTTCCATTCCAGCCATTAGACAGAGCCCGTCCTCCTATAGCTCCTCCCACAAAGCCTCCTCTGATGGAGAGACAGACGCAGACATTAGGCAGAGCCAAGCGGTCGGTATAGGGTGGGACTGGCCTGTCTAGGATCTGCCCCTTTGTCACTATGATTGACAGGTAGGCAGGACAGGAAGAAGCCTATGGGTCAATCAATCCTGGCTGTGGCACAACCCTGGGGACCGGCCTCTGACGTGACACTATGACAGGCACCTAGAAACCAGTCAGTCAATGATGGTAATGTGACATGATCAATACATTGTCCAGCTCTGAATGAGACCCCTACGTGTTATCTATCCTGTGGTTTAATTAAACATACGCGGACGACATAGACAGTTTTAAACTGAAGTTCTTTCAAATGAAAATAAATGTAGCATTTAGCAATGCATTAGAATGTTTAAACACAGAATAATGATTCATAATTACACCAGTTTTTCTTCGTTCTTTCTCTCGGTCTTACACGATTCTCCATCTCAAGCTTTTGCTCTTGCTTTCTGTCCGTCAAGCACTGACTCAGGCTCATGTTTACACGACCTCTCCGTCCCCATCCTTCTCCCTCTCTCTCAGCTATTAATACATCCTCCCACTAAAGTTTGTCCAAACTTCACTCTCCTACGTTCTGATACATGCCTGTAGTTTATGTTTAAGGAGTGATAGACTGGGCAAATTATGCTTGCGGTGCCTGGCATCATCGTCTTCTATGGGTTTGGAGAGCAATTTAGTGTGTGTGGGGGGGGGGGTTATGTGGTTATGTATGCATATTTGTGTGAAAGACAAACCAACAGTCCTGGACACATGATTGTAGATGGATATCTACTCTCCCTCCCCTCTCCCACTGTCCATCATTCATTCATATCTCTCTCTCTGCCTCTGCTTCTCTATCCAGGTGGGCGATGCCATGCGGAGAATGCAAGAGAGAAACAACATCGGCAAGGTGATCCTCATCACCGAGCCTATGCCAGAGGAGGAGAAGAAAGAGGAGCCTAAGAAAGAGGAGAAGAAGGAGGACAAGAAGAAGGATGACAAGAAGAAAGACGACAAGAAGAAGGATGACTCCAAGAAGGAGGACAAGAAAGAAGAGAAGAAGAAGGAAGAGCCGAAGAAGGAGGAGAAAAACGAGGAGAAAAACGAGGAGAAGAAAGAGGAGAAGAAGGAGGAGCCCAAGAAAGAGGAGAAGTGAGAGTGAGGGATTGATGGATGGATGGATAGTCAGGCAGGCAGACCATAGGGGAGCTCTTGTCCTGGGAGCAGGGGTTTGGTTTGGGAGGGGGTGACAGGGCAGGGGAAATGTGGCGGGGGAGGGAAAGGGAGGTGTGGTGTGTGTGTGGATTGGAGTTGGGAGAGCGGGGGATGGGGGTGGGCTTTATAGACACATTGAACAGCAGTCAACTCTGTCAGCCCTACCATCATCTCTCAGACCCCTTCCCAGTCCACTCTGACAGCGAATACTCAGGCCTGGGCCTTTACCCACCCCTCCCCCTCCTCCCCTCTCTCTCCTCCCCCACTCAAGCAAGGGTCACCTTATTTCTGAATCCCTCACGCTCCCTCATCCCAAGGCAGCTTAATGATAGCCGGGCTCACAGAACAGCTCCCGCCCTCACCTCGCCACCATGGGAAAATGACCACTACTATACGCTACCCTATGACTCATGTCATAACAGTCTGAAGGTGTTGCCTGTTGAGACCCCAGAGAGAGAGAGTCCGAGAGAGAGACACACAGAGGGACAGTGTGGGTGTAATTCCCAGGCCTGGGGTGCATCACCGTTGCCTTGACAACGATAATTCGACCCGTTCCAACTCACACAGTGCCCCTCCTCCCTCCATGTCCCTCTCCATGTCGACTCCCACTATGCTAAATTGCCCTGCCCTGACTTCCACCTGTCACCTCTCCTTCCTCCCCTCTCCCTCTATTGAGTTGCCCCTCCCCCTCTCCCTATTGTATAGACAGACAGACAGACAGACAGACAGACAGACAGACAGACAGACAGACAGACAGACAGACAGACAGACAGACAGACAGACAGACAGACAGACAGAACCACACCCACCCACCATCTCACATACGGTCCAGTGTTTTGTTATGTCACTGTGCATGAGTCAGTCAGTGTTTGCTTGTCTGTGATTGGCTGTCAGCTCACCTGGAGATGTTTGCATGGCTGTGTGATGCTTGACTCCAAAGCCAGTGGTTACAGAACTCCCCTGTCAATCACCACTACCCACTCTTTATTTAAGTATATAAAGAAAGGTTAGTGACACGTCCCTTAAATGCCAGGGTACTTCTAGTATCACACAGCTCCGCCCTCACAGCTGAGCCCACACTACAAATCCCATAATCCTAGAGGTGACGCACTAGAGACCAGACAATAGCGTGTGACAGGATGAAGCTCCAGACAGAGAATTAATGAGCCATTTGGTCCAGTATTAAATAGGGAGGGAGAAATTAGGGCTTAGTTCTGGTGCTCTGTAGTCACTGATGTTTCTAATGAACCAACTGTTGGCAAGCAGTGCACAGTGTCAATTAGGAGAGAAAATTGTCTCTCTTCAAACAAGGCGCACAAACACACACACACACACACACACACACACACACAGGGCGATGTGTTCAAAGGGGCAGTATTGTGTAGAGACACGAAGACATGTGAACGGAGTAAGATAGAGTTGAATTCCACCCAGTTCCTTGATATCAGACCCTACTCCTCCCCTGACATTCCACTCCTTTCACAGTGACCGCTTGCCTGTCGTTCACCCTGATCTGAAACAGGGGAGTTTAGAAGGGTAAAAAAACTCCTGCTGCTGTGCATTCTCACCCGTCCCTCCCCCTTCTCCTTTCTCTACATCTCTCTCTCTCTGTGGTCGGCATAGCAACAGGCACCAGGCTCGTCAGAGATGGGGCTCTGGTCTATTTCTCGGTCTATCGAGAGTGAGTGTGTGAGTGAGCAGTAAATTGTCTAATGAAACCTCGGCTTTAGTATTAAAGCTGTAGTACAGAGCAGTAAAATCAGGCTAACATCCAGGTTTCTATACTCTGGAAATATTTCTATTTGTATCGGTATATTATGAGGATATTCAAATCCCATATAGTCTGTGTGCTGGTGGCACACCTAGGGCCACAATCAGTAGTTGGCCTCTCCCATATGAATGCACTGCTGCCCCTTGTGGACATAATTTAGAACAGCAAGACTGGTTTTCAGAAGTTGATTATAGGCGACTCCTTTGTATCAATAAAGCGAGGTTTTGTTTACGTCCTCCTCTACATTATATTGAATTAATCTGATATTCATTCTTACGTCAGAGATTAATTGTCTATAATAAACCATGGGCTGAAGCTAAACCTGTTATGTGCAGGAGTCCTGCAGTACGGACTTCAAAAACACACCACTACTATCCCATTTGGAAATATGTGAGAATCCATGCTCTTCACACACTTGTCTGTCCGCCTGCCTGTCTGTGAAGAGTCTCAGATGGTGACTAGTGACTTTGTAAAGAGGTTGTTGTGTTAGCATGAGTGACCTCCCTCATGTTGTGTGTCAGTCATTGTGTGTGAAGATGTGTGTGTCCTCAGGTCGTTTGTCAGGTTAAGAAAAGTCTCCCACCTCCTCAACCCCATTACAACCTCCCCTTCCTTGCACTCTTTATCTGCTTCACAGCTGTCTAGCTCTAATCCTTTGTTTCTCTCTCTCTTTCTCTCTCTCCTCCCCTTCTCTGACGAGGCCAATGTTAAGAGGACAGTTGGTATAGGTATTTTGCACTCTGCTCGCTGATCTTAATGCACTTCCAGGCATGGCAGTCCCACTCCAGTCCCACGGTCTCTGACTCCGCTCCTTCCCCACTCAAAGAGACCATTACTGTATCTGCTGAAACTCACTGGAAGTACAGTGGAAGTGACATTTTTCCATGCACTCAAAACACAAACACTCATCTCCTCCTCTAACTTCTGCTGGGTGGCAGCTCAAATGAAACCATTCATTCATCCAGGGCTGTGAAAGTGACGACACGGTGTAGCTGGGACAGCAGTGGGCCTGGGACAGAGTGTGAGTGCCATGCCGGTGTGGGGAGTGACTGTGTTCTGTCAGGCTCTGGTTAGTGTTCTTTTCTGATCTGCTGGGCTCCTTCTGTGAACCTGTGGACCGGTGCTTTTGTTTTCTGAATGCCATGTGAGAAGCTAATGCTTCAGTAAAAGGATGTTTTACTTAATAGGTTCTTTTTTTTGTTGTTGTTTGACTTAAATGTTTTTTTGTTTTGTTTTCCAAGGGGTTTAAAGTTCAAAGTTCATACTCTTTACGCAGGGACCTGCCTAACTACATTCCTTTTCAATGTGATGAGCCTTTCTGTTGGGCCTGACCATTTGTGCCAAACTGTATGTACTCCTCTGTCAATGCCTTGACTACAACGGTGCATTCAATGAAAAGGAGAAGAAGAAAATATGTTTCTGGGTACTTTTCCTATGACCTTGTAGAAAAACAAAAACAATCTGTGTATGATTTCTGTCCCAAATGCTTATGGGTGCTGATAGAGTTTTGCTACAGTTTACAAAATGTTCTAGTTGTTTCTGATTGGTTGGGGTCTTGCTCTCATGCCTCAATCCTAACACACAAACACACACACACAATCTCGTTGAGAGGCACTTCCCTCCATATCCAAATTCCTCATTGTGCTAGTCTCAGATCAGCGAAATGTGTTAAGAGTATTATCAGGCCTCAGACATCTACTACAACAAACTGATCCCACATCAGTCGACAGGCCTATGCGTTTATATTCAGACCATATAATCTCCATAACAGTGAATGGACAAGGTGCATGGACGATTAGGCTGCACAGCAAAGCAAACAAACTCAAATCTTCTTAGAATTGCAACCCCAAAAAATACAAATATATTTTTAAACTAATTCTTTCAAAAATATACATGACCAGGCAAATCATTGAATCATGGAGCATTTCTTTCATCCACCTCTCTCTAGTTTAGCTTTGTGAACACCACCATACTCCGGTTTCCTGTTTCTCTTAGCCTGATTCCAAATGGTTTGTATGGGATGAGAGAGAGTGAGTTAGCAGATGTGTAGGGGATGTCATAGCGAGGCCATATGGCACAGCTGCACAGATAGAAACCCAGCTCTAGGTCTGTCCCAGATGCAACATATCTGCCCTAAAGCCGATCCCAGTTCACATACAGCCTGTTGGTCTCAGACATTCCATTATCCTCTATTGCACCTCGAGAGCTCTTTGGTTCTAGTCAATTATCAGTTAGCCAAAGCCCCGCCCTCTCCCCTCTCCATACACACACATCACATTAACATCTGGAATTCAATTGCATGCATCCAATGCCATGTGGTGCAGAGATTATATGTCATTTGATTCAATGTTTTTCTTCCTGTTTGATAGAACCAAAAGGTCTCTTAGTTGAACTCAGCTGCAGCACACGGGTGGGTGGGTGGGTGTAGTGAGTGGCTAGGGCGTGGGGTGTAACTGGGAGTCAGAGAGGAGAGGATGAATCTGATGTTGGCTGTGCCTGAGCCCTAACCCACTCCTCCCAACCCCTAGCGCCCGATTGCTTTTCCAGCTTGGTGAATCTACGTTGTATGTCAGATTGAATTGCTTTTCCAGCCAAACACACATTCTTATGCAAGAGCTCTAAAACCAGAGATGATCCTTTGAGAAACTAAGGCATTTCATGCATTGGAAAACATCACAGCGCCCAGCTATATTGTTCTAGATAACGTGCTGATTGTTTCCTGGGAGTAAAAAAAAAAAAGGGTTTCATTTGATTGGCAGCAGTAATATCACTGTTTCACATGGTTTCTCACAGATCATTCCAAACAGCCTCCTGTCTTGATCAGAAATGACTGCCTTTGAGTACATTTGTCTGTCTTTGTTTTTCTCTCTCACACACACACTATATCGTTCTCCTTTCCAGTCTTATGTCAATCGCAGTGCTGGGTGGAGTGTATTCCTAGTTAGATAGATAATCCCAGTGTGGAGATTATTACCACATCCAGAGGCGTACAGCCCCCCCCCTCCCCCCCTAAAAGAAAACAACCCAACCGCTTCTGGCTGTCTCTGGCTCTTCATTAGCAATCACTAAAAACTGTTGCCATGTGCCAACTACCAACACATTCCACGACTCCATAGAGATGCTGTGAGTGTCTGGTGCATTTGGCTAGGCTTGTTACGATGTGTATAGTACACTAGGATCTGTGTGTAGGTGACCCGGAAAAAAAGGCATGTGTGTGTATAGTTCACTATTCCTTCCACTGTATTGTTCAGTAGTGTCTCTGTGCAGAGGGAGTCCCTTTCCCTTTCCACTCCCATCATCATGGTGCCAACAGCAGCCAAATCACTGCACCTATACCCGCTCGTGCCCCCCTCGCCTCTCCTCACTGCACCCATACCCCCTCCTCTTCCCTCATCTGGCACTGTCAAGTCAGCCTCATAACAAGATGCACATGAACCCATCTACGGGAAAGTTTCAGGTAAAACAGGTCCATTGTCACTTTCCCGTCCAGACAGCTCAGATTCCACACATGGTTTACTGTGAGACAGCTATTCGACCTACACGTTGATTTTGTCATTCCTTCTCTCCTTCTCTCCACAGTGTTGTTTTCCACTCGTCTACTAAGTTGTCTCCGCTTTGTTTTTTTAAAACCCTTTGAATTGATGCTGCTTCTGTGCTTGTCTGGGTTTACTGCGTACGTGGTGCCATGCTGTCCACAGTATCGGCTCTAGAGCTTGTAACGCTTCAATGTGTAATGTTACCATATGCCTTACATGTTTTCCAGGACTAATAAAAAAGCATAACGAAAAAAAACCACAAAAAAACAACTGACCCCGGAGCTGTGGCTTTGTTTGTGTTATTAGGATTTTACTGTGAGGAAACCATATTGAACTGCAATTACTTGATATGTTGTGGCTCATGTTTTGAGTGCGTTTACATAACGAATGTGAATGCTGTCAGCGGCGGGAGTACCGAAAAGGTATGCACGGGTACGCGGTCGCGGTAAGATAAAGACGGGAATGTTTACTGTCAAGTCTCTAGGGATTCAAAACACAGGAGAGATCAAATAAACAACAGCTGCCAGGACTAGTATTGGTCCAATGAAAATAAAACACTTTTCAGTATATCCTGTCACTATCATCCGTAAAATACCTGTGGAAATGATATTGGTCCTGATTGAAGCATGAACAACAGCACAACTATAAAACTCTTAAGAACCAAAATAACTTATCTCATTGGCTTATTACTATACGGACTCACACAAGCGTTCCAAGATTTCTAGGGAGTCTAGGGACACGGTGCAAAAGACATTAGCGTACAGATTTAACACCGGATAGACACAAACACCTTCATAAAAACACAGAAAAGACTATCCTTGTCAGGTTTTGTTTGTGACTTGAGACTTGGCAGGGTCCTCCTCAATCCCATGAGCCCTCAGTACTTCAGACAGGCGACTCAGATAGGTGGAGTCTGGATAACCATTCCTGTGTGGACACAAAATTACATTATGGTGGTTATCTCAAATGGCACCCTAATCCTACATAGTGCACTGCTTTTAACCAGAGCTCTATAGGGCTTTTCTTACATAGGTTACATCCTTAATGGCACCATATTCCCAAAAGTAGTGCAATATATAGGCTGGCATTTGGGATACAATCTAGGTAATAAAACGGCCAGCACATAACATTGACCCCCGACTTTCTGCTCTTTACTGTTGCTATTTCAGTCGAGAGCCACTAATGGGTACTGTGACTCCAGTACTCACCCAGACTTGCCCCCCTGCAGGCTGGTCTTGTGGGGGATGCTGTCCCAGCTGACCCTGGCCCCTGGCTCCCTGCCCGTCACAGTGAAGGTGAGGCCTAGCCTGAAGGCTTTCTCCAGCCGCGGTAGGAGTTTTCTGGTCCTCTCACATAGGGGAAGGTAGGCCTCAAATACTCCCCCCCGAAACGCAGAGCCAGGCGAGGGGTGGCCCTCCTACAACAAGAGAGGGACAGGTGGCAGATAATGGGGTGTGTTCCAGATTGCAATAGCCAACAGACAGTGTTAGGAGTTAAACATGACAGACCGTAGAAATGCAAAGCAAGACATTACTGACAAGGGATACTTAAACTGAACATTTGAATATAAGCTGATTTAATAATACCAAGAGAGCATTTGGACAGTTGAGGAAAATAACACATGAATGACATGACACATTAAGAATGTCAACAGTAATTGGCCCATCAGATAGCCTGTTAGAGAAGTCTTGCCCTTACCCCCTGAATGCCATCTGGGATGCTGTAGGTGATCTTAACGACGGCGTCTCTGCCATGGCCTGGCAGGCTGAAGGGCATCTCAGCGTAGCTCATGTTACCCTGGACGCCCTGTGGAACTGCCACCTCAGCCTTGGGGCAAACCCTGCATTGGACGTGGGCTTTGAGAAGGCACTGTGTGCACAGGGTCATCCCACACCCTGTCCTCGTCACTGACGCCCCACTCTCCCCACACACACAGATCTGTGTCCGTGCCCCAGACAGACTAGACCTTCCCAGGCCGTGACGTGTCAGCGCTCCCCGTGACCCGGGCCTCTCCTGGTTCTCTGCTCCACTAAACTGTCTGTTGTTGTCCTTCTGGGTCACTCCGGATCTCATGTTGCTTTCTTTTGGGGGCGCGACCATGTCTTGATTGGTACCGCCACCATTCACTGCTCCGGGCCTTCCTCCATTGCCTATCGCTGAATGGCTGAGAAATGTGTCAGTCTTGCTCCCGTCTGCCTCCATGGTCCCTTCCCTCTCCACTCTCTCCTTTATGACAGGGTCTTTCCTCGCTGGTGATTGGCTGACAACTGTGTTCTTGTGTTCTGATTCGCTGTTCCTCATCCTCTTGGAAGAATCACTCCTTTGGACATCATTCTTCTTCCTGTTGGCACCAGGCCCCTCCTCTCCCCCTCGCTGAGTCTCAGACATCCACTGAGGGCTATTGGTCTGAAATTGTGTGGAGTTCTGGATCCCATTCACCTGAAATGGACTGAACTGATTGAAAGTGGAGGTAGATGGGACAGAGAAGTCCTCTTGTCCCCCCCTCTGGCCAGTCTCCCCAGGGAACACCTCCCTCAGTGCTGCACCCACTTGGGAGCACAGCTGCTTGGGGCCGATCAGAAACACACTATCTCTCATTGTCTGGATGGAGACCTTCTTGAACCGTTGCCTCACCTCAGCACAGCACACCTCTAAAGTCTCATCTGCTGGGTCAGACACGCCTAACTCAGCCAGACGCAACTCCTGCAAACAGAAGTCTGTCTTCACCATGGCAACCAGCCTCTGCATCTCCAACTGACAGGTGTGCAGCACAGATGAGTCCGCCCCCTTAAGGATGACAGTGATGTCACTGCTTTTGTCTGATTGGCTCTCCCTCATCTGCAGGTCAGAGGTCATGTCCTGTATACGGGTGGCGTAGGCCTCCTTCATGTAATTCCATATCACCATGGAGACGGTTAGCTCTGCACTGTAGGCATTTCTCCTGTCCAAACTATTGGACCACCTGGCTCTGGTTGTGGCTTTCTCAGCTTCACTCTGTCCTGGGTCCTGGACCTTGGACCTGGCCCGCCCAGAGAAACTACTGGCCCGCTTTAGGGTGGACCCTGACCCGGAGGTTGAGATGGTGGTGCCCCCTGACAAGGTGTTCAGAGTTGAGGTGAATGGGGCTGTCTCACCCTGCTGCACAAGGTCTGTTGGTGATGAGCTCAGGAAGAGTCCATTCTCCATAGAGGAAGGGGTGAACAGGGGGTCACCTCTCTTGAACAGGATATCCTCTCCACTACCCTGTGTACCTTGCCTGTAGAGTCCCCCAACACCTGACCCTGCTCTGTCTGAGCCAAACAGGTCATGGCCTAACATGGGTCCAAAACCTGGTCGTACACTTGGAGATGTGTCCCCTACCATCACTGTGTCCCTAGGTCTGGTCCCTAGCCCAGCCGGCCCTAATGCCTTGAAGCGGGGGGCAAACTTATACCCTCGGGCCCCCTCTGTCCTCTTCTCTGTCTCATATTGCTTGAGCAGCTTATCTACCCTGGCGTCCAGGGGTGTTCCTGCTGTGGAGGAGAGAGTGGGTGTGAGTCTCTCCTCTTCCCCTGGCTTGGAGGAACCAGATGTGGATGAGGGAGATGGTAACAAGCTGGCTACATCCTCCACCGCCTCCTCTCTCTCCCCCAGGAGGAGGAACTGTTTGGCTTCGGACACGTCGCTGCTGTTGCCAACTATGTAGATGTTCCTGTCATCCTCACTGAGCAGCAACTTGGGCAGCCTGACCCGCAGGCCCTCCATGGCCCTGGACAGGCCTACGCTGGGAGAGAGGACACTCTTGGGCAGCTGGGCTCGCCGGAGCCTGGACTCGTTCTCCTGGTAGAGCCGGCTCAGGTCCGCACGAGCCCCACTCAGACTCTCCTGCCCAATGTCCCCCACCCCGGGTACTCTCTGTAGGAACAGGGTGGTCAGACCCTCAGCGGTCACGTCCACCACCTCTACCCCATGCTGGCTGAGGATCTCCTGGTACTCCCCTCCACAGTGCCACTGCAGGTAGTGGAACAAGTCTGCATCCATGATCAGGGAGAGGTCCTCTTCCACCATGGGGGGTTCCTCAGACAGACTCACAGCACCCCTCTCTGCCTGGGCTGTCCCCTCCCCCTCCCAGCCCTGACCTCCAGACGTAAAGTCCCTAAGTGGGCCTGAGCCTCGATCACTTTGCTCATCACCTCTCCTGTGATGGTCTGCTGCCTCCTGGGTATGAGTCCTTTTCACTTGGCCCCTAGTGCCTCTAGTAAGGACTCCCAGAACACCATTGGCCCCAGCTGGGGGTGTATCTGTGGAGGCCAGGACCCCAGGGAGCCCCAGTATTTGGGCCAGTGCAGCCTGGACCTGGGAGTAGAGGCCCTGCAAGGTGCAGATATGCTCTGGGTTGTTATAGCGGATCTGGAGATCATGACTCCTGTCAAGGCTGGTCAATGCTGCCTTTCCTCCAGGTAGCTGGCTGTAGTCCAAAGTAACAGACATGCTCAAGATGACCTGAACGGGAGAGAGAGAGAGAGAGAGAGGGGGAGAAAGAGGGAGAGCATGTAAGTCTAATCAAAATGTGTCACTTTTTCCCAATATTGTGTCAACAACGTACCTTATTTGGGTTCAGGTCTTTGTGAGGTTCAGTCAAGGTGAGTTCATACTTCTTCCCGTCCACCATCAGAATGTGTCGGCCATGTTGAAGCACGCTCCTTGCCACTGTGCGGGGTCACCAGAGACCTCAATCAATCTCAGTCAGAGAAACACCCTTACTAAGCACTCCTGCCCCTGGCCTCTCCTTGAAATGTATGCCAACCCCCGAGCCCACAGTTAATGTATGCCAACCCCCGAGCCCACAGTTAATGTATGCCAACCCCGAGCCCACAGTTCATGTATGCCAACCCCGAGCCCACAGTTAATGTATGCCAACCCCCGAGCCCACAGTTAATGTATGTATGCCAACCCCCGAGCCCACAGTTAATGTATGCCAACCCCCGAGTCCACAGTTAATGTATGCCAACCCCCGAGCCCACAGTTCATGTATGCCAACCCCCGAGCCCACAGTTCATGTATGCCAACCCCCGAGCCCACAGTTCATGTATGCCAACCCCCGAGCCCACAGTTCATGTATGCCAACCCCCGAGCCCACAGTTAATGTATGCCAACCCCCGAGCCCACAGTTAATGTATGCTAACCCCCGAGCCCACAGTTAATGTATGCTAACCCCCGAGGCCACAGTTAATGTATGCTAACCCCCGAGCCCACAGTTAATGTATGCTAACCCCCGAGCCCACAGTTAATGTATGCCAACCCCCGAGCCCACAGTTAATGTATGCTAACCCCCGAGCCCACAGTTAATGTATGCTAACCCCCGAGCCCACAGTTAATGTATGCCAACCCCCGAGCCCACAGTTAATGTATGCCAACCCCGAGCCCACAGTTCATGTATGCCAACCCCGAGCCCACAGTTAATGTATGCCAACCCCGAGCCCACAGTTAATGTATGTATGCCAACCCCGAGCCCACAGTTAATGTATGCCAACCCCGAGCCCACAGTTAATGTATGCTAACCCCGAGCCCACAGTTAATGTATGCCAACCCCGAGCCCACAGTTAATGTATGCCAACCCCCGAGCCCACAGTTCATGTATGCCAACCCCCGAGCCCACAGTTAATGTATGCCAACCCCGAGCCCACAGTTAATGTATGTATGCCAACCCCCGAGCCCACAGTTAATGTATGCCAACCCCCGAGCCCACAGTTAATGTATGCCAACCCCCGAGCCCACAGTTCATGTATGCCAACCCCGAGCCCACAGTTCATGTATGCCAACCCCGAGCCCACAGTTCATGTATGCCAACCCCGAGCCCACAGTTCATGTATGCCAACCCCGAGCCCACAGTTAATGTATGCCAACCCCCGAGCCCACAGTTAATGTATGCTAACCCCGAGCCCACAGTTAATGTATGCTAACCCCGAGCCCACAGTTAATGTATGCCAACCCCGAGCCCACAGTTAATGTATGCTAACCCCGAGCCCACAGTTAATGTATGCTAACCCCGAGCCCACAGTTAATGTATGCTAACCCCGAGCCCACAGTTAATGTATGCTAACCCCGAGCCCACAGTTAATGTATGCCAACCCCGAGCCCACAGTTAATGTATGCTAACCCCGAGCCCACAGTTAATGTATGCTAACCCCGAGCCCACAGTTAATGTATGCTAACCCCGAGCCCACAGTTAATGTATGCCAACCCCGAGCCCACAGTTAATGTATGCCAACCCCGAGCCCACAGTTAATGTATGCTAACCCCGAGCCCACAGTTAATGTATGCCAACCCCGAGCCCACAGTTAATGTATGCTAACCCCGAGCCCACAGTTAATGTATGCCAACCCCGAGCCCACAGTTAATGTATGCTAACCCCGAGCCCACAGTTAATGTATGCTAACCCCCGAGCCCACAGTTAATGTATGCTAACCCCCGAGCCCACAGTTAATGTATGCTAACCCCCGAGCCCACAGTTAATGTATGCTAACCCCGAGCCCACAGTTAATGTATGCCAACCCCGAGCCCACAGTTAATGTATGCCAACCCCGAGCCCACAGTTAATGTATGCCAACCCCGAGCCCACAGTTAATGTATGCTAACCCCTGAGCCCACAGTTAATGTATGCTAACCCCCGAGCCCACAGTTAATGTATGCTAACCCCGAGCCCACAGTTAATGTATGCTAACCCCCGAGCCCACAGTTAATGTATGCTAACCCCCGAGCCCACAGTTAATGTATGCCAACCCCCGAGCCCACAGTTAATGTATGCCAACCCCCGAGCCCACAGTTAATGTATGCCAACCCCCGAGCCCACAGTTAATGTATGCCAACCCCCGAGCCCACAGTTAATGTATGCCAACCCCCAAGTTAATCGATGGTGGCAGGACACGAAGCATAATACTTTGCATTTCACCGTTAATTTGCAAATGGATGCAAAATTACATTTAAAAAGAGTGGCTATGGTCAACGAGCCAGATGGAAATCTACTGAGAAGGAACTTCGCAGTGGCAACGATGTACGGTAGTTACTTTATGCCTCTACGTTATGGTGAAATAGTCCATTTACCACCATCACGTCTCCAGTCTCCTGATCTCTTCTCATTCACATTCCATCCCCTACACACCCCACCAGCCCTCCCCTCCCAGGAGCCTCAGACACATTATATATATATACACACACACACACACACCTACTGACCTCCAATGTCCTCAAAGGTGATGAGAGCAGAGCCGGGTGTTGCCTTGACAATGGTGACATGTGCTATTTCCCCTCCTCCATTCCTGGCCCTCAGGAAGTAGATGTATAGCTTGTCTGTCAGCCGGTCCTCCTTTATATCAGTGGGCAGGCCACTCACCCTTACTGTCCTGCACTGCTCCGCCATCTGCTGGGCAAAACTGGGTTACTGACATACAGGAGGAATATATAGGTGGGTATACCAAGCCAAGTCTCCCTTCAACCAAAACCACTGATCGTAAATTGTCAATACATTTGTCATTGACACGTAATAGGCCAACATACAATATTTTTTTGTGGGGGGGTATCTGGATATTTGATCAAATTACACCCTCTGCTGGGCGTTGCCAGGAAACTTCACCAACATAAACGTCGTTTTATTAAACTGCTGTGTCAACGTTAGTCAATGCTATGGAAACGGCTTGAGGTACGGTTGATGTTGATAGTATACTGTGAAGAGAGATGTGCGAACTGTTCACATGACATGCGCACTGACTGCTCGAGGTTCAAATGGAGTCCACAAAGAGCAATCGACCAGTAGTAGGCACAGTATGCGTCAAATCACTTTCATCCACTGTTTCAGAAATAAACGCTAGATGAGTGCGCATAGTTATCCATTCCCTTCCCGCTCTATAAAAGAGACGATCACTTTGACCATCAGGTCACATCTGTGAAAATCAAAGGGATGGGTAAGTGTGCGGACGACGAGACTGACAAAATGAAACTTCAAGGAAGTGCACAAATCCAAAGACACAATCTAAAAGAACCTCAAAGTAGAGCTCTTCAAAGGCATTGCCTTTTTTCACAATGATATCAACGCAAATATCCTTACCGTACCTTTTTAGAAGCCTCTCATATCTCTCGTCTCGCACCAAAGACGTGTACGTGCTTCCCTTGCGTGTTGTTCAAAACATGGATGGAAAGTGAAACTAGATGAAGTAGGAACTGGAGGGTTAAGATTGTTGTTGTTCTTCATTTCAAACGCCAGGGGGCGAACACAAGGCCAGGTTCACAGGTCCAAAAATGAATCAGTGCATTGGTCTACTGAAGACCTAGATTAGAATTGGCCAATAATGAAATACATTTGTCTTTCAACAAATTTTGTGTGTTGTGTGTGTGTGTGTGTGTGTGTGTGTGTGTGTGTGTGTGTGTGTGTGTGTGTGTGTGTGTGTGTGTGTGTGTGTGTGTGTGTGTGTGTGTGTGTGTGTGTAAGGAGCTAGTGTTAGTTTTAGGGTTACGGTTAAGGTTAGGTTTTCGGCTTAAGGTTAGGTTTAGGGTTAAGGTTAGGGAAGCCGTTATGGTAAATACACATTTGTTCTTAAACTGACTTGCCTAGTTAAATAAAGGTAAAATTAAAAATTAAAAGGGTAAGGTTACAGGGTTAGGGTTAGAATTGTGAATGGGACTGAATTGTGTGTCCCCACAAGGTGAGTTGTACAAATCAAATAAAATTGTATTTGTCACATGCGCCGAATACAACGGGTGTAGACCTTACCGTGAAATGCGTACTTACGAGCCCTTAACCAATAATGCAGTTCAAGAGATAATTTACTATTTACTATATAAACAAAAGTTTTTTTAAAGTAACACAAGAAAATTACATAACAATAACGAGGCTATATGCAGGGTGTCAATGTGTGTGTGTGTGTGGGAGGGGGGGTGCAGATTAGTCGAGGTAATTTTTAAAATGGCTATGTGTAGATAATAAACAGTGAGTAGCAGCAGTATAAAAACAGGGGGGGGGGGGCGGTAGCAGAAAGAACAGTCTATGACTAGGGTGACTTTGGGCTTCCCTCTGACACCGCCTAGTATATAGGTCCTGGATGTCAGGAAGCTTGGCCCCAGTGTTGCACTACCCTCTGTAGCTCCTTATGGTCAGATGCCAAGCAGTTGCCATACTAGGCGGCGGTGATGCAACCGGTCAGGATGGTCTCAGTGGTGCAGCTGTAGAACTTTTTGAGGATCTGGGGACTCATGACAAATCTTTTGTGTGTGTGTGTGTGTGTGTGTGTGTGTGTGTGTGTGTGTGTGTGTGTGTGTGTGTGTGTGTGTGTGTGTGTGTGTGTGTGTGTGTGTGTGTGTGTGTGTGTGTGTGTGTGTGTCACTGAAGTAAGTTCAACATTAAGTTCAACTTTATTTTCACAACATGTCTCACTAAACTCTCAAAATTTGAAAAATTAAGAAGAAACAGTCAAACATCTGCATAGACATTATTCTCGCCAAAGAGATGATTAATTCTACCAAAGACATGACGATAGGCTGAAACTGCTTCTCCAATTGAAATCCCCGATGACACTTGTAGGTGATGTCATGGCGACAATGGCTACCTAACACATGCGCAGAAACACATCATCGGGTCTAACGGGTTGTCTCCCGCTGAGCTGCGCTTGTGCAGACCGTCAAATCAAAGGCATTCCTTCGACATAACATTAAAACGTGTTAGTTTGTCAGTTTCACGAGGTTGGAGTAATAACATGTTCAACTACTTAAGACATTGACTCAAATATAGGTTGTGCCTTTACATTGTGAGAAAATTAACAACTAACGAATATTTTTTCACTTCTCTCATTGACTTCTCAAACCTTGGCCGGGTCTGCATAGTCTGTTTCGCAAGTCTTCCGTAATGTGATGTGGCCCCTCCGGGGTTAGAAACTCTATGATTCAATCCTGTTCAAATGACAGAAATATATAATTATTATTATAAACTGTGTGGTTCGAGCCCTGAATGCTGATTGGCTGACAGTATACCACGAGTATGACAAAACATGTATTTTTACTGCTCTAATTACGTTGGTAACCAGTTTGTAATAGCAATAAGGCACCTCGGGGGTTGTGGTATATGGCCAATATAACACGGCTGAGGACTGTTTTCAGGCACTACGCGTTGGGTCGTGTTTAAGAACATCCAATAGCCGTGGTATATTGGCCATATACCACACCCCCTTGTGCCTTATTGCTTAACTAAATCGTAATATTACTATTATCATAGTTGGTGAACTTCAGCAACCAGAATGCTCAGCGACATTCTCACTAGCCAATGAATTGAATCGATAAACAAGTCCCGGAGCACTACTTATCCAATCAGAGAGGAGTTTGTTACAAGTTGACGCGCATGCTTTGTAGAAAAAGAATTCATGCGTTCTAACGTTGGCTCTGTTGGAGGTCATAGACAGAACTGACAAAACAGTAGGTGAGTGGTAATGTAGTTCTGACTATATACATGTATCAATATATAATTAACAAAGCTCCCTAATAGTCAGATATTGCTGTGTGACTAGTTATGTGTAATTATTCCGTAAACCGGGAAGGTACGCATTGAGTAACAATGACACGAGCGAGCGATCTGCAAGTTCATGTCGCTGCGTGAGCATGTAGCTACAGATTGTCATGATAGCTCTAGATCAGGGTAACAAATACTTTCGTTTGGCATGACAAGTCCAGGTGTGACATTGCGTGTCATGTTTCAATTCACATAGCTAGTTAAATAAGTCTTAGTCGTTTTTGTTGCGAAGTCTGCTTGCTTGGCTAGCTAATGTAGCGTTGGCATCATTGACAGACCAAGGCCATCACGTCAGAATGGTATATCTCCGAGCTCTGGATGGCTTTAGTGGTTACTTACCTACATGCAGATATATTATACCACCACATACTCACTAATATGATTAAGAGCTATAATCTTAAATACAATTTTCTTTCAGGGCCGCAGACATGGCGAAACTATTTGAATCCATCGGGAAGTTGGGGCTGGCCCTCGCCGTTGGTGGAGGTGTTGTGAACTCTGCCCTCTTCAATGGTGAGACATTGAGCTCTGTAAATAGATCAGTTGATCTTGATGTCATGGAAACACATGGGTATTGATTTGAACCTTTATTTAACTAGGCAAGTCAGTTAACCCACATTCCTATTAATTTAAAGTAAGAATTTGTTTAACTGCCTTGGTTCAGTGGCATAAGGACAGATTTTTACCTTGTCTGCTCGGGGATTTGATCTTGCAACCTTCTGGTTACTAGTCCAACGCTCTAACCACTAGGCCACCTGCCGCAATAATAGAAATTAGGAATGACATAAGACTTAAAGTTGTGAATTCCATAACACTACCAACCTGAATTGGCCTAATATTTCTTAATGTTTCAGTTGACGCAGGTCATCGGGCAGTTATATTTGACAGGTTCCGGGGAGTGCAAGATGCCGTAGTTGGCGAGGGAACCCACTTCCTCATTCCCTGGGTACAGAAGCCTATCATCTTTGACTGTCGTTCTCGTCCACGCAATGTGCCTGTCATCACAGGCAGCAAAGGTAACTAACATGAGTCACGAGGACCGGCATATTAGCCTTCACACTTAGTCTTTCTCTGACATACTAAAAGCTTTTACCTCTCCCACACACACAGATCTGCAGAATGTAAACATCACACTGCGCATCCTCTTCCGGCCAGTGACTAGCCAGCTCCCACGCATCTTCACCAGCATCGGAGAGGACTACGATGAGAGGGTACTGCCGTCCATCACCACAGAGGTCCTCAAGTCTGTGGTGGTGAGTGTTAGACTAATGCCGCATTTCCATTATAAGGTTTTGCCCTGGGGTTTGGGGGTAAAAACAGACTTTTGTGTTTCCACCTCTGAGGCCTTGTCATAAAAAAAGTCTGAATGGCATTGGGTTGCAGTGAAGACTATGCTATCCTGTTTTTTTATTTTATTTGCATCTGTGTGTTTGTGTGCACCTCACAGGCCCGGTTTGATGCCGGTGAGCTCATCACCCAGAGAGAGCTGGTGTCTCGGCAGGTCAGTGACGACCTGACAGAAAGAGCCAACACCTTCGGCCTCATCTTGGATGACGTCTCACTGGTGAGCTGCTGTTTAAAGGAATAATACTCAAAACAACTAATTCCTATGATTTTATAATATCTTGTGAGCGTGCAGAAAATATTGTTAATATTTCATATTGCTCTAATGAGTAAGGAAGCAACAGTGTTTTACCCAGTGGTTCTGGTCATTACTTATACATGTTCTGTGTTTTTAATTGAAGACCTCATGTTCCTCCTTCAACAGACACACTTGACGTTCGGTAAGGAGTTCACAGAGGCTGTTGAGATGAAGCAGGTGGCTCAGCAGGAGGCTGAGAGGGCCAGGTTTGTCGTGGAGAAGGTAAGAAGGCTGAAATGGTTTGTTTGAGACATTGACAGATTTGTTCTTTAAGGTGATAAGAATGATGAACATTCATTTAATACACTTGAAGCTACAAGTGACCCTGAACAACCAAGTGACTCTGACCTTTCACACCTTTTTATAAAGGATGAATAGAAGTCAACAGTGTGTTTCTTCTCTACTTTCCCCAGGCTGAGCAACAGAAACAGGCAGCCATCATCTCAGCGGAGGGTGACTCTCAGGCCGCCCTGCTCATTGCTAACTCCCTGCAGGAGGCTGGAGACGGACTGGTAGAGCTGCGTAAGCTGGAGGCTGCCGAGGACATCGCCTTCCAGCTGTCCCGCTCCCGCAACATCACCTACCTGCCTGCCGGCCAGGGCACACTCCTCCAGCTGCCCCAGTGAGACTCACACACCCTGACCTAACCACCCCTCCCTGTGACCAGCCAATGCATGGGCCATGGAGGGGGTGAGGGAACGGGTGTCCACTTTCACACACTCTCCTCCCACTCCGACTAACTATGGACTAGTGAAATAATGGCGGCTTGGGAGTGTGGAAAGGTCCATGATAAGGTTCTGAAGTCTGGGCAGTGTGTGGGGAAGAGGGAGCCTTAGGATTGATCTATGGTAAACTACATATAGTAAGTCAATTTACTGCATCACTGATTTTGTATTTACCTTGGCTTTGTCTGGCAAATTCAGCGCAGTGACAGTCCTGTGATATGAAGAAGTTGTAATTGTGTTAATTTAGGAGAAGAGCTGTTTGGAATGTCATGAAGGATGGAACATTTTAGCACTATTACCACTACGGCAATCACAATACTGGGGATTTATTGCTCTGAGAGGACAAGCTATCAAATCAACTGGATTTACATTGATCTTAGCCAAGCACACACTTCCATGGGTGAATAAGATGCTGCTATACACCAAAGTAGTGTAGGATCCAAAGCACCCTTGTAATTTAAAGTTATGAGTGGAAAAACATCGTACAAATTATCTGAACTAATCTACCCAGAGCCGTATATTCTAAATGAGTCTGACTCTACCCATCCCTTTGACTTAGTCTATTGTGTCGCTGGCCTGTCAAATGTCCTCTCACAGCTAGCTTTCCTAAAATCCTCCCAGTTTGATTACAATGGAGTCCCAGTGCTGCACTCCCCTCTACTTGATTGGATCCTCTACAGAATCATCTTTGGTTTACTAGCACGCTGTCCACACCACCTCATCCATGTTCCTCAGTGACATGTCCCTCCTAGCCCAATGGTATAAAACGTGCCTGTAAGATGGTCAAGTGTCGCAACCTTCCCTGATTCTTTAAAGTTTTGTCGCCGTGTCTTATTTTGGAGGGAGGATATGCAAGCCCCCGCATTCCACTCAATATGTCTCAACTTAACAATAAAATTGTCCTATTTCTACAGCAGCTCTTTTTGTGTGTGTGTGTACCAAATCAATGAGAAATGTGACACGGTTGATGTTCAAGTTATGGTTCTCTCATTTATAGCCACAAGAGGGCCCTATAAATATATTCTGAGTTTTGCATCCAATTGTGAATACCTGCACTTGTGTGCATAAATATGAAACTTAGACCAGATGTAACTTTTGTCTGCTATTGAGTAAATTCTGTGTAGAGTTTGAAAGGACTCCCTAAGCATCTTTTTATGTTTACATTGAGGCAGAGAACAAACGTTTACTAGGCTACCATTGCACAAATATATACAATGTAGTTCATACACTAACTAAAGTAGCGGTAGTTTTATAAATATAAACCTGGCTATGCTTCATATCAGATGGTTCGGGTCTTGACTGGTTCTATTGCCATTCACCTCCTAGCCCAACAGCCTGATTATAGGTTGTAGACACTTCAGCACAGATCTTTGCAGAATGGAGTACTATAAACAGTGCCTCATTCAGGTCTCGCTTACACAGGATGTAAGTCTGATTTCCTGTTTGTTTTAGTCATAGTTGTGGGCACAACAGTAAATATTACAATCTAATGAATGTATTTGTATGACCGTAATTACTTAAAATGACAATTACACTTCTGTACCTAAGTCAGAGGGGAAAGTTAGTAAATATACAGTTGCACATTGTTCCACATTTCATTTTAGAAGAGTGGTTACAGACGGGAACAACGGAGCAGTCTCAATCTGTTTGGTTAGTACATACATCCATCCTTATAGACTTCTATGTCCAGGCAATGAAAAAATGTATAAAGATAAATACTGTATCCAACAAATCTCCCTCAACATCTGGGCATTGTCATTTAGATGTACATTTCATGCAGTCGTTCGCTTTTTCCAGTAACTGATTCCGTGTCTAATCGAGCTCTGGTTTTCTCATTTCCCGGCTAAAAATGGGGACAGACACGAGTGCGCGCATTGTGCCCAGTCTGGTTTGGATAGAAGACGAAAAAATTGTGGCGCGCCTACCCAACCCAGACAGCGGCCTGCCTGTCAGCAGTGCCTGGGATGAGCGAGAGTCAGTAACGTTAGTGCGAGCGAGACCTTGGCTGGGCCACGTAGCGATGGATCTACAGTAGCACCGAGTCTACCACTAACATATCAGTGTCATACATTCTAAAAATGCATTAGTAAACACATGTGCAATCGAGCATGCAATAGGATTATCAAACAGTGGTGAACTGCAACAGTAGCTGGCTCTTTTTGTGCGTCTGCAGCACTCCAGAATCCCTGCAACTCTGATTGCACGAAATGAGAAAGAGGGCGCTCTCACCGAAGGTAACATTTATCTACAAGTTATTGTATATTTTTCATGTATTTTCAAACATGACATTTGTCTACAATGCAAGACAAAGTAATGATTTTCTTAACGATTGTATTGTCTTGGTTATTATCAAGCTAGACTGTTGACAATAAACCGTCATTGAGTATGTAACGAGCTGTGTGCTATCTTGCTAGGTTTTTCATGGGGAAGAGCGAATTTAAAAGATTCTTGTAGCTATGATTGTTAAACAATTTTATTAACAAATATTGACATATTTAACCTTGATTTGTATAAACGATGTATAAGATTTGATGCTGCAATAGTGTATACTAGTGTAAAATCTCAGTTTAGCCGATTTATATCTGGGAGGTTTTGGGTTAAAAAAAAGTGAAAGTCGTCTGTGATTAGCTAGGATTTGCTAGCTAACGTTAGCCGTGTGCCATGGTAATTCACATTTGCGCTAGCTATGTATGCTAGTATTATTTCTGGTGAAACGGACAGTGCACGGCGAGTTTGATTAGCTAGGTAGATACATTCAAATTGTTTCTGTCTTGTTAGTATGTCGATTTCCAACCAATGTAAAATAAAAGCCTATGTCTTTAGACAGCTACTGTCAACTGAATATACCTTGTTAGTTGTTTGTTAGCTAATAAATTGGCTAGCCGAACGGCCTTCCGTCCGATGGTCTTGACCAACCAATGTTTCCTTTTTGTTTAACCCTTTGCACTTATTTTTAAAGTTGGTTGTTACCAACAAAACTGCATATAATCGTGTAACCGTTGTTAATCTGCGTTGCTTTGGAGGTTGTAGGATTCAACTAATATAGCCATCCGTATTTTATCAATCTTCCAGTATTATGAAAATATATCGTGGGTTGGTAACGCGTCAGCGCCAAATTGACGTAGCTAGCAAGTTAACCTAGCTAGCTAGGCCAGATTGATTACAAGCGAAGCAGAGTTAGCATTCGTGCTAGATAGTCTGTTATGTTTAAGTAGGGGGCAAAGGATTGCTTTGCAGTGTGTCAGCCGTGATTTAGGCCCAGCTGCTGCTTTGCCAATTCTTGCGAAACAAAATGTCAACTTTTATTGAGCACAATATGTCGGTTGTGCAGACGCTTTTATGAGGTGTCTTTTGCCATGCACACGTTCGTTGTGTTGAATATAGCCTCATTTGTAAAACAACATTCAGACATTTTGCTTCCAGTTCCTTCATATCATATTGTCAGACCCAACTTCATAGATACATGTTTTTGTCAATAGTGTAGCTAAATGGCAAGCTCCCACTAATCACTGTGGCATGTATTTTAAGGGATTTCAGTATGTGTTTGTTATTAGTGTTTTAAGTTTGACAGACTTCTCACCTGTCAAAACTGAGAGTCACCGTGGACCATCTCATTAGCCTACGTTGTTGCATTTCATCATCCGATCCTTTCCCCTCTTCCTTTCCTGTGTTGTCAGAGAGGGCTGTGGTTTTAAAAGTACCTAATTCTCATACTTGAGTAAAAGTAAAGATGCCTTAATAGAAAATGTATTAAAAACAAATTAAAAAGTGTAAGTAAAATACTACGTCAGTAAAAGCATTTGGTTTGAAATATATTTAAGTATCAAAAGTAAATGTAATTGCTAAAATACACTTCAATTAATGTGTATATCATTTCACATTCCATATTTTAAGCGAACCAGGCAGTATTTTCTTGTTTATTTGAATTTATAGATAGCCAGGGGCACACTCCAGCACTCAGACATCATTTACAAACGAAGCATGTGTTTAGTGAGTCTGCCAGATCAGAGGCAGTAGGGATGACAAGGGATGTTCTCTTGATAAGTGTGTGAATTTGATCATTTTCCTGTCCTGCTAAGCATTCAAAATGTAACAAGTACTTTTGGGTATCAGGGAAAATGTGTGGAGTAAAAAGTATATCGTTTTCTTTAAGAATGTAGTGAAGTAAAAGTTGACAAAAATATAAATGGTAAAGTATAGATACCGCAAAAAAAACTACTTAGGTAAAAATGCCTCCAAGTGCTATTAAGTACTTTACATCACTGAGGGAGGGAAAGAGTAAAAAAGAAATGTAGTCCATGCATTTGGATGGAGGATTATGACAGAGCAGAGGCCTGTGGAGGTTTAAAGCGTGATTGCCTACCACTGCTGCCCTTCTATCTATATCTCGAGAAAGCTTAGGCACAAATACCTACAGGGGCATGGGGCTCCCCTACTGTGCGCAACACAGTGAGCTGGTTAAGGTCTTATGAGTTTGGAGTCAGGAATGTGAACCCTCACACATTTGCCTCAAAGGGAAAGCTCATTAAAGTCCACAGACAGCGGGTGGAATTCAATGCTGCAGAATAATGCGTTGAAACAGTGGTGAATGAAATTAAACCTCTGGGAAGGACTCAGCTGACACACTTTGGTGCATACCCTCGACATGTCACTAGCTACATAAAGTTGCGATTCCCGTCTGCACAGGATTTGAACCCATCTTGCAGACACTTTACACGAGGGAGCAAAGTTCATATTTGAAAGCAGCCCAAACGGTTGTGCTGAGCGATCATGTTTTTTTAAACAACTAATTGACCAATGTCAGTTCAAATATTTGAATTCCATTTTGTTCTGTTTTTTTCTTCTTCTGTGAGCTCAATGCAGACATTGCACAATTTCTCTAGAGATAAATCAGATCATGCCCGAACTGTGCGCTGTAGTATGGAGTTGTAGTTTCCAACCGGCCAATATTCTACAAAGTTTAATGCAGAAAACGTGGTAAATAACTACAATGACCGTAATCCTTTGCTCACATACTGTCCGGTTTATGTTTATTTTACTCTTGCTGCATAAAAGACAGAATGCGAGATCAAGAGGGAAAGAGAGCAGTTGCTTCGAGGTATCTCTACCTGAAAATACATGATCTAATTGATTGATAGATAGTCATAACAGTATGCCATATTTACTTTGAAGAACTACTAAAATAGTGATTTGTCAGACTGCATAGGCAGCAGCTCTATAGAGATGAGAGATGAGATAAAATTATAGTCATCAATTAAAACATGTAATATACACAACTGAAATATTTGATTAAAGTAATGTGAATAAATTATGGTTAATAAATGATAAGCAGTAATTGGTAGTCACTACCACACTGCAACTTTTATTAATTGTTTTATTCTGTGTTACAGCATTCAACTCACATAATACAGTTGAAGTTGAAAGTTTACATACACCTTAGCCAACTACATTTAAACTCAGTTTTTCACATTTCCTGACATTTAATCCTGGTAACAATTTGCTGTCTTTGGTCAGTTAGGATCACCACTTTTTTATTTTAAGAATGTGAAATGTCAGAATGATAATATAGAGAATGATTTGTTTCTTTCATCACATTCCCAGTGGGTCAGAAGTTTACATACTCAATTAGTATTTGGTAGCATTTCCTTTAAATTGTTCAAATTGGGTCAAATGTTTTGGGTAGCCTTCCACAAGCTTCCCACGATAAGTTGGGTGAATTTTGGCCCATTCCTCCTGACAGAGCTGGTGTAACTGAGTCAGGTTTGTAGGCCTCCTTACTCACACATGCTTTTTCACTTCTGCCCACAAATTTTCTATAATTTTCCTTTTTCATGATGCCATCTATTTTGTGAAGTGCACCAGTCCCACCTGCAGCAAAACACCCCAACAACATGATGCTGCCACCCCCGTGCTTCACGGTTGGGATGGTGTTCTTCGGCTTGCAAGGCTTCCCCCCCTTTTACCTCCGAACATAACGATGGTGATTATGGCCAAACAGTTCTATTTTTGTCAGACCAGAGGTCGACCGATTATCATTTTTCAACGTGGATACCGATTATTGGCGGCCCAAAAAAGCCGATACCGATTAAATCAGACTATTTTTTGTTGTTGTTGTAATAATGACAATTACAACAATCCTGAATAAACACTTATTTTAACTTAATATAATACATCAATAAAATGAATTTAGCCTCAAGTAAATAATGAAACCTGTTCAATTTGGTTTAAATAATGCAAAAACAAAGTGTTGGAGAAGAAAGTAAAAGTGCAATATGTGCTATGTAATAAAGCTAACGTTTCAGTTCGTTGCTCAGAACATGAGAACATATGAAAGCTGGTGGTTCCTTTTAACATGAGTCTTCAATATTCCCAGGTAAGAAGTTTTAGGTTGTAGTTATTATAGGAATTATAGGACTATTTCCCTCTATACCATTTGTATTTAATTAACCTTTGACTATTAATGTTCTTATAGGCACTTTAGTATTGCCAGTGTAACAGTATAGCTTCCGTCCCTTTCCTCGCTCCTCCCTGGGCTCGAACCAGCAACACAATGACAACAGCCACCATCGAAGCAGCGTTACCCATGCAGAGCAAGGGGAACAACTACTAGAAGGTTCAGAGCGAGAGATGTTTGAAACGCTATTAGCGCACGCTAACTAGCTAGCCATTTCACTTCGGTTACACCAGCCTCATCTCGGGAGTTGATAGGCTTGAAGTCATAAACAGCGCAATCAAATCAAATCAAATGTATTTATATAGCCCTTCATACATCAGCTGATATCTCAAAGTGCTGTACAGAAACCCAAAAACCCCAAACAGCAAGCAATGCAGGTGTAGAAGCATGGTGGCTAGGAAAAACTCCCTAGAAAGGCCAAAACCTAGGAAGAAACCTAGAGGGGAACCAGGCTATGTGGGGTGGCCAGTCCTCTTCTGGCTGTGCCGGGTGGAGATTATAACAGAACATGGCCAAGATGTTCAAATGTTCATAAATTACCAGCATGGTTGAATAATAATAAGGCAGAACAGTTGAAACTGGAGCAGCAGCACGGTCAGGTGGACTGGGGACAGCAAGGAGGCATCATGTCAGGTAGTCCTGGGGCATGGTCCTAGGGCTTAGGTCCTCCGAGAGAGAGAAGGAGAGAATTAGAGAACGCACACTTAGATTCACACAGGACACCGAATAGGACAGGAGACGTACTCCAGATAAACAAACTGACCCTAGCCCCCCGACACAAACTACTGCAGCATAAATACTGGAGGCTGAGACAGGAGGGGTCAGGGGACACCCCCGGACAGGGCCAAACAGGAAGGATATAACCCCACCCACTTTGCCAAAGCACAGCCCCCACTCCCCTGGAGGGATATCTTCAACCACCAATTTACCATCCTGAGACATGGCTGAGTATAGCCCACAAAGATCTCAGCCATGGCACAACCCAGGAGGGGGCGCCAACCCAGACAGGATGACCACATCAGTGAATCAACCCTTCCAGGGACGGCATGAGAGAGCTTGACGCACAACGAATAGCTGCTGGCAAAACGCACGAAAGTACTGTTTGAATGAATGTTTACGCGCCAGCTTCTTCTGCCTACCACCGCTCAGTCAGATACTTGTATGCTTGTATGCTCAGTCAGATTATATGCAACGCAGGACACGCCAGATAATATCTAGTAATATCATCAACCATGTGTAGTTAACTAGTGATTATGATTGTTTTTTTTATAAGATCAGTTTAATGCTAGCTAGCAACTTACCTTGGCTTACTGCATTTGCGTAACAGGCAGTCTCCTTGTGGAGTGCAACGAGAGAGAGGTAGGTTGTTATTGCGTTGGACTAGTTAACTGTAAGGTTGCAAGTTTGGATCCCCCGAGCTGACAAGGTGAAAATCTGTCGTTCTGCCCCTGACCGAGGCAGTTAACCCACCGTTCCTAGGCCGTCATTGAAAATAAGAATGTGTTCTTAACTTACTTGCCTAGTTAAATAAAGGTATATATATAAAAAAATACATTTTAAAAATCTGCAAATCGGCACCCAAAAATACAGGTTTCCGATTGTTATGAAAATTTGAAACGGCCCTAATTAATCGGCCATTCCGGACATCTACAGGTACACCTCCAATTGACTCAAATTATGTCAATTAACCTATCAGAAGCTTCTAAAGCCATGACATAATTTTCTGGAATTTTCCAAGCTGTTTAAAGGCACAGTCAACTTAGTGTTCGTAAACTTCTGACCCACTGTGATTGTGATATAATCTATCTGTAAACAATTGTTTGGAAAAATTACTTGTCATACACAAACTGGATGTACTAACCAACTTGCCAAAACTATAGTTTAATAAGACATTTTTGGAGTGATTGATAAACGAGTTTTAATGATTCCAACCTAAGTTTATGTAAACTTCCGACTTCAACTGTACATAGTGCATTTAATGTAGAAATAAATGATTGAAAACTGATTTTTTTTCATATTCAAGCTGAAACAGGACCAAGCTCGAAAAGCATGAATCGCTCAGCACTACCAAACTGGAAAAAGCAGAGTCATAAACGATCAACGTTACACTGAATTTAACCTTGAGATCTGACAAGGTAATCGTAAAATTACCACTGATATTGTGAAATCGTCTCTCTTCCTGCTCACCACATCAAAGGGCCGTGCTATCTCATTGTGAGTGAAACTCTACTGTGACTCATCTAAGTAAGGATTTTACTAAATACGAGTTGCATAACCTCAGCTATCCTGTGTGTGGTTGTGGAATGTTTGCACATGCTCTCTTGCCCCCCCCCAAACAAATCTCACTCCCTGTTTGATCATGTTAATGACCGGAACAGCACTAAGGGTGTGCAAAGTTGTCATAAGTTCTGGTCCAGTAATTTCGTTGCAAATCTTCACTGAGCAGAACGAACCCTCAGTCTTTCGATGTTAGGCACGTGTCTAACTCATTCCGCGGAGGGCCAAGTGTCTGCGGGTTTTCACTCCACCCTTGTACTTTATTGAATTAAGGTCACTAATTAGTAAGGAACTCCCCACACCTGGTTATCTCGGTCTTAATTGAGAGGAAAAACGAAAACCTGCAGACACTCAGCCCTCCGAATGATTTTGAAACCCTTGGTGTAAAGGTAGACCTACATCTGCCTGCACTACTCATCAGGAAAGCCGTGACTCATTTGACACTCACTCCACTCAGAGGGACCATCAAGGCACACAGGCCTCTGTCTTCCTGACCCTACTACATTCCTGTGCACAAGCAGCTGTTCAGAGAGTACAGGGCCTATTGGATTGGTTCTGTCAGATATAACATCACATCTGCACACGGGGCAGGAGAGCATCTGAGGGAGTTTAATACTCCAGTAGGTGAGACGAGGTGCTCTATGGAGCGCAGTCACTCCTCTTGTGGTTGTAATGCGCCTAGAGCGGTCCATTTCTCAGAAAGGATCAGACAGTCAGCATGCACAGGAAGAAAGGTTGTGGGTGGGTGTGCATTGTTTTGCTTTTGTCTAAATGCCTATGCATGTCTGTCCTCTATTTATTTTTTATATATTTTCTTGTCAACACAGCTGTAGGCTGTGTGCTTGTTTGTGTGTATTTGAATCGCTCTGTTCCAGAATTGTACTTCTTGCAACTTGAGTGTAGTGGATAGAGGAGGTGGACCCAGAGAGTTTGGGGCTGTGTGTGGAGCTCGGCCTCAGACACAGTCCAGCTGGAATCTGTTATTTGAGGGCCTCTTTGGCTTGATAAGTCTCAGAATCGTGGAGCTGGGTTGTGACGGTTAACCTATACTGGGCCGTTGAGCAGAGGATGTTTGTTGTTTATGAGAGAGGATTTTAAAAAATCTTTTTTTCTTCTAGTGGCTCTCGGAGTTGTTGCAAATCAAGAAGCCAACCCCAGTGCTGAGTCAGCGTCCCGTGCCCAAGGTCATTTTGGGGTCAAACATACATGGTGGAAATAACAAAAAGCTTAAAGTTGTAGCTATGTCTGACTTAAATGTTTCAATACCAGTGTCATCTCCTCGTGCACTGTGCCTTGAGGGTCACTGCCATGACACTGTTATAGAGGCGGGCAGTAAACCACCCCTCAAAAGCCAAGTAACCAGGATATTCCAAGAGCTTTGTTTACATTTACAAACAGTATGTTTTTTTGTTCTTTGATCACTTGCACACATGCGCAGTGCAGGCTTACTCAATCACTCACTCAAACAGAGAAGTTGATGTACAGTTTCCTGTGGTTGAACTCATTTACAGCTCCCATGCTGTGGTTATTTTGTGCTTCGTAACTGCCACAATAGAGGGGAAGGGTGGGTGGGGGGTCAAATGACATTTTAGAGCCGTTAAGGTACGATTGCAAATCATACATAGTAGCACACCCCCTAATCAGAGTTCAAGAAGCCTATTGAAACACCTGGAAGAGCAGATTGCTTACTTTTTCAGTAAGTTTGTCGAAAGATAGGCCTACATGATTGCCAATATTCATTGCTTCGTCATTAATCGTTATTGTAGAAGAGAATGTGTTCTCAACGACTTACCTGGTTAAATAAAAGCAAAGTAAATAAAGCAATATTGTGTATTTCATAGCAGCTTATGAATATTGTTATATATGTCAGTGTATCTATTTAGTTTTATCGAACCGTTATATAACTAGGCAAGTCAGTGTGTTAAGTGTGACCGCTATTGAAATGTGAAAGCTGAGATTGAGGTATTGATTTGTGAAACTGGTGTTTTGAAAGCCGGGTTGAGACGGAAGATGGGGTTTCTGATTAAATGTGAGCGGATGATAGGATGGCATATATCACGTCTGGTTAACAAGATGTTGAGATGAATGAAAAATGACTTGACCTGAAAGCATAAATAGATTGTGAAGAGCAGGAGGACTGTGTTTGGGGTTAAGTCCTCTCTCACAGAGCTCTGATGCGTGTGGTTTGGATGTTCACACATGCCAGTGAAACGGTTGCGGTGAAGTATGGCTCAGTCTCAGTTCACAACGCCTTCCCCAGGTTGTAGTTTCACATCAGACATACTCACTCTGAGGCAGCACCACACGCTTGTCACCGAATTGAGCCTAATCTCTCGTTCTCCATTTCTATTGCTCTCACAGGCGGCAGATTGCAGATGGCTCCTGAAACGAGGCACAGAAGTTCTGACTGCAGCTCAACGTCCGGCGTGAAGCTCACCCTCAAGGTAGAAGCTTAAAGACTGAAGCACTAACGGACAATATAACACTGACAGCCTCGAGTGAGAGACTAACCTGAGAGGCTTCATCTGCGGAGAGACCAAAACCTCATCGAGGTTGAAGGGCAGACACCCCAGCTTCCAGAGAAGCTTTGAGATTCAAGCTCAACAGAAGCCTAAGCTTGTAGCAGAATGCCACTCACGGTCTGTCCTCAGCCTTTGTCCTGTGGTGAGCATGGATCCCCTGTTTGAATCTGGGTGACGCTTTCTTCCCTTCGCCCCTTCCTCCTTCCTGTCTCCTCAGTGGCGGGAGGGGTGGGGGATTGCTTCCGTTCCCCCTGCCCCTCCTTACAACATAGCGAGGTTACTCTCACAGTTTAAGAATAGCATCACTGCTAACAAACCTCTTGCTGAGCTTCAACTAGCACTACTACAGTCTTCCCCTCCCACACACATGAAATCCTGCCAGAGCCTGAAGGGAGAGGTGTCCAGCCCAGGTGGGATGTCACAGGAGGGGCGCAAAACGCAGCAAGTGGCCCAGTCCTATTACCACTCCCCCGCCCCAGACCTGGACCTAACGGGAAAGCTGTACAAGCGGGAGGGCGGGGGCAAGCCTTACTCTGTGCTAGTGGACAACAAGATGACAGCCAAGACCCCCATGGGTGACCAGACTCCCAGTCAGCTGTCCCCGCAGCATGTTACCTCCCCCCAGCAGCAGTACTACAGAGAGGGGACAGTAGGGCAGGAGGGGGGCGCGCAGGGGGCCCAGGCAGGCAATGGGGGCACCTCCGAGGACTCAGAGGAAGAGGAGTTGTCATTCAATCGGGAGCAGATCATCGTGGAGGTCAACCTGAACAATCAGACACTTAATGTATCAAAGGGGGACAAGTCTGCCCCCCAAACCGATGCCTCAGAGAGACACTGCAGCGAGGAGGAGGAGGAGGAAGAAGATGAGGAAGATGTGGAAGAAGATGAAGTTGAAGAGGAGGAAGAAATAGAGAGTCGTAGAACGAGAGCCAAGAGGGCTCGGCGTGGGGTGGTCCCCACTACCAGCCAGTCCCGGAGGAAGGCCCAGTGCACCGCTCTGAGTACCACCGGCATGACCACCAGGGGCCGACGGAAGAAGACCACCCAGCCGCCTAAGAGGACACGCCGGAATGCCAGGGAGGGCAAGGGGACACCCTCAACTGGCTCTGCCACAGGGGATAAAGCGGATGGGGAGGAGCGGGAGACGCTGGCGTGTGAAAAGTGCCCCCGTGTCTTCAACACCCGCTGGTACCTGGAGAAGCACATGAATGTCACACACAGACGCATGCAAATCTGTGACAAGTGTGGCAAGAAGTTTGTCCTGGAGAGTGAGCTGGCCTTACACCAGCAGACTGACTGTGAAAAGAACATCCAGGTAAGGAGAGCTGGAGCGTGTCCCAAATGACCCCCTATACTCTATACAGTCTACCACTTTTGACCAGCGCCATATGGAGCCCTGGTCAAAAGTAGTGCACTATGTAGGGAATAGCGGGCCATTTGGGACGCACACCTGGTCTCTGGTTTTGTAATTAACTGTACAAGGTGTTTTTGACCTGAGCAATCAAAAAGACTCCATTGATTGGGTACATTGGCTACAGTTACGTACCAGGTACAGTGAAACTAAAATCTGTCTGTCATCAAGACCAGATTTCTGGGGCTTGAAGGATGTAAGAAACGTTTTTGTCCAGCAGAGGGAATCGGAGCGTTAGGAACCAGCCTAGGCAGATACTGTTACAGCAGTGTAGGAAATACCACCTGCAGCTCCAGACACTGTGATTGTCTCAATTGCTTGCTCCTGTTCTTAGATTGTTTCAGGGTAATCAATGGCACAACATTACTGAATGTGTCATCTGTGTTGTGTTCTGCTGCTCAGTGCGTCTCCTGCAACAAGTCTTTCAAGAAGCTGTGGTCGCTGCACGAGCACATCAAGATCGTGCACGGCTACGCAGAGAAGAAGTTTGCCTGTGAGATCTGTGACAAGAAGTTCTACACGATGGCTCATGTCCGCAAGCACATGGTTGGTAGGTGGACTCCAGTTTGTCAGTTCCTGCTCTTTCTGGTAACTCCCAAATGTCCCTAATAGGATGTGCAGTGCCTTGATAAAGTATTCATACGCCTTGGGTTTCTTCACATTTTGTTGCAAAGTGGGATTAAAATGTATTTAAATTTGACAACAACCTACACAAAATACTCTGTCAAAGTAGAAGAACATTTTTAACATAAAAAAAAGATTAATATGAGTTCAATAACAAAAATATATAGTTGTTGCATAAGTATTCAGCTCCCTGAGTCTATATGTTAGATAACACCTTTGGCAGTGATTACAACCGTGAGTTTTCTTGGGTAAGTCTATAAAAGTCTACACCTTTTGTTGTGCAATATTAGCCCATTATTCTTTTCATAATTCTTCAAGCTCTGTCAAGATGTTGCAGAGCATGGCCAGGCAGTCATTTCTGAAGTCTTGCCATAGATTTTCAAGCAGATTTAAGTCAAAACTGTCACTTGGCCACTCAGGAACATTCACTTTCTTCTTGGTAAGCAACCAGTGTACATTTGCCCTTGTGTTGTAGGTTATTGTCTCGCTGAAAGGTGAATTCCTCTCCCAGTGTCTGGTGGAAAGCAGACTGAAGCAGGTTTTCCTCTAGGATTTTGTCTGTGCTTAGCTCCATCCCGTTTCGTGTTGGATTTGCCCAAAACATAAGGCTTTGCACTTATAGGCCAAAAGGTGTATTCATTTACAGTATTACTTCAGCACCTTGTTGCATACAAGATGCAGGTTTTGGGATATTTGTATTCTGTACATTTTTACTCTTTTCACTCTGTCATTTAAGTCATTATTGTGGAGTCACTAAAATGTTGTTGATCCGTCCTCAGTTTTCTCCCATCAGGCTTTAGAAAAGCTCCCTGGTCTTTGTAGTTCAATCTGTGCTTGAAATTCAATACTTGACTGAGGGATAATACATACATATGTGGTATGTATGGGGGACAGAGGAAGGGTTGGTCACTCAATCATGTCAACCCCTATTATTTCACACAGTGAGTCCATGTAGCTTATGTGATTTGTTAAGAGACATTTTACTCCTGAACAACATTTAGGCTTGCTTTAACAAAGGGGCTAGATACGTAGGCAACAATTATATTTTAGTTATCTATATGGAATTATTCTTCCACTTTTGATATTTTGAGTAGATTGTTGACAAAAAAAATACATTTTAAATCCATTTTAATCCCACTTCGTCTCATTAAAATGTGAAGAAATCCAAGGGGTGTGAATACTTTTGCAAGGTTCTGTACATCTGTATCAATTGGAACTAACTCACCCTTTTTTGCCTTTCTAGCTCTCTTTCATGGAGCAACATTCAGAGCTCTCTTTTATCGAGAGCGAGAAAATGAGTTCTCTTCAATTTTGAGCCCGATGAATCACTGTTTTAACGCCCCCAATATCTATCCCCTGTCCCGCTCTGGTTGGCACCCACCTTTAACCTGTTCCTTCCTCTCTGCAGCTCACACTAAAGACATGCCGTTCACCTGTGAGACATGTGGCAAGTCGTTCAAGCGCAGCATGTCCCTGAAGGTTCACTCGCTGCAGCACTCTGGGGAGAAGCCCTTCCGCTGTGAGGTGAGCTGTTTAGACTTGCAGTCGCACTGTCCTTCCCACACTCAAACACAGTCTGATACAGAAGATTTATTTCACTTTATAGAGTATTGGAAGAGATGGACACACACACACTGTCAAAAAATATATATATCCAAAACTGAGGCTTGAAAGCAAAATAAAGATGTTTCAATAAACATCATAGTGCATAAATGAAAGGTGAAAACAAAACACAAACGTTTCAGCCTCAGGCCATCATCAGTTGGAATTGTCGACAGGCACGTCTGGCTTTGTTTCAAGGATAATTGCATATGTCACATGTTCAAGCAAGAAAACACATCAGAACATTAGTACCATAGAATGCCTGATCTAGATTATATACGAAAGGGAAAAGAGAAATATCATCAAATATTACTGTTACATATACCGTGTGAACATTTGTTCAGAATATGTAACACAGGATTGTAATAGAGTAGGGGCGCTCGAGAGACCACTAGATGGGGATATGGAACACCAATAAGTGACAATATACCAGTTACAGAAACCCTTCGATAACAAATCTTCATTCATGCATGACGGGTGGAGAGTTTTTAAATAGAATATCCACCTGCTTTCGGTCTGGAGAAGACTTAAGTTCAAGATTACTTTATAGAGTGTATACACTTTTTTTCATGAATATTCGTTTTATAAGGACAGTGTTTCATCAGAGTATGGATAGTGTCCATTTTTAATGTATTTGTATTAGAGGTCGGCCGATTTAATCGGAATGGCCGATTTAATTAGGGCCTATTTTCAAGTTTTCATAACAATCAGAAATGGGTATTTTTGGGTGCTGATTTCAGATTTCTTTTTTTCTACCTTTATTTAACTAGGCAAGTCCGTTAAGAACACATTCTTATTTTCAATGACGGCCTAGGAACGGTGGGTTAACTACCTTGTTCAGGGGCAGAATGACAGATTTTCACCTTGTCAGCTCAGGGGATCCAATCTTGCAACCGTACATTTAACTTGTCCAACACTCTAAACATTGCACTCCACAAGGAGTCTGCCTGTTACGCGAATGCAGTAGAAGCCAAGGTAAATTGCTAGCTAGCATTAAACTTATCTTATAAAAAACAATCAATCATAATCACTAGTTATAACTACTAGTCCAGTTTAGCAGGCAATATTAACCAGGTGAAATTGTGTCTGGTGAAATTGAGTCATATGCAACAGTTTGGGCTGCCTGGCTCATTGTGAACTAATTTGCCAGAATTGTACGTAATTATGACATAACATTGAAGGTTGTGCAATGTAACAAGAATATTTAGACTTAGGGATGCCACCCGCTAGATAAAATACCGAACGGTTCCGTATTTCAGTGAAATAATTTGTTTTCGAAATGATAGTTTCTGGATTCTACCATATTAATGACCAAAGGCTCGTATTTCTGTTTGTTATTATGTTATAATTAAGTCTGATTTGATAGAGCAGTCTGACTGAGCAGCAGCAGGCCTGTTATCATTCATTCAAACAGCACTTGCTTGCATTTTGCCAGCAGCTCTTCGCAAGCACAGCACTGTTTATGACTTCAAGCCTATCAGCCTAATGGCTGGTGTAACCAATGTGAAATGGCTAGCTAGTTAGCTGGGTGTGCGCTAATACTGTTTCAAACGTCACTCGCTTTTAGATTTGGAGTAGTTATTCCCCTTGCGCTGCAAGGGCCGCGGCTTTTGTGGAGCGATGGGTAACGCTCCTTCGAGTGTGGCTGTTGTCGATGTGTTCCTGGTTCGAGCCCAGGTAGGGGCAAGGGGAGGGACGGAAGCTATACTGTTACACTGGCAATACTATAGTGCCTATAAGAACATCCAATAGTCAAAGGTATATGAAATACAAATGGTATAGAGAGAAATATTCCTATAATTCCTATAATAACTTCAACCTAAAACCTCTTACCTTGGAATATTGAAGTCTCATGTTAAAAGGAACCACCAACTTTCATATGTTCTAATGTTCTAAGCAAGGATCTTAAACGTTAGCTTTCTTACATGGCACACATTTTTACATAGCACATATTGGCACATATTACTTTCTTCTCCAACACTTTGTTTCTGCATTATTTAAACCAAATTGAACATGTTTCATTATTTAGTTGAGGATAAATTGATTTTATTGATGTATTATATTAAGTTAAAATAAGTGTTCATTCAGTATTGTTGTAATTGTCATTATTACAAATAAATCAAATGTAACAAAAAATCGGCCGATTAATCGGTATTGGCTTTTTGGTCCTCCAATAATCGGTATCGGTGTTGAAAAAGCATAATCGGTCGACCTCTAATTTGTATTAGAATCCTTAAATATTGACTTCTAGCTGGTAAGGTTTGAATGGTTAACTCAGACAAACTGAGCAGGATTCAGACAACTATGGGTTGTTTGAACAGAGGAATATGGCCTGCTCTACTGTGACTGCTCCAAAATGGGGATTACTGTTGAACCAAGGCACACTTGACTACATATATACTATCCCTAAATGTTCATGGTCACACAGTTGGAGCAATGTCAACCAGGTCTAGATGCAACATGTCCATGTCAAACATTAGCAGACCATGAATACACATGGTGTAGAGAATAACTGGAATAAAAATACAGACGGGTGGAGTTGGAATTTTGAACTATTTACTTTTTAAAGACCCAGTGCAGTCAACTCTGTTTTTCCTGTGTTTTGTATAATATTGTTGTACAACAGCTGATGAAACTAACACTGTAAAAGTGTGAAAACATTTGAAAACAAGTGTTAATTCCTGATTAGTTTTTTTTTCAACCAGTAACTATCTACATAGGACAGTTTAATCAGCAGAGCTCTATACTGCAAATCAGGTTTTAGCAGTTAGAGAGGTAACTTCGGTCAACTCTGGATAACCGGTACAACGAGGCTCACCTTTTAGCAAGGTACATTTCTATGACAAGGACTCCTTCATAACTACCTGCCCTGGGGCAAGTAACTCTATTTATACTGCTTGAAGTGTCTGAGTCGTAAGTTGAGGACCAATAAATTCAGATTTATTCCCTCTCGCATAGATTGCGTCATCATCCCCTTCATTTGAAGAAGACGACTGAATATAAAATTGTCATATTAAAATACCTACCCATTACACATTTAGTAATGACAGAATGCATTTGAAACTTCACACTCAGTAAAACTTTTCTATGACTTAATACGATTATTTTATCGCTAGGAATGGGAGGTGCTTATGTATTGAAAAGCACAGCAAATCCGGCATTAACGATAAGTAAAAACAGCACTTCTAAAAGCCTGTTTCGGACCATAGCCTTCTATATTTGCAATACAACTTTTCTTTCAATTAGATTTTGGCACAAATAAAAATGTGGTACCAACTCACCCATGGATTGATGTCTCAGCAAGTTCTCAGTGAAGAGTTTGGCGTTCTACTAGCCATGTGTGACATGTACACGCAGTTTATAAGCCTGATTTCGACTGGCAGAGAAACGCTTCCTGTCTGTCCTTTCCCGACTCGTTCATTACTACGGGAAACCTGGAGATCAATTTTGAATATTGAAACAATGTTGCAAATGTCAGAGAGCTAGACAACAAGGTTTATGCAAATCTCAATTGTTGAAAAAGAAATGAGATAATGTCTAGATGCGTTTTATAGTGAAGATCAAGTTTATAAATTGCATGGCTGGGCTGATGAGACAGTGGATTGCGCATTCAAATGGAACAGAGTAAATAAGCATTTTAACATAATAGATTTAGCCTGTGGATACTTGTGGAATAGACACCGGCTGGAATGTAGTTTTCACCATTCATTATTAAACCCACCTGTTTTATAACGTTGGATAACTGTCAGAGATAGTGTGCAGCAAACATACGTGCCTGTTTCGGGTCTGAACTGCCAATACAGTGTGGCGTTCAACAAGGGCAAACAGAGCCCTTGTTGAACTCAACTCAGGTGTTTGTCTGCATACCCAGCATTCTGGTTTATAGGACATTCTGTAGGAAGCAGGCACCACCTCCCCTGGGGGGGCCTCTGTGTTGTCTGGGAACATGTGGTTGGTTGGCTGGGTGGGGCTCCATGTGATTAAATAAAGCAACTCCACTAGCATGTTATTAAAGAGTACAGCTGACCCGGTGTAGTGGGCTCCTTCCTCCACTGCATCTGTGTTAGGTATATATTATGTGTGTTTATGTATGTATTATAGTGTTGTTATACAGTAGCCCTCGTGAATTTCCATTCCAGGAATGATTGTGTACGTGCTATGTCGTCTAAATGGCTACGTCTCAAATGGCACCCTATTTTCATATATAGTGTACTACCACCCCCTATGGGCCCTGGTCAAACGTAGTGCACTTACTAGGGAATAGGTTGCCGTTTGGGACACCCTAAATGTCTCTCTCTCTCCTCCCTGTCTCTCTATAGAACTGTGCTGAGAGGTTCCAGTATAAGTACCAGCTACGCTCCCACATGAGCATCCACATCGGACACAAGCAGTTCATGTGTCAGTGGTGTGGCAAGGACTTCAACATGAAGCAGTACTTTGACGAGCACATGAAAACACACACAGGTAAGACACAGTTAACACACACCAGTTTACACACTCACTGAGGAATTTGTGTGACACAAACGTGCAATTACAAAGCTCACCCTCCAAGGACTATAAAAGCCTTTGAGCTTTTTCATGTCATCAAAATGTTTGAAACCAAATATTCAGACGCTGGTCTTCCAATAACATTAGAAGCCAGACCTCTTCATCCGTCAACATTCGGAGGTTCTCCCTGACCAAAGCCGTCCCATTTACTGGAGAGTCTGCGTGGCCTTCAGTCTTGATCCCTAGTCAGCCAGTGAGACTCCGTAGATGCTCTATAAAAGGAAAGCAACGGGGCGTCTCAAGGCGAACAGTACCGAGACCTCGCCCAGCCTCTATAATGAGAGGGTGGCAAAGCATCAGTGGTGCCTCTCCCGCCATGTCTACTTATAATGACTACCCTGACACATTCTATATTACATCTTCCATTTTCTCCCCTGCCACTTCTCTCCTTTTCCAAAGCAGAACATCGGGACCAGGCATGTTCTTTTTCAGTCCTTTTAATTTCTCCCTCTCTAGTGTGGGTGGATTCCCTGCACTCCCTGGTGGTTCTTTTTGAAAGGTGTAATTATTTTACCCTCTCCTGGCCGCCGCTGACCGATTTGGCCTCCTGTGGTCAGACACACCCAGTGATGCCTTGTAATACACAGTCTTCTTCTTCGTCCTTCTTTTTTCCTTCTTCCCTCCCCCCCAAGGTTTATGCTTTCCTCTGGAACTTACCTACTACACAGAAGTTGCAGAACATTAACAAAAGGCTCCAGTATAATTTGTCACAATTAAATTATTCACTGTCATACTGTAAATGGTTTACCGGAGCCTCTCAGCAAACATGCAGCTCAGATTAAAGCCGAGAGATGCTTTGAGTGTGCTGTGAATGAGTGTACGGGGGTGGTAACGGGCACATTGAATGAAAGGTTAATGAGAGCAGCTCTCGAATGGACAACCGTTGTTCATTTTCTCATCTCCTCTCATCCCAAAGTGTGAACTGGCATAGCTGCCTGCTGAGTGGGTGGTTAGACAGCAATGACCCCTCATGCTCTCCTACAGGGACATTGTCTGATTGTAAAGTTAACTTCTTCATAAAGTTCAGAGGGGTTTAATCAGCACAGGACAAAAAGTGTTGCCAGGTGGTATATTATTCTTCTCATGCATGGAGTTTGGTGACGTGTGAAAGTTAAACTAATTAAGGAGAGTCAGGGACTAAATCACCCATCTCCTCGCGCTCTCTCTCTCCTTTCTCTCTGTCCCCGTCTCCTGCAGGAGAGAAGCCATTCATCTGTGAGATCTGTGGGAAGAGCTTCACCAGCCGGCCCAATATGAAGCGCCACCGCCGCACCCACACAGGAGAGAAGCCCTACCCCTGCGAGTTGTGCAGCCAGCGCTTCCGCTTCTCCAACATGCTCAAGGCCCACAAGGAGAAGTGCTTCCGGGTCACCAGCCCTGTGACCCTGCAGGCCAGCAGCCTCCCCCTGCCTCTCCACCTCTCTGCCATCTCCTCCTCTGGCCCCGGCCCGGGCCTCGCCCCCTTAGCTGCCACCACCTCCGCCCCTCTGGGCCTCAGCCCGACAGGGGGGGCTCTTCCCCCACGCGCACCCGTGGGCCACCCCACCTTCTCCCATCTGCACATGACCCCCTCTCACCATCTCCCTCACCACCAAACGTCGCAACAACAGCAGCACCACCCCGGCACGCCCCTGCAAGCACTCCCTCTGCCCCACCACCTCCTGCCTGTGCCCCCCGTCTCCCCTCCCCCCGCGCTCTTCAAGAGCGAGCCTCTCACCCACTGTGGGCAGGAGGACAGCAGCTACCTGCGTTACATGGCACCGCAGGACAAGGGGCCTGGGGCTCCCCAGCATCACTGAACCCTATGTGGGCTCCAGGCCTGCCTGCCACACCTCGATTACCCCCACCCCAACTCTCCCTGGCCCCTGGTGTAGAGCGGCCCCTCGAAGACTGATATGAACAAGACACTCAGAGCTCAGTACACCAGAGTGTGAGGGATACAGACAGGTATACTTTCAGTCTACACTTTAGATAAGTGATTGACCCACTTAGCTAGAAACCCAGGTCAACTGACACAGATTTTACAACCTCTTGCTCATATCTTTTCTTGTGAAAATATTCTTAGAAAATCCTGTATTGTAAGACAACCTGCCTCCCATGGTAGAAGGCTGTGTGTGTACCGGTATGTGAGTTATCCCTTGTTTGTCCATTTTATCCTCACCACTAATGGTTGCCAATGCCATTATTCTGCTAGTGGTTCCTTATCCAGGTAGCGGATCAGAACAGATCCATTTCATCAACTTAGTCCTTCACGTCAACTGACTTAAACAACGGTTGCACAGTTCTGGGGGAGTTGTAAGTCCTAAGGCTGACCCGTAGGACCATGAGGTCACCGAGTTCTCGTTGAATGTTTACCATCCTGATGCCAACTGGGTTTCCCATTGTCTCCTGAGGCATTCCACACTGGCTCTACCAGCAGTAGGCCAGGAATCACTGCCACAGGTCACAGTGGCGAGGTTAGAAAATGGCTGTTAGTGCTACTACTAGTCTGTTGTGACAGAGATTCTGGTTAATTGGTGCTTTCCATTGCAGTACTACACACTTCTATACACAGGCTAGATCTCGTAACATCTGGAGTGTTACTGTAACAGAGTGGGATTGTTTGTGTTGTTGTGATGCAGTTCTGGGAATTGTCTTCTTGACTGACATACAGCCTTCGTACATGTACACACACACACACACACACACACACACACACACACACACACACACACTTCAAAAAGCAGTATGACATCACTGGTCTCACTTCACACAAAATGCTTGTCAAGGGATTCTGATGTTTTTTTTTGTGTATTTTCTTTTTTGTCTTCTGTCATCAAAACAGTTAAATACTGCCACTGTGACGGGTCCTCACATACGACCCAACCTGGACCTCGCGTCTCTCTCCTGTCTCTCTCGCTTTCTTTCTCTATCTCTTTCTTTCTCCGTCTCTCGCTCCTCTGTCTCTCTCCCGCTGCTGCTGCCGAGATGATGATTATGATGATGATGATGATGATGATACGGGTCACCCTGTAAAAGGCCATTAGAACACATTCAGAAGTTCTGACTTTTTCAGCACAACTCATAACTGAAAAATATGTATTTTTCCCCAACCAGCTTGGTGTGGAGCATGACACTTGTTTGTTCTCTTAGTTTTAGGTTACACAAACATTGAGGCCCTATCGCCCATGTTGGCAAATAATGATGAATCAAAACACGTTGAATGTTGCCTTGATGGAGGGGTATTGGCTAACGGTTTAGCAATCAAATATGTTATTTTCGAGTAATAATTTCTTGAAATAGGCTACATTCGGTTTCAGACTGAAGAATTGTTCTCACCTCGCTCTGAACATACTGTTGAGTGATAGTCATAGGAAAGGTTGGAGGATTATGTCTAACATGCGCTTCAATTTCTCGTGTAGATACATTTATTCAAGTTGTATATTTACTCAAAGAAATCACATTGGTATATGTAACCTTTTTGTGTTGTGTGAATGTTCCCGCTGTCCCATTGTATGATGTTCTGACAGTCCGGTTGTTGTTCGTGTTGATGGATGACAGAGATTCTGTCTTGTGGGATTGTTGATAGTGGGTTGCAGGATGTTGTCCGCCGCCCCTTCACCCTGTCTGGGACTGTTATCAGATCAGAATGAGTGGTGAGGAGCAGCATGTCTCAGTAATGGCTAAATGGAACCACTCTGGTGCTGTTGTACAAAAGCTGCTTTACATAGTCTCTGGGTCTCTCCCTCTATGCACACACCCTGCTGAAGCCATGCCATCTCTTGAAGGGGGTGCTGGGGGTGATTTGCACACAAGAATATGTCTGATATATGTTTGGATTAACACTAGGTATAGCGTAGTTGTGGATCAGGTTAGTGTGTTTGCATATCGGGAGAAACTGAAGAGGAACAATAGCAGGCCATGAGCAAGGCCCATTGAATTTGGTTTAAAAGTGGACTGAGATACCCACCCTCTAGAGAGCTACAACCATTCTGCCGTTACTGTGGGTCTGTTAGTAGGGCCTCTGTATCGGCTTAACCATGAAGTTACTTAGTGTTTTTCACGATGTTTCACTATGAGTTTTTTTTTTTGTTACTTTAGTTTTGAAAAGCTTATTCATGTGTGTGTCCTCTGCACTTTACTGCTGCGTGAGTGAGGCGCAGTGAAGGGAGGGACTGACGACGCATTGTGGGGAGTGAGTGATGTGTCGGGTGCATGGAGGGAGGTGATTGGTTTGGTGAGTGGCTGTTTGGGCAAGGAAAAGGAGGAGACTCAATCTGGACGTGGAGAGTGTGGAAGGGACCATGGCATAAGGAAATATTTTGTTTAGTTCATACATTTGTTTATTATTTCCTGTAAGGAAATAGACTGGCTCTAATATGGACTCCCAAAGAGTGATCGAGTAGTGTTGTTCCTCCTGCTTTGGCGATTCTTACACTAGCCCCTCCCTGCTTCATCTGATCTGAAATACATTTGAGGTGTTTTGTCTGCCTCATATCTAGTTTCCTCTTTTGTTGTGTAACATTTTCTCTTCCGATTTACTGTATGATTCTCCTCCTTTCATATTTGTAATATAGAATGCACTTTTGACTAAAATCCTGGCTAGTTACGAAAAATAGCAATGTATATTCTTTAAAGGTGTAAAAAAAAAAAAAATCAATATACTTTTTCCCCTCATGTATTTTTAACCACTTAATGTAGCATTGCATATTTTATTATTGTCAGTATCTGGTACAAAATTGTGCGGCTTTATACTGTCCTGGGTTGTTTTTTTTTTTTTGTGTGGAAGGCGGGGGGGTGTTTTGTATGTTTGTTTTTTGGAGATTGAGAAGTTGAAATGTTGGGCCTTTTTTTAATAATGTACATTTAACAGACTATCTGCTAACTTTCAGAAGTAAAAAAACGAGTAGCCATAATTATCACATATTTGTGTGCTGTCGTGTGTTCTTCTCCATCAGATCCTATGTGGTATTGGTAGCTTTCAAATTCACATGAAGCTATCTTTGCATTAATGGTATCCTGTTCTCACAGTTTATGGAATACCATCTCACAGTCTCAGCTAGGGCTGCAGAATTATTCAAATTATTATCAAAATTGCAATATTGAGTTGTACAATATGCATATCGCAAGAGGTGGCAATTTATTCTTAAACGCTATGAATGTAACATTCAAACGTAATAAGGGTCCCCTGGGAAACTGGCCAACACTGGTTCCTACCCTGTCACAACTTCTACTGTACCTTGCTTGTTCTTTCGTTGTCATGCCAAACTACACCAAGCATAGAATCAGCAAGGCTATTTTTATTTCTATGATCAAAACAGTTTGCTGAACTGTTGTAATCTAAATTGCAAGTTAAATCATAATTGCAATATTTGGTAAATATTGTGCACTGCTAGTCTCAGCCCTACATCACATTGTCTGTTGCAACGGTGACCACATGTGTCTTGTATACAGACAGGTTGTAACTGAGGAAATGCATCATGTTCACTAAGAAAGTGACAAATGCTTTTTTAAACTGAATTTTAATCTAAATTCAGCCCCCCCAAAATGACCCGCCATTTTGAGTCACAGGCTGATTAATATAAAAAACAAGCTGTACAATCAGTCCTGGACTAAACAAATCCGTCACCAAGGTAGAAAGCTGTGGTTGAAGTTGTGCACCATGTTGAGAACCAAAAGCGGGTTTGCCGCCAAGCCTTCATGAAACAGGGCTGTTTTCCATAGTTAATCCCAGGTGGCTGTAATATTCATTACTACATTGATTTAATCAACAGGGGTTGCGTTCTGATTGCTTAGTCATGTTTGATACAGGCTCCAGACGCCTACAGCTCTGATTCTGGTCATTCCTGTTACACAGGGTTTTGCAACTCGCTGACCTCTCTTTCAATCCTTTTGCAAACTGGCTCATTCTGTACATTTTGTTCTCTTTTTTTCTATTTTCTTCTGATTGTTCCATCTCTGTGGTTGCAGTCAGTTTTGTGTTTGTCGGGTGATGTTTGTCGGGTCACTTGACAAGCTCAACTCTTGAGTGGATGTGATTCTATCAACAGAAAGAAGCTGATACTGATCAAACGGCTGCAATCACTGCATTACCAAACAGAGGCTGTCCTTTTATCTCTCACCAATTGATCTGTGTGGCAATTCCTTGTCTGTGGCAACAGTGTGTAGTTATGACCTGGGTCTGTGGTAAGTCTAGTAATCCCTGTGTCTGTGGCAACAGTGTGTAGTTATGACCTGGGTCTGTGGTAAGTCTAGTAATCCCTGTGTCTGTGGCAACAGTGTGTAGTTATGACCTGGGTCTGTGGTAAGTCTAGTAATCCCTGTGTCTGTGGCAACAGTGTGTAGTTATGACCTGGGTCTGTGGTAAGTCTAGTAATCCCTGTGTCTGTGGCAACAGTGTGTAGTTATGACCTGGGTCTGTGGTAAGTCTAGTAATCCCTGTGTCTGTGGCAACAGTGTGTAGTTATGACCTGGGTCTGTGGTAAGTCTAGTAATCCCTGTGTCTTTGGCGACGGTGCTGGAGCACTGTATTCCCCTTTGGCCTTGTGTGCCAGTCCAAATAGGTCAAGTCTTCTACACCCCTGACCTTTTTTAGATGACCTGACTCGACTCCATTGTTACCTGGCCTCACAGCTTTAGAAGCCTTAATAGCACAATGTCCGGGGGGGATTTTCCTCAAGGAACCGTTCTAGAGATGAATAAATGAAAGGCTTGCACAAACACAGCTTGACGGTTTCCCAAAAAAATGTGCTTTAGTTTTAAGCACCAAAAGACCACTGCTAATGAGCCTTGTTGTAAGCACTGCAGGAACACTTAGAGCAGTCTCCGTGCATAACTAGACAATATTATGCACCCGTTTTTAATGAATAGAACTGGGTTTGCCAGGAAGGAAGGAAACGGAGGAAGCGGGAGTGGTTTGACATGGAGGACGCCACATAAATCACATGACAACACTTTAGCTTGATTGTATCCAAGATCTTTTAAGCAGCTCTCAATGGGAACAGTAAGTATTTTAACGTGTGTGTGTGTGTGTGTGTGTGTGTGTGTGTGTGTGTTCATGAGAGTTTGAAATGTCTCTGCCTTCAGGAAATGAGAAGTGAAGATCACCAAGTCCACGCCACATCAACCAGGTTAAAGGACACCCCACCCACTAGTCCCTTGACTCTGTCCGGGTGTCTGTTTTTGGCTTCATGAGTGTTTGTCTGTGTGTTCAAGTGCTTGCAGATGTTTACTCTTCATCCTGTGGAGACCCTGTAGCCAGAGCAGGCTATTAGAGCAAGACCTAACCAAGTTTATTTTCAGAACATGATGTGAGAGAGAGAGTCGATTACTGATACTGAAATTTTTGCATCACAGTTCCTTGTTGACATCACAGGGTTAGAAAGGATGTGAGTCAGTGTTCTATGCAGATGAGAAAGAGAGAGCGCGCCCAGCTAGCTCATTTGATTCCTTGGAAGTTGTGGGAATGTGTTTTGTGGGGGGTGTATCCCAATTGGTTCTGGGAACAAAGCCGTATGTTTCCTAAACAGTAAAACTGAATAAGTAGTAGATAAGTAATAAAAGTACCAAAAAAATGCCTGTTCGGGGAACATACATTTTTAGGTTGCAGGGAGGTTCTGGGAGGTTTTATAAACACTGAGAATGGAAATTATGGGTTACTTAGAGCTTGTTGAATAACTTCCTTACACCTTGACCAAACTGTCTTCGCCCGTGTGTGCGCCATTGTGCCTGACACGTTCATGACACGCAGGCTAAAATGCCAATTAATTTGACCGGTCAAAACACGAATGAAACATTCAAGGACAGATTACTATTGCTAGCTAATATGTCCTGGGAGAAGAAATTCATAAGGTCCTTTTTTTTTTGGATCATTGTATAATTTTGGTCCGTTTTGAGTCATCCAAAACCATGTGTTCTCTACTCTGACTGTCAACCCACTGATAAAATGGGAAACCTAGTTAGATTATTAGTGAGATTTCTCTCTTCATTCAGTTTTGTTTTTCTTCTGTGGATTTTATATGGTGTTTGGTAACCAACTTTAAGGTGCGTTACCTCCAACTAGTCTGGACCTCCAATCAGTATGCTAGTTAGTATGCTCTTAGAAACCCATGAGTAGATGGGAGAGGTGGCTTGTCTAAAATAGAGCCAAGTTCTAATTTAGCGCCTGGCTACGCAGGTCATGTGAGCAGTTGGGATGAAACTATTCAATAACACACATGTACATTTGTTTTGCCCGCAACACGGCTGGTTTAGTCTCCATCTTAAAAGTTTCAATGAATGTTTCAATAAGACTAAACACTGCTAGCTTGTTTTAGGTCAACTTTTTATTTTACTCCAAGCACATAGGACACACAAATTAATTTCCTAAGGCTTTAATCGTGCAAACACATAAAAAAAATATATTATGACACGGCGTCTGAAATTTGAAGCTCTGTTCTCTATCCATGCATGGAATTAGTCCACTGGGCCACCAGGTTGGAGCTGGTGGTTTTAAAAAAAATATATATATATTTTTTTACATATACAAAGCAACATTCCCAGAAAGTTGTGGGAAGGTATGCAAAATAACCATAGCACAAACACGCCCTCATCAAGCGCTAAGAAACATGGTTCTCAGTTATGATATGTGCTTGCTGGGAGTGGCAGAGGAACGTGTGAGTGACTGACTGACTCACCACAGCACTGATGCTGTATGTGAGTGGGTGGTCAGGTTCATTCTCTTTCACTGTGAGTGGGAGGAGGGCAGGGTGAATACACAGCACCAGATAGGTCTGCACTCCCATCTGCGTTCAGAAATAGTCACTTCCCAACTGCTCGGCATTATTGGCTCTTGTGGCAGAGAGGCAGGAGGAAGGGAGGCTGTCTGAGAGGAGATAAAGACATGGGGGGGGGGCCTGCTGGGTCGCAGTGGCTGAGCATTCAGAGGTGCAAATGTCTTGTTTTCACCTTTTTTCTCAACCACTTGTAAACCATTCATAAGTTTGAACATTGTGCTCTGTGTTCTTGGTGTCACCCTTGGGTCAATTAGGGATGTGTGGTTTGCACACACAGCAAAAAGGCTGTAAATGATGTCACATAACAGGCCTATCTTGTGTACATACCACTAAGCAGTTTTGTTATGCATACATTGAGAGAACACAACAAACGGAATCTCTCCCACGTTCTCTGTGGAGGCTGTGCTGAATGATATTCAAACCAGAATCAACCAACCTCTCTCCAGCCTGTCTGCTGCTCTATGGGTTCACTTACACGGGATATTGGAGGCGGACGCTAAATGGCCCGTTGTTGCGTAGCCTAGGACGTCATAATCGGAGCAAGCTCAGTGGTTTTGACAGCCAATAAAACGAGCTGAAAGCACCCTGTTCCTCAACAATCAAACCTATATATAACCAAGTGATGGTCAAGTTCGAGACTGGACAAAGTACAGCATGCCGGTGACCAATTCAAGAACATAGCTACCTTTAGAGATACTGCGAGGGACAACCGTGCCGTCGGGACATGTTTGTGGACATACATTCTTACTGGTACATTTTTTGCTATTGTCCTTTGCTCTGCAAATAAGATGAATTATTTAGTAAACTAACCGTTGGGACGTTTTCCATTGCGTAAATACAGCGCGTTCACTCGTGGATTAGGATACATTTGCATAAAGGCTAATATATCTATTAATGTTCATCAGTCTACTCGGATTTTGGAACAAATTCTTATAGGTTTAAGTAATTGATATTCCTGTGAAATGGCATAATATAATGCGCTACTGTACTATATTCATTGCATACATTTTTATGTAGCCTAATATTGTATGAAGATGGTTACATGACATTATTTGCCTACAGTAAGAGCTGCAGAGCGCGCTACATTTTTTGGCATTGTAGAGAATTACAACGTTGAACAGTGTCCGTCTCTTGGGGTTATTTACAGGGTTTTCCTGTTCCTTAATTATCCTCCTCACTTTACAGATCCCATGCATTGGTTGATAGTGTTCTAGGAACCCTCTGTTGACAGCACGGAATATTGAAGGTCAGTACAGTATGTTCCGTTCTTCTCACTGATTCCTTGCAGCTTCAAACAGAGCATCGCATGACGTGCAGGCTAGCGTAAAACATTTTTAATCTTGATTTAAGATATCAGTTTACTTTGCATGCTGTTGACTCATGTATATTACTTGGTCTTACTACGTTTCAATGTTCTGCAGCTGCACAGGTGCAGGACATCACAGCTGCACCACTTACATAATAATGTGACTTTACATTTTGACGTTTCAAATGGTAAAAAAAAAATGTGTATTGTAGTACTCTAGTCCAGGACCAGATATGACTCGACACGACCAGTAGGGCCTTTGAAAATATCTCTTTGTTGCGTAATTTAACACAGTAGCTACAACAGCAAATGTTAGAGAGCTAAATGATCTAGATATCCTTACAATGTGCAACAATGTAACTGCATTTAGTACATATAAAAATGGTTGCGTGGCAGCTTAGCACTGCAAGTGACTTGCGACACGACTCGTGACTATAAAGGACTCGGACTTGAAGACTTGTTACTTGCTCTGACTTAATGTGGTTTCAGGGGTAGAAATCTATACTAAAACATCAAGCACATGTTGGGTGGCTACCAAGCAGAAATGCAACCCACGCTGATATTGGCAAAATGATTCTTTCTCATACCACTTATAATCTTTCTATTTCAGGTCCATTGAAAAAAGAAAATCTCTAAATGTTTGTATTTTGTTTGTCTTTTCCTCTTCAATCTTTACTTTTTACTCTGCTTCCATCCTCCTCCTCCTCCCTGTCCTATTAGACACATTCTTCCCAGAACCCCTACCTTGTGTTTTCTGACCTGCCTCGTCGTGAACGAGAGACCAAAAGGTGCAAAAAGAGCGGGATTTTGGTGCCACTCATCTCAGTAAGAGGTTGTGGCAAAGCCAATCATGAACTGCTTTGGCTCTCCCCCAGGCGAGGACGTTATCCCCCCACGTTCCAGACGCTCTGCAAACAACATGGCCGCCAACTCAGCAACACCCCCCTCTGACAGGCGCTTCCTCATCATCTTCGACTTTGACGAGACCATTGTGAATGAGAGCAGTGATGATGTGGTGGTGCAGGCAGCACCAGGGCAGAACCTCCCCGCCTGGCTGAAGGACACATACCGGCCGGGCCACTACAACGAGTACATGCAGCGCGTGCTAGCCTACATGGCAGAGAAGGGCGTGCCCGAGAGCGCCATCCGCTCTGTCATCGAGAAGATCCCCGCCTCTCCCGGCATGCTGGCCCTGTTCCAGTTCCTCCGCCACCGCCCTCCGCAGGACTTTGAGGTGGTTCTGGTGTCTGATGCCAACACCTTCTTCATCGAGTCCTGGCTCCGCCGCGTTGGGGCCCGACAGCTCTTCGTCAAGATCTTCACCAACCCTGCCACCTTCGACAAGGATGGCCGGCTGGTGCTGCGCCCCTTCCACTCCCACAGCTGCCTGCGCTGCCCGGAGAACATGTGCAAGCAGGTGATCTTGAGGGACTATGTGATGAGGCGGACGCAGGAGCGTGGGCGGCCGTTCCAGAGGGTATTTTACGTGGGCGATGGGGCCAACGACTTCTGCCCGTCACTGATCCTGGGCCCCCGGGACACGGCGTTCGCCCGGCGGGACTACCCCATGCACCGGCTGATCACTGAGATCCACGAGGCCAGGCCGGGGGAGTTCAAGGCTGTCACTGTGCCATGGGCCAGTGGGGATGATGTGGTGGAGCGACTCAGGAAGCACGCAGAGGAGAAATAATGAAGCTAGGGGGGCGGGGGGTTACACCACCTGCTCTCACACACCCATGAACAAATACTCAGAGACACACGCACACACACACCCATATACACTCATACACAAATCACATTCCCAGATCAAATACCCACAAAACCACATACTGACACACATCAATGAAAAAGCACTCTACACTCAAGAATAGAGCATGCCAATTGAACATGCCTTTGATATATTGCCTGCGACAGACCGTGTCACACTTCAGCTCAGTCCATCTGTCTTACTCTGGCTCAGCCATAGAGCTTGAGATACTGTAGTCTTTCAGTCCAGCTCCTCATACTCCAGGCTTAAGGTCAATGAAAGATAGCAACCCAATAAAAGCATCACCTCTGTTAATCATTACAGAGACCTATGCCTTAGTTGATACCCTACCAATCAGGCCAGTATTGAGTCAACCAAGCTTTTACAGGGATTGATCCTCTTACGCTGGATTGAAAAGGAAGAGGAACAAACATACATCATTGACTGAATAGGGGCTTCTGCAGTGATACATTTAAGACTGATGTATTACCTATATTCCTTTGACACTGAGCTTTATTGGTTTATTAACAGTCAAACTAGGTCAGTAGGGCAGCAGATCATGTTAGTTCGTGGCCCGTTCTCTGACTCTACCCCTCTCCAGTCCACACAATGGCATTGTCGATGCTAAATGAATGGGTGGCTATTCCAGTGTAATTATTATCTTATATTATCAATAATGAATGGTGTTGTTTACTTGTTAACAGTGCTCTTTGTGAAATAGAGAATTTATGGCTGATCAGGGAAAATGTAATGTGACAACATCGCCATCTACTGGCAGACCTACAGATTGCAGCTGGAGACCAGTTTTAAAGTTTGGGAAAATAAGTTCAAATGTAATGTACCATATGGCATAACTAAATATTGTCATTTTAAAACATGTATTATTTGTGTATACATGTCTGTTTTTAATATGTACCATGTACTTGTTCCACCACCAGCAGGAATATAAAGCCATGAACTTAATTTCTGAGTCTGTACTTTAATGTCCTATCCTAACACACTGTAATTGCACCCCACTATGTTATTCTCTACACATAAGTGCCACTGGAAACAGTGTTTCTTAAGGCAGCAGCACAATAGGCTTGAACACCATTTAGATACGTTTCGCACCCATGCCTATCCCACACCCCTCCCTCCCTCCCTCTCAAAACATTAGACTACGGAGGATAATTAGCAATGAGATGGGCCAAAACCGATGTGATATAGGAATGGTCTAAATAATGTCTCCAAGGTGGGTGACAAATAGTTCACCATGACACCAAAGAGATTCTGAATTTATTCTGTGTCATCGCTGATAAAATGCATACTTTTGGTTCAACATATTACAAGGCCTACTGAATTACAGAGGCAGATTTGTTCCTCATGCCAGTCATCTGACACCCCAGAACTATGCAACCATCAATGAACAATTGTCAATTTCCACAACAACAACAAATTATATTTGTGCCAACATCGCTTGAGCCCCTGAGGATTTATCCATTGGTTGTATTATAAGCAGGCCTAGCCTATCTAGAATATATCTATGACACAAGCCTATCTAAAAGACATTATGACATTATACAGAATTTGAGAACAAGAACAGTCCAATGTTATTGTTTCACATAATGACTGTAACCACAAACTGTTTACCAAGAGCAGGCTATTAGAGAAAGCTAGTTTAACAACTTATATATCGTGATAATGGTTGCAATACATCTGCATTTGGCAAATACAGTGCCTTGCGAAAGTATTCGGCCCCCTTGAACTTTGCGACCTTTTCCCACATTTCAGGCTTCAAACATAAATATATAAAACTGTATTTTTTTGTGAAGAATCAACAACAAGTGGGACACAATCATGAAGTGGAACGACATTTATTGGATATTTCAAACTTTTTTAACAAATCAAAAACTGAAAAATTGGGCATGCAAAATTATTCAGCCCCTTTACTTTCAGTGCTGCAAACTCTCTCCAGAAGTTCAGTGAGGATCTCTGAATGATCCAATGTTGACCTAAATGACTAATAATGATAAATACAATCCACCTGTGTGGGCGGCAGCGTAGCCTAGTGGTTAGAGCGTTGGACTAGTAACCGGAAGGTTCCGAGTTCAAAACCCTGAGCTGACAAGGTACAAATCTGTTGTTCAGCCCCTGAACAGGCTGTTATCCCACTGTTCCCAGGCCGTCATTGAAAATAAGAATATGTTCTTGACTGACTTGCCTGGTTAAATAAAGGTAAAATTAAAAAATCAAGTCTCCGTATAAAATCACCTGCACTGTGATAGTCTCAGAGGTCCGTTAAAAGCGCAGAGAGCATCATGAAGAACACACCAGGCAAGTCCGAGATACTGTTGTGAAGAAGTTTAAAGCCGGATTTGGATACAAAAAGATTTCCCAAGCTTTAAACATCCCAAGGAGCACTGTGCAAGCGATAATATTGAAATGGAAGGAGTATCAGACCACTGCAAATCTACCAAGACCTGGCCGTCCCTCTAAACTTTCAGCTCATACAAGGAGAGTTCAGAGATGCAGCCAAGAGGCCCATGATCACTCTGCTGCAGAGATCTACAGCTGAGGTGGGAGACTCTGTCCATAGGACAACAATATATTGCACAAATCTGGCCTTTATGGAAGAGTGGCAAGAAGAAAGCCATTTCTTAAAGATATCCATAAAAAGTGTCTTTTAAAGTTTGCCACAAGCCACCTGGGAGACACACCAAACGTGGAAGAAGGTGCTCTGGTCAGATGAAACCAAAATTGAACTTTTTGGCAACAATGCAAAATGTTATGTTTGGCGTAAAAGCAACACCCTGAACACACCATCCCCACTGTCAAAATTGATGGGAAGATGGATGGAGCCAAATACAGGACCATTCTGGAAGAAAACCTGATGGAGTCTGCAAAAGACCTGAGACTGGGACGGAGATTTGTCTTCCAACAAGACAATGATCCAAAACATAAAGCAAAATCTACAATGGAATGGTTCAAAAATAAACATATCCAGGTGTTAGAATGGCCAAGTCAAAGTCCAGACCTGAATCCAATCGAGAATCTGTGGAAAGAACTGAAAACTGCTGTTCACAAATGCTCTCCATCCAACCTAGCAACACAGCTCATCACCCTGAACACACCATCCCCACTTTCAAACATGGTGGTGGCAGCATCATGGTTTGGGCCTGCTTTTCTTCAGCAGGGACAGGGAAGATGGTTAAAATTGATGGGAAGATGGATGGAGCCAAATACAGGACCATTCTGGAAGAAAACCTGATGGAGTCTGCAAAAGACCTGAGACTAGGACGGAGATTTGTCTTCCAACAAGACAATGATCCAAAACATAAAGCAAAATCTACAATGGAATCATTAAAAAATAAACATATCCAGGTGTTAGAATGGCCAAGTCAAAGTCCAGACCTGAATCCAATCGAGAATCTGTGGAAAGAACTGAAAACTGCTGTTCACAAATGCTCTCCATCCAACCTCACTGAGCTCGAGCTGTTTTGCAAGGAGGAATGGGAAAAAAGTTCACTCTCTCAATGTGCAAAACTGATAGAGACATACCCCAAGTGACTTACAGCTGTAATCGCAGCAAAAGGTGGCGCTACAAAGTATTAACTTCAGGGGGCTGAATAATTTTGCACGCCCAATTTTTCAGTTTTTGATTTGTTAAAAAAGTTTGAAATATCCAATAAATGTCGTTCCACTTCCTGATTGTGTCCCACTTGTTGTTGATTCTTCACAAAAAAATACAGTTTTATATCTTTATGTTTGAAGCCTGAAATGTGGGAAAAGGTCGCAAAGTTCAAGGGGGCCGAATTCTTTCGCAAGGCACTGTATATGACTGTCGGCTCCACCTTAAAGGCCCAATGCAGCCATTTTTATATCAACGTCAAATCATTTGAGTAAAAAAATAAAACACTTACAGTAATGATTTTCCAGTAAAATGGTAAAAAAGAAACAAAAATAGCTTTATAGCCAAAACCTATTTCTCAAGCATTAATTTAGCTAAGAACGTCCCGGAGTGGTTTTAGTGGGGCGGGCAAAACTGAAAACTAGCTGTTATTGGCAGACAAGTTTGGAACTCTCTTTGTCATTGGTCTATTAACTTATTTACTGCCTGGGAATGTCAACAGTGAAGCTGAAACTCCACCCATGCGAAAAACCTTCTGATTAGATGGTCCTGTGTGGATTGTATTTTCAACCAGCAACTATTAGGAAGAAGCATAACATTCACCATGTTTCCATCCAACCATTTCATGCAGATTAATTACTTGATGTATGAAAAACTCACGACCGGCCTAATGGAAACATGAAATGCCGGTACAATTTTATAAATGCTGACAGACAATTGTTTTATTTCGACATGGTGGGAACTTTCTGTGTCGGTAAAATTATTTATGCAGGAAATGGCGGTGGAAATGCCTTTATGTACAAATATTGATATAATAACCATCAAATCGAAGTCAACTTGGAGTCACGCGAGGAAATGTTGTGTGGTCCTCCCACTACGACTCAGGAAAGCTTGCAGTTTATTAGGCTACAGATTGAGCTCCCGGGTGGCGCAGCGGTCTAAGGCACAGCATCTCTGTGCAAAAGGCGTCACTACAGGCCCTGGTTCAATTTCAGGCTGAATCACAACAGGCTGGGAGTCCCATAGGGCGGCACACAATTGGCTCAGCGTCAGTCTAGGTTTGGCCGGGGTAGGCCGTCATTGTAAATAGGAATTTGTTCTTAATTGACTTGCCTAGTTAAATAAAAAATAAATCAAATAAAGATGAATAAGTTATGACAATAAATATCAAGGGTCTTATTCTTGTGACATGATGATCGATGATGGGCTGCCGTTTTACAAATACAAATAATATCACTCTTATAATAATAATCTCATAATGTAGGTAGCCTACCTTCACTGTATCTGCAAGCTGTTGGCTAGAGTGTTTGTACCAAGACCATGGTGGACATATTTGCTATATAAAGAAACAGTTTTTGTAGCAAAACCATCAGTAAAGTTGAAAATGCGATGGAAACCCATTTAACTTGTATTTTTCATTCGGTACATATGAATTTAACAGCTAATTTTATTTTGATGTGCACTATGTCATCAGGCACAGCCTTTTATCCACAAAAAGTCAGTTTGGTAGAAACACATTTCTGGTGGGAAAATGTTCATATTGTTTTATGCAGATTTTAAAATATGTGCATGAAAATCTGTCTCAAATTGTTTGGAAACTAGTAGCTGCTGATCAAATCTTTTGTACTGCTAAAATAGTTTTTACAATGTTAGTTTCATTAGCTGTTGTACAATATGACACAAAATACAGAAAACAACATTTTGAGTGCACTAGGCCTTTATAACAAACCTACAAATCCATCTAACACAAACATTGACTTTCAGTACCAAATATCTATCCTGAGTTATCTCGCTTGTCGTTCATGTCAAATATGCGCCTGTACAAAAAAAATAGAGCCCAGGCAAGAGACTTCGCGCGCATGAACATTTTCTTCCAAATATATTAGCAAATACAATATCTGTGGACTGTACATGTTATATACATTTCATAAAACAAATAACCATAGATATATTATTTGAATATCATTATTTTTAATGCATTGTACTTTAATAAAATATACAATCAGGCAATATGAAGATAGTCTACATTTGTGCATCACCTACGCTCGACGTCCGTTTGCATTGAGGGGTCCTACATGTGCATGGTTTGGAAACAGAAGAGAAAACATTGTGAATAGTTAAAATAATTAGGAACATAGTGATACAAATTTGAAACTACCGCTGTTTTTGAACATCAAGGTAACGTTATGTGTTTTTGTGCTGATATATTCTCCAGAACAAGCTTGCTACTTTATTGTAGAAAATCGAAACATCATCAACGGCAACACAGCCTGTCCGTTGGTTAGGGATGCCATTCATTCCCTATATAACTGCTATCTGCTAACTAGCTAGCTAAGAGATTACTGTAGCTACTAAATATCTGTATTACAAATTTGCACATTTCAGGCCTTTTTAAAGTGAACCATTGTCTTTGAGGTGTGAGTTTGATGGGTTTCTTTTCATGATTTTCTAAACTTACTCGCCAATGCATGTAGTATCGTGTGTGTGTGTGTGTGTGTGTGTGCGCGCGCGCGCGCATCTGAAACGTTGTACATGAACATCTGAACCAGTAACACAGCTAACTAATTGCAGAGTTAAAGTAGACAACATTCATTGGTTTGTAGAAGGTACACTTTGCAGAAGGCTAAATCATGTGCGTGGGTGTGATGCAGTTTTATAATAATAATAATAATATAATATATGCCATTTAGCAGACGCTTTTATCCAAAGCGACTTACAGTCATGTGTGCATACATTCTACGTATGGGTGGTCCCGGGAATCGAACCCACTACCCTGGCGTTACAAGCGCCATGCTCTACCAACTGAGCTACAGAAGGAATCCATTATGTTTTCCTCTTACTCAGTCCCTTTCACAATGGAGACGGATCTGTATGACGAGTTTGGGAACTACATTGGTCCAGAACTAGACTCTGACGAGGATGATGATCTGGAGACAGACGACAGAGATGCGGATGAGGTTTGTTTACTGAAATCAACAGAGAGCATAGACGTTAATGCACATTACAACACATTCTAACAAAAATGAAGTAGGGTTGTTTATAATGTCAGGTCATTTCATGACATGCTTGTGTCCCTTTCTGCTTTGTGAAGGCTGATGAGGATGAGGATGATGAGCCGGCTGATGCTGATGAAGATGTCCCAGGAATGGAGGTAGTTCTGCACGAGGATAAGAAATACTATCCTACAGCAGAGGAAGTGTACGGGCCGGAGGTGGAAACTTTAGTCCAGGAAGAGGACGCACAGCCCCTCACGGGTCAGACACCACACACACAAACACAGTTTCACTTATACACAAGCACATATATGCATTAATTCAGATATGATAGTATTAAACTTATTCCCATTTTCTCTCCATCCCCATCAGAACCCATCATCAAGCCTGTAAGGAACAAGCAGTTCACTCTGATGGAACAGGAGCTACCTTCCACTGTTTATGACATGGAGTATGTAATTGACCGTCCACAAGTTTGACTGTTGTAAACTAGACCTGCGTCTGTCTGTCTGTCTCTGTCTATACTCACCAAAGGTCCATGTTTAACCCTTACCTCTCCTCTTCTACAGGTTCCTGGCTGACCTAATGGACAGTCCCGAGCTGATCCGTAACGTCACCCTGTGTGGCCACCTGCACCACGGCAAGGTTAAAAACTCAGCAATTGACCTGCTTTAGAGCCAGACCTGGCTAAATCATGGATGTTAGTAACTAGACTGTTGGCATTATTGTGATGTAATGGATTTGTTTATTGTCTGTAGACGTGTTTCGTGGACTGCCTGATTGAACAGACACACCCAGAGATCAGGAAGAGAGATGACATGGATGTGAGTTTACGCCTCAGCTTGACTAAACTGCCCCAAACTTGCTGCTCACCTTTCATCCTAATTTGGAGAAATCCTATAATCAGAGAGGCTGCAGCCTACATACAGAGACTTGAAATCATTGGCCACTTCAATAAATGGAACACTAGTCACTTTAAATAATGTCACTTTAATAATGTTTACATATCTTGCATTACTCATCTCATATGTATATACTGTATTCTATACTATCTACTGAATCTGTCTGTCGCTCTGACATTGCCCGTCCATATATTTATATATTCTTAATTCCATTCATTTACTTAGATTTGTGTGTATTAGGTATTTGTTGTGAAATTGTTAGATATTACTTTTTAGATATTGCTTCACTGTCGGAACTAGAAGCACAAGCATTTCGCTACCCCCGCAATAACATCTGCTAAACATGTGTGTGTGTGACAAATAACATTTGATTTGAATCTGAAATGCTCTGTGTATACTGTAAATCAGCCATTAATTCACTGCATTTTTCCTTGGTATTTCAGCTCCGTTACACAGATATCCTGTTCACTGAACAGGAGGTACGTTTTTATTGTATTCAGAGCTATGACAAGTTCTTGCAGAATTGTTTATTACCCATATAAGTGCGTTGTGCTGACTCCTATTTGGTGCCTCCACAGCGAGGGGTTGGTATCAAGAGCACCCCTGTCACAATGGTTCTTCCAGACTCCAGAGGCAAATCCTTCCTCTTCAACATCATGGACACACCAGGTATGCAAATCAACATAAAATCCAATGTTATTGGTCACATACACATATTTAGCAGATGTTATTACGGGTGTAGCGAAATGCTTGTGTTCCTAGGAAACGTAGGGGAGATTAAAAGAGTAATCAAGGGCGGTTGATTGATATAATTTACCGCCTCACTGTGTGTGATGTTGGGTTGGCTGCTTTAGAAAGGCAGAGTGGGACCTCATACCCTTTGTCGTCCCTGCAGGCCACGTCAACTTTTCGGATGAGGTGACATCAGGCATCCGACTCTCCGACGGCATCGTGCTTTTCATCGACGCAGCAGAAGGGGTGGGTGCTCTTACTTTTTTTTTATTTTTAGCTCAAATCCCCACTCACATCAGAGAGATTCACTATCTTGTCTCACTTCTCTTATCAGACTTTGCTTCGGTGTTTGGCCTAAAGACGCAGGCTTTTGTGTTTCCACCTCTGAGGCCTGGCCCCAGAAAGTAAACTGTACCATTTCTCCCCTAACCCAGGCCTCTCTGCCCCTCTGTGTGTCTTTAGGTGATGTTAAACACAGAGCGTCTGATCAAGCACGCAGTCCAGGAGCGTCTGGCCATCACCATCTGCATCAATAAGGTGGACCGCCTCATCGTGGAGCTCAAGCTGCCCCCTACAGACGCCTACTACAAACTACGCCACATAGTGGACGAGGTCAACGCCATGCTCAGGTACTGACGTGGGGAGGGCCTGGTAACCATGGCTACGGGGCTGACACGGGTGTGGAGGAAAGGAAATATCAACTTTTTTCAGATGAGATTACTACGAGTAGCAAACAGAAGATTCCATTGCAGAGTGAAACCATGAATGTGAAAACTACTAGCATTGAGATTAGCCTGTTGTATTATAGTGTCTGGTGTGTGTCATTGACTGTGGCTCCGCTCTCCCCTTTCCCTCAGCACCTACTCTACAGATGAGAACCTGGTGGTGTCTCCTCTCCTGGGGAACGTGTGTTTCGCCAGCTCTCAGTACTGTGTTTGCTTCACCCTGGGCTCCTTCGCAAAGATCTACTCCGACACCTACGGTGAGACGACCCTCATTGTAAATGAGAATTTGTTTTTAACCGACTTTCCTAGTTAAATCAAGGTTACACACACACCACACCGACCAAACAATTATTTTGTTGGCGTTTACATATGTCCCCGTTACCAGTGGAACATAATCAAAACCTATTTCTTTCACTTACTTGCTGTGCTGTTTCGTTGTTAATTTCTTCAGTCGTTTCATTCTCAACCAGGATTTCTATGTAATGTCGTTTGGGTCTTTGCGTGTCTAAAAAGATGTCTTGCGCACCTACAGTGCTGGTCATAAAATTTTAAAAAGCCAGCTCATGGATGCAAACAATGTTCTTCCCCAGAAATATAGGAAAACAACATCTGTTTCAGTAGCTTTAGTTAGCTAGGTGTCATCTAAAACAACCCTAATTTATAAGACAGTCTTATTTGATTAATGGTGGTCGGACCCATCTACATTGGGGCAAAAAAGTATTTAGTCAGCCACCAATTATGCAAGTTCTCCCACTTAAAAAGATGAGAGGCCTGTAATTTTCATCATAGGTACACTTCAACTATGACAGACAAAATGAGGAAGAATTATGGTGGAAAATAAGTATTTGGTCAATAACAATAACAAAAGTTTATCTCAATACTTTGTCATTGCCAACAAAGGGTATATAACAGAGGTCAAACGTTTTCTGTAAGTCTTCACAAGGTTTTCACGCACTGTTGCTGGTATTTTGGCCCATTCCTTCATGCAGATCTCCTCAAGAGCAGTGCTGTTGCTGGGCAACACGGACGTTCAACTCCCTCCAAAGATTTTCTATGGGGTTGAGATCTGGAGACTGGCTAGGCCACTCCAAGACCTTGAAATGCTTCTTACGAAGCCACTCCTTCGTTGCCCGTGCGGTGTGTTTGGGATCATTGTCATGCTGAAAGACCCAGCCACATTTCATCTTCAATGCCCTTGCTGATGGAAGGAGGTTTTCACTCAAAATCTCACGATACATGGCCCCATTCATTCTTTCCTTTACACGGATCAGTCGTCCTGGTCCCTTTGCAGAAAAACAGCACTAAAACATGATGTTTCCACCCCCATGCTTCACAGTAGGTATGATGTTCTTTGGATGCAACTCAGCATCATTTGTCCTCCAAACACGACGAGTTGAGTTTTTACTAAAAAGTTATATTTTGGTTTCATCTGACCATATGACATTCTCCCAATCTTCTTCTGGATCATCCAAATGCTCTCTAGCAAACTTCAGACGGGCCTGGACACGTCTGGCACTGCAGGATTTGAGTCCCTGGCGGCGTAGTGTGTTACTGATGGTAGGCTTTGTTACTTTGGTCCCAGCTCTCTGCAGATCATTCACTAGGTCCCCCCGTGTGGTTCTGGGATTTTTGCTCACCGTTCTTGTGATCATTTTAACCCCACAGGGTGAGATCTTGCGTGGAGCCCCAGATCGAGGGAGATAATCAGTGTCTTGTATGTCTTCCATTTCCTAATAATTGCTTCCACAGTTGATTACTTCAAACCAAGCTGCTTACCTATTGCAGATTCAGTCTTCCCAGCCTGGTGCAGGTCTACAATTTTGTTTCTGGTGTCCTTTGACAGCTCTTTGATCTTGGCCATAGTGTAGTTTGGAGTGTGACTGTTTGAGGTTGTGGACAGGTGTCTTTTTATACTGATAACAAGTTCAAACAGATGCCATTAATACAGGTAACGAGTGGAGGACAGAGGAGCTTCTTAAAGAAGAAGTTGCAGGTCTGTGAGAGCCAGAAATCTTGCTTGTTTGTAGGTGACCAAATACTTATTTTCCACCATAATTTGCAAATAAATTCATTAAAAATCCTACAATGGGATTTTCTGGATTTATTTTTACAGGCCTCTCATCTTTTTAAGTGGGAGAACATGCACAATTGGTGGCTGACTAAATACTTTTTTGCCCCGCTGTATGTGAAACTAGCCACATTAAGAATTAGCCACAATAGTGGACTTTGCATTTAGCCTTCAAAATAAAAGTATGGCATAATTGTACTATTTGTATTCATTTGTGTCACTGTCAATGACATACTTTTATTTTGAAGGCAAACCGCAAATTCCACTATTGTGCCTAATCCTTATTGTGGCTAGCTTCACAACCCGGTCTGGTCGAGCATCACTAGCCAGATGAAGCTAGCTGGCTACTTATAACGTTAGCTATGGGCAACAGTGTTAAGAAGCTGGCTAGCTAACTGAAGTTCAATTTCAGTAGGTGAACAACAAGTAGCAACCTAGCTAATACTTCCTCACAAGGATTCCTAAATCATTGCTAAGAATAATGAAAATGACTGCAGTTTCTGCTGGTCATTGTTTTCAGGCTGGTTGTATTGGTGCTAGCTAGGCACCAAGCTAAAGCTAGCTACCTCAGAAATTGCGGTCGAACAAATTATGCTCTATTACCAACGCTCTATTGTAAACACATCGTGCGGGGCTGGTGTTTGCTTGTTTGCAAACTTTTTTATACAGCTTTGACAGTGCTTACTTTATCTGTTTTGACCCAAATGTCATTCCATAGTATGTATGTCATGAAGCTAATAGCAGTACTACTGGGTAACTCTGGTAGGGAAACATCTGAAAAATAGCGCACTTGGTAGTGTGCACCGGTGCTCAACCAGTCAGCTCAAGCCAGCTTCACCTACGACAGAGAACGGTTGATTGTCAAGGGCAATGAATTCCATTATGGGCAGACATTGTGGGCTAGGTTAGGAATTCTGTGTAGCGCAAAATTTTACGTGCCGTCATTACGTTATGTACCTACGTTATATACAGTTGAAGTCGGACGTTTACATACACTTAGGTTGGAGTCATTAAAACTCGTTTTTCAACCACTCCACAAATTTCTTGTTAACAAACGATAGTTTTGCCAAGTCAGTTGTGTCATGCACAAAGTAGATGTCCTAAGTCATTTTTCTAACAATTGTTTACAGACAGATTATTTCGCTTATAATTCACTGTATCACAATTCCAGTGGGACAGAAGTTTACATACACTAAGTTGACTGTGCCTTTAAACAGCTAGGAAAATTACAGAAAATTACATCATGGCTTTAGAAGCTTCTGATAGGTTAATTGACATAATCTGAGTCAATTGGAGGTGTACCTGTGGATGTATTTCAAGGCCTACCTTCAAACTAAGTTCCTCATTGCTTGACATCATGGGAAAATCAAAAGAAATCAGCCAAGGCCTCAGAGAAAAAAAATTGTAGACCTCCACAAGTCTGGTTCATCCTTGGGACAAATTCCAAACGCCTGAATGTACCACGTTCATCTTTACAAACAATAGTACGCAAGTATAAACACCATGGGACCACGCAGCCGTCATACCACTCAGAACGTCAGGAAGGAGACGTTCTGTCTTATGCCGTTATCTTTGGAGGTAAAATGGGGAGATTTGCAAGCCGAAGAACACCATCCCAACCGTGAAGCCCGAGGGTGGCAGCATCATGTTGTGGGGGTGCTTTGCTGCAGGGGGGACTGGTGCACTTCACAAAATAAATGGCATCATGAGGGAGGAAAATTATGTGGGTATATTGAAGCAACATCTCAAGACATCAGTCAGGAAGTTAAAGCTTGGTCGCAAATGGGTCTTCCAAATGGACAATGACCCCAAGCATACTTCAAAAGTTGTGGCAAAATGGCTTAAGGCTAACAAAGTCAAGGTATTGGAGTGGCCATCACAACGCCCTGACCTCAATCCCATAGAATATTTGTCGGCAGAACTGAAAAAGCGTGTGCAAGCAAGGAGGCCTACAAACCTGACTCAGTTACACCAGCTCTGTCAGGAGAAATGGGCCACAATTCACCTAACTTATTGTGGGAAACTTGTGGAAGGCTACCCAAAACGTTTGACCCAAGTTAAACAATTTAAAGGCAATGCTGCAAAATTCTAATTGAGTGTATGTTAACTTCTGACCCACTGGCAATGTGGTGATAGAAATGAAAGCTGAAATAAATAATAATCTCTACTATTATTCTGACATTTCACATCCTTAAAACAAAGTGTTGATCCTAACTGACCTAAGACAGGGAATTTTTACCAGGATTAAATGTCAGAAATGGTGAAAAACTGAGTTTAAATGTATTTGGCCAAGGTGTATGTAAACTTCCGACTTCAACTGTAGGTATGTATGGCAGCTTTGACACTGGTTTTTAACATCGGCGTTAACTAGACATCAGGCCGGTACCGATGTTGGCATTTTTAGCTAATATTGTCCGAATCTGATATGTTCACCGATATATCGTGCATCCCTAGTTTTAACCCTACGAATAACTGTTAAAAATGAACTGTTAACCCTTCTCTCTGGTGTTGCAGGTGACATCAACTACACAGAGTTTGCCAAGAGGCTGTGGGGAGACATTTATTTCAACCCCAAAACGTAAGTGGTTTTCATTTAGTGTCATTTAGACTTTTTGTCTGTAATGCACGCCGATAACCCTGTTTTGTCTTCTCTCCTCAGGCGCAGGTTCACTAAGAAAGCCCCCACCAGTAACTCCCAGCGTAGCTTTGTGGAGTTTATATTGGAACCTCTGTACAAGATCCTATCTCAGGTAAGACCCCTCTAATACAATCATCTCCTAGAAAACAAATCTTATACGCTACATGCTAGGGTTGCAAAGGGTCGGACACTTTCTGGGAAATTTTCGGAATTTTTCCATGGTTAAATTCAGCAAAATATTTACTTATAACAGTGAATCTTTTTTTTGTGGGATACACATCAGGCAATTCTAGGTCTTGTAGCATATTTTGATTAAACTATCCCCAATTCACTGGAATTGCAACCCTCTGCCTGCACGGTGCAGTCTTCCATCACATGTACAGTGCACTCTTCCATCACATGTACAGCTGATTCTCAAGATCTTGCACACTAATGAGATGCTATTGAGCCCACACTACTACACTGTGTGAGCCAAGGACTACAAGCTTTCTGGTAAGTTTTGATTACAATTCTGGGTGGGGTGAATATATTTTATATCCCATACATGATTTTTTGTTAACAAGTAAATGGTAGCCAACAGCAAAGTGTGTTTAAATCATTTCTAACTTGATAACAATTTCTGCTAGTTAGCTTATGCTACCGTGTGGGTGCTAACTGAGTGTTAATTCACCTGACATGTTTCCATACATGTTTCATTTTAAAACATTTATCTTACAAAGGAGTTGTTTAATCTAACTGCTTAACTATTTATCTGTACATGGAATTGTGTGTGTGTGTATATATATATATATATATATATATATATATATATATATATATATATATATATATATATATATATAAATCTTTTTTTACTCCTTTTTTCTAATCTTTACAGGAAAATACCACAGGCATTATCTAATATTTGGAGACATTTCCCTGCAGCTAATGTAGAAGGAAAAGCTGTGCACATTTGCAAACTGTGTCAAATCATATGTGAAGAATGTAACAAAGATGCAGAATCATCTGGCCAAGTGCATAAAGTTCCCTCAGGAGCTCACAAGTAACCTCTGACAAAAGTCCCTCTACTTCTATTTGATGTGAACATGATGAATCAGACACCTTATCGATAGCAACAGCTCATGATCCTCCTGGAATCCAAAGTTTTTTTTGACTCAATGGAGGAACGTAGTCAGAGAAATGCTGATGAATGTCTTGCTCGAGCTGTGTATGCAACTGGTTCACCTCTGATGCTCACAGGCAATGTGTATTGGAAGAGATTTCTGAATGTTCTTTGCTCAGCATACACCCCTCCAACCAGACATGTTTTATCTACTCATTTGCTGGATGCAGAGTTCAACAGAGTTGGTCTAAAGTGGAGGAGTCCTACCCTCACATCACACCCATTGGCTGTGCTGCTCATGCATTGAATCTGCTCAAGGACATCATGGCACTGAAAAACACTCAAGAGATCCAAGGAAATGGTTAGGTATGTCAAGGGTCATCAAGTTATAGCAGCAATCTACCTCTCCAAGCAAAGTGATAAGAATAAGAGCACTACATTGAAGCTGCCCAGCAACACCCGTTAGGGTGGTGTTGTCATCATGTTTGACAGTCTCCTGGAGGGCAAGGAGTCTCTCCAAGAAATGGCTATATCACAGTTGGCCGATATGGACACCCCCATCAAGAGGATCCTCCTGGATGATGTATTTTGGGAGAGCAGCCTGAAACTCCTGAAACCTATAGCAGTAGCCATTGCATAGATTGAGGGAGATCGACTGGTGTTCAGACTCTGCTTGCAGATGTAAGATAATTAATACGTACTGCCCTGCCCACTTCACTGTTGCTCCAAGCAGAGGAAACTGCAGTCTGAAATACATCAAAAAGCATGAAGACTTCTGCCTGAAGCCCATACATGCCGCAGCGTACATATTGGACCCCAAGTATGCTGGCAAGAGCATCCTGTCTGGTGCAGAGATCAACAAGACCTATGGTGTCATCAGTACCATGTCTCACCACATTGGCCTGGATGAGGGCAAGGTTCTTGGCAGTCTGGCGAAGTACACTTCCAAGCAAGGGCTTTTTGTGGATTTGTGGATCTGAGGCTCTTTCCCCTGTTGCCTCATCATCCCAGCAACATCAACTGCCTCAGAGTGCAACTGGTCCTTGTTTGGGATCATTTTACAGATGTATGTTGAAAATGTTTTTGGGACATTCGATGGATCATTCAATATTCCCTTTTGTTGTTCAGTGAAATCCTCCCATGTGAAGAGTCAACTCATTAATTAAAGTTCAATTCATAACTAAATTGTTTGTTTTATTTCTATTGGAAGGATTTAATCATTTGAAATTATGTCTACTTCTGATAAGGTAAAATGTTTATGTATCTGTCTCCATATGATATGGTAAATATATCCAATGCAAAACAATCTACATTTAAATGGTATTAATATTAATTTGCATATATTTCCATTAATTCCCACAAAGTTTCCACCTCCTGAATTTTCCCCAAAATGTGCAACTACATGCACAGATGATTTCTTTAGTGTAGACATGTCTGTTCCCTCAAACACTATCCCTGTGAGTAATAAAAAGAAAAGGGGATTGCGTCTCCCATAAAAGACCGCAACAGTTTTTTCAGTTCACGGTGCTCTTCACGGCCATTCATGGGAGATTCCGTCACATTTTCTTGTTTGGACTCCATGACTTGACCTGGATGACCACCCCATTCCATAGAAGTCTTTAAGTAGCGCTAGCATGTCTGAAAAGTAAACTTCCCCCTTCTCTCTCTTTCCCTCCCAGGTGGTGGGTGACTGTGACACGTCTCTGCCTCGGGTGCTGGATGAGTTGGGGATCCACCTGGTCAAAGAGGAGCTGAAGCTCAACATCAGACCTCTACTCAGGCTGGTCTGTAAGCGCTTCTTCGGAGAGTTCACTGGTACGTACGCCATCCGCCACCCCCGTTTCCTCTCTGACCTCTACTGCCTCATCTACTGCCAATAACTGTATCGTGTTTAATCTTATTCACAGAGGTCGTTTACAGTTGAGCCATGTTTATCTCCTGTCTTTAGCAAGGCCTAATTCTATTGTACGCATTCTCATTATAGGCTCTTAGTTTGCGTACACAATGACTCACTGTACGTGGTTATCGCTCACCCTCCGTGTGCTCTGGCCAGTGTATCCACCTACACTCTTGGATAATCAGTGGTATAATTGCACTCAATGTTATGTTTCTGGTGAGTGTGACAAGCATATTATTGTGATGCCGAGCATGACCTCCCTCCTGCAGGCTTTGTGGACATGTGCGTGCAGCACATCCCCTCACCACAGGGGGGTGCCAAGAACAAGATAGAGCACAGCTACACTGGAGGACTGGACTCAGACCTGGGGGAGGCCATGGCAGAATGCGACCCTGATGTGAGTGTGACGGAGTGGGGGGAAACAGGCCCTGGGGCTGGGGGCTGGGGGTGAGAAGAGGAAAGAGAGAGACGGATGGTAGTTGGTTTATAGTAGGGGGAATCTGTTTTCAGTGTTAATCAATAGCCTCATTGCAATTGGAATCGCAATTAAGCAAGCGGGTGATTTGGAATTGACTGGGAGTGAAGTGAGTTGTTAAAAAAAAATCGATCACAAACATTCCAAATGCCCTTCAGAGATCCTCTAGCCAATAATGAAGGGAGAGGCTTGAGATGTAACAAATAGTTGCTTTTGAATTCTGTTAGAAAAGGTTAATAACCTAAGTTTATTTATTTCCTCTCTCCCTGTATCCCTTCTCTATTGCCTGTTCTGTTTCCCCTCCTCCCACCAGGGTCCTCTGATGTGCCACACCACTAAGATGTACAGTACTGAGGACGGGGTGCAGTTCCACGCGTTCGGCCGGGTGCTGAGCGGTACCATCCAGGCGGGCCAGCCAGTCAAGGTGCTGGGCGAGAACTACACTCTGGAGGACGAGGAGGACTCGCAGGTCTGCACGGTGGGACGCCTCTGGATCAACGTCGCCAGGTAAGGACAGGCATTGTTAATATGCCACCTCGCGGACACATCACTTGACCTGCGTCCCAAATGGCACACTCTTCTGTACATGGTGCTCAAATTAGGACGAGAGCTGTATGGGCCCTGGTCAAAAGTAATGCGCTATATAGGGAATAGGGGGCCATTTTGGGCGAAGAATGAGTGTGTTCATTGTAACAAGTTGACGGTTATGTATTCATTAGTCTAACCCCTCTGTGTTTCCTCCCTAGTCTCTGGTCCTCAATATAATAATGATCATCATGATTTGGTGGGTGCTTCTGTAACCGATGTGAAATGGCAAGCTAGTTAGCGTAGTTAGGGCACTAGCGTTTCAATCTGTGACGTCACTCGCTCTGAGACCTTGAAGCAGTTGTTCGCCTTGCTCTGCAAGGGCCACGGCTTTTGTAGAGCGATGGGTAACTGTGCTTCGTGAGTGTCAGTTGTTGTGTGCAGAGGGTCCCTGGTTCGAGCCCAGGTAGGGGCGAGGAGAGGGACAGAAGCTATACTGTTACACTTACATTTGTCCTATCTCACATGTACGTGTGTGTGTATTATAAACAATGTTTTTTTGCATATCCTAACCCCCTAAGTGTTCAGTATGAGAAGTTGTCTTGTCATTTACCCCAGCAGTTCACACCCCTTCACGTTCTAAACCACAGGTACCAGATAGAGGTGAACCGTGTGCCTGCTGGCAACTGGGTTCTCATTGAGGGCTGTGACCAGCCCATCGTCAAGACAGCCACCATCACCGAGCCCAGAGGAAACGAGGAAGCCCAGATCTTCCGGCCGCTCAAGTTCAACACGGCGTCTGTCATCAAGATCGCTGTGGAGCCAGTCAACCCGTCAGAGCTGCCCAAGATGTTGGATGGACTGCGGAAGGTCAATAAGAGCTACCCCTCCCTCACCACCAAGGTGGAGGAGTCAGGGGAACATGTTATCCTGGGTACTGGGGAACTCTACCTGGACTGTGTCATGCACGACCTGCGGAAGATGTACTCCGAGATCGACATCAAGGTCAGTTCTCGCTCTCTCACATGTCCCTTCACCCAATTGGAACAACAAACTAATCTTCCTGTATCGGAATTGTAACATCTTAAACAAAATACCCTTCATGTCTGGTGTTATTCCTTGATTAGTTTTCCAGTACTGAATGTTTCCCTCTTTCTCCCAGGTGGCTGACCCCGTGGTGACCTTCTGTGAGACGGTAGTGGAGACGTCGTCTCTCAAGTGCTTTGCCGAGACGCCGAACAAGAAGTAAGCATCCACCATCTCCCCTGGGTCACCAGTGACCTAGCCTACAGTACACTAAACGACTAGTGTAGACTGTCTGCGTCCCAAATGTGCTCTGGTCGAAAGTAGTGCACTATATAAGGAATAGGGTGTCATATGGGACGCATTCGGTCCCATGTTGAGGTGTGAGGTTTCCTGTGCTGTGTGGATGGGTGGGAGATTGAGAGCGGTGGCTGTTTTGTCTGAATTTTATTTAACCTTTATTTAACTAGGCAAGTCAGTTTAAGAACAAATTCTTATTTACAATGACTGCCTAGGAACAGTGGGTCAACTGCCTTGTTCAGGGGCAGAACGACAGATTTGTACCTTGTCAGCTCGGGGATTCGATCTCGCAACCTTTCGGTTACTGGCCCAATACTCTAACCACTAGGCTACCTGCCGCCCCTGTGTGATTGACGGTTGTGTGTTTTGATTGACAGGAATAAGATCACCATGATTGCCGAGCCTCTGGAGAAGGGCCTGGCTGAGGACATAGAGAACGAGGTGGTGCAGATCACATGGAACAGGTACGGGACACACCTGCACACCACCTATTTCTACAGAGACCTGCTGTATCTTTCTACCTGTCCACATGTCAGTGTCTCAACCCAAACAGACACCTGTCTTTACCGTACCTTGAGGCCTATCCTATCCTGTGTGTGTGTGTGTGTGTGTGTGTGTGTGTGTGTGTGTGTGTGTGTGTGTGTGTGTGTGTGTGTGTGTGTGTGTGTGTGGAAGTGTACAGTATCCGGCCCGCTGTGTGCTGCTCATCTGTGAACCCATCTGGGCCTGGCATTGCCAACGTGAGCCACGGTGCCAAGGCAGTGACACACTTTAACTTGACATCCCATGAAACCAACTCTATCCCCTCTGTTCCTCTTCCTGTCACCCCCACCCCACATCCCCACGGACATCACTCACTAATCCATCCTGTTGTTTAATCCACGGTTCCAGGAAGAAGCTGGGAGAGTTTTTCCAGACCAAGTATGACTGGGATCTGCTGGCTGCCAGGTCTATCTGGGCCTTTGGGCCCGACACCACCGGGCCTAACATCCTGGTAGATGACACCCTGCCTTCTGAGGTGAGACCAGGGCTCTGTGGATGGGCTAGGGGTGGTGTGGAGGGCTGGTGGTCTTTGAGTCAGCCTGGGCTGAGGTGAGTTGGGCAGGCTAGGGCTCTGGGGTCATGCTGGGCTACTTTGGGGTCAGCCTGTCTGTCTCTTGGCCTAACTGTAAACAGACTGTGTGTGAATTGTGAGTGCGTGTTGGAGTGATTTAGGATGACTGCTGTCTAGCAGATGTGTGAAAATGCATCGATGGATGTGTCAGTGAGTTGGCCCTCTGTCGACACCGGTGTGATCATGGGGGCATTGACCCATTGAGTGGCCTGTCATCGGGCACAACAACATCGGTCGTGGGTTAGTGTTATGCCACCTGGAAGACGAGGAAATATTATGATCAATGAGAACAATCAATCTCTCCATATTGATCTTTGATTATGACACTTGGGTGTAATGAAGGCAATTTTGTGTCCACCTGTATTCAGACGTGCGTAGCTTGGCACGAGGCATATGTCTCCAGGTAGTTGACGGTGTGTCGTTGTGTGCAGGTGGACAAGGCTCTGCTGGGCTCGGTTAAGGACAGCATCATCCAGGGCTTCCAGTGGGGCACCAGGGAGGGGCCTCTGTGTGACGAACGTAAGTGTCTTGCCACTCTTTATCACTCACTCACTCACTCACGCAATCGCCTAACTGCTGTATGTCCCCTCCCTAGCTATCAGAAACGTGAAGTTTAAGATCCTGGATGCGGTCATAGCGCAGGAGCCTCTACACAGAGGAGGAGGACAGGTCATCCCCACAGCCAGGAGAGTGGTGTACTCTGCCTTCCTCATGGTGAGATCGTCCCTCTCTCTCTCTCTACCTCCCTCCCTCACCCTCTCCTTCCATCTTTCATTAACTCTCGCTCCCTCTCTTGCTTCCTATCCTTTTTCTCCTGAGTTACATGACCTTGATTTAAAGTGCTGGTTTCTTCTGACTTGCTCTTGTTTGTACTGAGGTGTGATGGCCTCCCTCTTTCAAGGGTGTCTCCTTTTTTCCCCTTTTTTCTTTTGGTTCCTTGCATCCCTCCATCATTGCCTGCCTCTCGGGCTTCTCTCCTCTGACTTTCTCCACTGTTCTTTCCTCCCCTGCCCTCTTATCTTCTCTGGCTCTCCCTCCTGCCCTCCTCTCCTCTGGTTCTTCTAATGGCTGTTCCAATTACTGTCCCTCGCAGGCCACCCCCAGGTTGATGGAGCCCTATTACTTTGTCGAGGTCCAGGCCCCAGCTGACTGTGTGTCTGCTGTGTACACAGTACTGGCCAGACGGAGGTGAGGTCCGCAAACCACTAAATAACGATGTCTCCTCTGTACCATCCCAATTACCCCACCCATAACTTCTTGACTGACCTTTTTAAACCTTCATCTGGAAAGTTGAACGTGGAAATATTGTGCTGATTGCTCAAATGTGGTGGTTTTGTTATTGTCGTTGTTACAATTCTATCTGCTGTGTTTTTGTGTTGTGCTCCAGAGGTCATGTGACCCAGGACGCCCCCATCCCCGGGTCTCCCCTCTACACCATCAAGGCCTTCATCCCAGCCATTGACTCGTTTGGCTTCGAGACTGACCTGAGAACACACACACAGGGCCAGGCTTTCTCCCTGTCCGTCTTCCACCACTGGCAGGTGGGATCAAACGGCCGGACACACACACACACACACACACACACACACACGTGTGCCCTCTTTCTTAATGCCCACCAGCTGTGTTAATATACACATGCGCACACACACTCGGACAGAATGATGCCAGAGTCACGAACCTCGTGCTCATGCCTGCCACTCTGAGTAAATTGGTTTGGATGCTGACTAGAAGGGTGTTGAGTCAGCAGCTATTGTGTACGCTACAGTTGTCTCTGTCTTTCCCCCCCTGTGTCGTGTGTCTCTCTCTTCTCCTCTTTGCCTGTGTCAGGAAAAATGTATTTGCTCCCGTCGCCCTCATTTACCCCACAGCCTACTTCTAGTCTCTCCTCTAGTCTCCCCTCTTCTGTAAAACTAAAACGGAGGTGATTCCTCTCCGTAGCGTGACCATCACCCCCTCCCAGTGTGTGGAGAAACAGTGTGGTGTGATGGTGTTTAGCGGCCCTGCTCCATCTGTTCATTGGGCTGCAGACGCTCCATTGATTCCCCCCGTTCAATCTTTCCCCCGCAGGCCTGGGGTTTTGTTACAGCACAGTCCTAGGATTTGTCCCAAATGGCCACCCTATTCCCTATTTAGGCTAGTGCACTAATATTGACAAGGACCCATAGGGCTAAATAGGGAATATGTTGCCATTTTGGGATTGGAACGCAGCCCCACACGGAGGAGGGAGTGAGAGATTGCAGAGTTGGCGAAACAGCGCCTTGCCTGATTTGGGGCTAAGAGATTCACCCCCACCCCCCCTTCCAACAGGCATGAAAACGGGATTGAGGTGCCGGTGAAGATGATAGGTTTAAGTAATCATTTTAAAACGCCATTCTACTCTAACTAGATGTGCTAACGTTGCGGCGATGAAGAGTGTGACGGACATCCCCCTGACTCAGTGACATGGAGAACGCCGGCTGACTAGCAGAGAACAGATCACGCGTTTGAGTGGTGAAAGGTTTAGTGGTGGTGACTCTATTATAGGAGGCCTCTGCTCAGGTTTCAGCTTCTGTACATCAGTGTGTGGATCATGTGAAGCCGAAGACGAGATGGGAAATTTCTCAAACGGACCATATTGTCCTTTGCACTCATTCCCCTTTTTTTCTTTTCAACCCTCTCATGATCCCTGTTTCTACTCTCTCCTCTCCCCCCAGATTGTCCCTGGTGACCCCCTGGACAAGAGCATTGTGATCAGGCCGCTGGAGCCCCAGCCTGCCCCTCACCTGGCAAGAGAGTTCATGATCAAGACCCGCCGGCGCAAGGTACGTATGTATACTACCCCCTCCTCCCCCCCCCTTCACCATGTCTGTGAGGGGAGGTGTGCCTTAAGTATGTACTATTGACCCTGCACATCACGACCATGTGACTGACCGACTCCCTGGTTTCCATGCAGGGTCTGAGTGAGGATGTGAGCATCAGCAAGTTCTTTGACGACCCTATGTTGTTGGAGCTGGCCAAGCAGGACGTGGTGCTCAACTACCCCATGTGAGGTGTCAGGAGATGGGTAGACAACGACCGGAGTGCTACCCTCCACCACCAGCACCACACTGTATGGGGGCTATAAACCCCACTGAGGTGGGTGGACATTGTCACAGAGGGAAGCGGAGTCTGACAGTTTTGTTTCCTGCTTTCATATTGGTGATTTATGTGGACTTTGTTAACCATGTGCGGTCACTTACCCCCATCAATGACTTAAGTTAATCAATGAAGCACTGATATGGAACCCAACAGACCCTTCAATCTCCTGTTAAGACTTTGGCCACCTGTGCTCTCCTTGTAGGAGGGACTGTTATTATGATAGGATTGCATCTACAGTTGTAGGGGCTGGCGGGATAGCAACATCTCTGACACCTCTAGTCATCAGCGCAATGAGGTGTTTCCCCTCATCAATGTCTTTGTTTATTTTTTGACATGTATAAATTCCCAAATGTTTTGTAGATGGAAGATGACTTGAAAGCAGGCTTGATTTTTTTTTTATTGTGAAATTGGATATCTTGCGTCTGTTTTTGAGTAAAAAATAAATATGCTTGTGAAATCAGTTTTGTTCGAATCCATAACCAACTGAGGTAACTTTATTTTCTTCACTTCCAGGTGTTTAGTTTGGTTCACATTGAGGGCCCTTTTCGGAAGTTACTGTATATATGTCATGACCTTGATGTGTTATTGCACTGTATGTATATGGTGGTGATGTACAGCAGAAGTGGGTGTGTGCAGTGCAGAGCGCCATGTTGAAGCACAGGCGTCCGTGTGAGTGATTTGGCATGTCTGTTTTGGGAGGCTGTGTGGGCTGTGACCGATGGACAGGCCTCTGGATGGGGATAGGCAGCCACGGAAGATAGATGGCGAGACCAGGGTCACATGCACCACAAGTGTGCTGCCCTGTGCTGGAGCACAAAGCCTCAGTCTTTCTGTGATTCCTCACATTCTATCTCCTTGCCTCCTTTATTGGAGGAGAAGGTTCAGGGTCCCTCCCCTAGGACCACCTCCAATGGGTTTTGAGAAGGAGACGAGGAAAGATGAATTGAGAAAGAGCCACCGGGAAAGGTAGCAAGGTGGGAGAAAGGAGGTTAAAGAAATGGACACTGGTGGTTTTGTTTCTAACTGAGCCTCTCTCTTGGTGCTCTGATGATTAATGTAAAAGTAAGTCAAAGTTTTCCAAAGCTTTTTCCACTGACCCAACTAAAGTCTGAGTGCACAAGGAATTGGCTCCAAGATACAACATTTGGCAAAGACTCGTGACATATTTGTGTAATAGCTTAAATATAACCACTATATATGTGTTAGAAAGCAGGGCTTGATTCAGTACACTTGACTAATAATGGATTATACCCTTGTCTTGGTGACTTGGTGTATGGTTACGTCTGGCTGTCACACCTAGAGAGCTCTGACATCTCAGCTGTATGCCCATCATGATTACTAGAATGGATACGGGGATGCAGGGTGGGGGATGGGACTGGACCTGGAGGGACAAAAAAACGGTCTGGAGCAGTTTCGTGAGGACTCTGTGGGTGTGGTTTTCATTCGCGGAGACATCGGTACATTAAGACATGGAATGTTCCAGCAGGTTATTAGAAGTCCAATGCAGCTATTTTTTTTATTTATCTACATTTACATTACATTTAAGTCATTTAGCAGACGCTCTTATCCAGAGCGACTTACAAATTGGTGCATTCACCTTATGACATCCAGTGGAACAGCCACTTTACAATAGTGCATCTAAATCTTTTAAGGGGGGGGGGGGGGTGAGAAGGATTACTTTATCCTATCCTAGGTATTCCTTAAAGAGGTGGGGTTTCAGGTGTCTCCGGAAGGTGGTGATTGACTCCGCTGTCCTGGCGTCGTGGGGGTGTTTGTTCCACCATTGGGGGGCCAGAGCAGCGAACAGTTTTGACTGGGCTGAGCGGGAACTGTACTTCCTCAGTGGTAGGGAGGCGAGCAGGCCAGAGGTGGATGAACGCAGTGCCCTTGTTTGGCCTATCTAGATATCAAATCATTAAAATGGTACAAATAAGCAAATCGCTTCTTACCGAAGAGCAATTTCTCAAACAACAATTTTGTTAGGACTGTCTGGGAGGAGAACATTTTAAACCTGTTGTTATTGGCGGAGAGGTTTGGAACCCTCTTACTTATTGGCCTGTTTAACTAATTTACTAATGTCACCAGGCAGGTCAAAATTCCATCCCAACAAAAAAGGCTGGCATTTCAGCTGTTCTTTTCAAACCGCTCTTGCTCTAAAAGGGCATCATAATTTTCACAATTTCACAGTGTTATTCCAAAGTCGAAGTGTGAAATAGTTAAACACAGGGAAATAATGTTTTTGGCTGCACTGAGCCTTTAAATGCAACGTTTTATGACTTTACTTTTTGTATCTTGTACATGTTTATGGTCTGATGTAATCAGTATTGTCCGTGTCAAACATAGCAGTTACAAGAGTCTCAGTTTGTTGGTAATTAACCAAGTCCCCTACCCTCCTTCGATGGCGTCTGTTGTGACATTGTATATGATCATTTTCACTCTCCCACACTGCTGGTATGTACTGTACAGTGTGTGAATGTGTCTTTTTAACCCTCTGCAGTGGTCCTATCTCTCTCCCTACCCCGTGCTGGCTGGCGTGAGTTGTGATCGTGCGTGGCCCTGGGCAGTGGGACGGATGGCAGCGGTTCCTGCCGATCTGAATGCACGTCCCCTGAGCGCTCGCTGCAATCTGTGGACTGCTGCTAAATATAGACGAGAGACACTAGAGACCGCTCTGCTATGGCCTGGCTGAGGGCACCCTCCCCAGCAAGGCCTTCCCTCTCTTCTCTCATCTGTCTCTTTTCATCCTCCTTTTCATCTCCTCGCTCTGTCTATCTTCTCCTACACCTCTGGTTCTGTCATCTGCCTCCCCCTCTCTTTCAGTCTCACCTCTCCTCTCCATCACAAGCAGTCACATACATTCCTCTCACATCCACCCACCCCCCCGCCAGCAGAAAACATATTCATGTCTACTGTGATAAGAAATGTAATAATATATCATTGTTTACATTAGTTTGTTAGTGTGACCCAACCACAATACCCATAGACTGAGCAGAGACTGGTGGCTAAATGCTAAATATATGTCTCCCTTTATCAGCAGATGACTAGAGACTGGTAGAGAGTAGGTGGCTTGATGACAGAGCTGCATGAATACGTAGAGGTTATTTCCTAATCCTTTAACGGGGAGGAGGGTTTGTGGCTGCCCTGACCTCCCCTCCATCCTTTCCTCTCTGAATAGTCACACATGTCCTAGAGACACAGGGGGGCGCCATTGCTGCCTGGCTGGCCGGTCCGTGACAAGTGTTTGTCCGGAAAGGTCGGAATACTGAACGAACAAAGGGGAAAAGAAAAAAACGCATGACTGTGTGACTCTCTCACCCCTAGGGCACCTGAAGGACCCAAAACACTGAATCATCATCCTCCGATGATGAGAGATCACAGGATCTGTGGAGGTCAGACCACACTGCAGAACACAAGCAGCTAGGCAGGGAGAGTCGGGCTGGGGGGATGGCTGCACAGACACATGCCTGACAGAAGAAGCGAGACAGACGGGGTGGAATACATTGGACCCACATTGAAGAATTAGGCCTCAAACTTAACTAGCCTGGTTTCAGTTAGCCATGTGTTCCCTGGCTTGAGGCTTCACACAAAGGCAGATCAAGACCAGGCCCCATGTCATTTTTTTAAAAATTGTACCTTTATTTAACTAGGCAAGTCAGTTGACGGCCTAGGAACAGTGGGTCAACTGCCTTGTTCAGAGGCAGAAGGACAGATTTCTCAGTACTGAGCAGTTAGTTAGGGAATGGGATGGATGGATGGAGTGGCTATGTTCCTTTCCAGTATAGAGCAGGAGTGAGAATGTTAACGTTATTTCCAGTGAATCAAGAATGGAAGATTTGACTCTATGGGATCATGATATGGAAGGGACTCTTTTGGAACTTAATCTTCCCCTTGGGACACTGTTGTATTTGGCCTGGTGGTGGAGACTGTCAATTACACTCTGCATTATGGGTCATCCAACCGAGTGAAGTCATCAAAGTTGTATTGGGATCCCAACTTTCCTCTCTCCTCGGGCTCTTGGTGTTGAGCAGCAGCAACTGAACAGAAAAAACGAGTGTAAACCTGGCATCAGCCTCTTCTCTGGGCGCCCTCACAGGCAGAGCCCAGACCCAACCAATCCTGTCAAGCCTGTCCTGATTTGACAGGGAGCTATCACTGTGGAGAGAGGATGAGGGACTGCCACTGGTCACAGCGGGAACCCGGTTCCGTTGTCACTCTCCATTTCATTGCCACAAGGTTATCTCTAAAAAGGACTTGCATTGTTCTACCGTTGGAACTTTCCGTGTCTCTTCGCGCGCTTCTCTGTGATGGAAGAAGTAGAAAACCCGGTGTCAGCGCAACAGCTCCTTTCATAAGAAACGTAAATCTTACATCAGGCATTTTTAGGGTAAGTAGAGTCAATTCGATTTTGAATTGGCCATGAGGCAAAGTCAACATTCTATGGGCTTGTGCGTTAATAGGGAATTAGATGTGGATTAGGTTACTCTAACATTTTAACAGTTCATTTGGAGAAGAAATAGCCTACAAAATGAGGTTATCACAATATTTGCACATCTAATTCTGCAGACAGTTCAAGGTAAGGTAACTAACTTTTACACAATTTAATTTGTTCCATTGAAATGTTCCCTCCCTCTAGATATAGCTCATATATTGCAATAGTTGTTTGCTAATGCAAAGGAATTGCCTCCTCAACGTGCGGTGATGTTTATGATGAGTTGTGTCACCAAAATCCAAATGTGTAACCTGACGGGCACGCGCACTGTCAAAGATGCGCAACATCCCACTGTTCTTTCGCATCACATCGACATCACTGCGCTTCTGACAGAAAATCGAGCTGTCACTCTCCGGTGTCCATCGTATCTTCAACCAAAACGTGTCAGTTCGAAGTCTAGCCAGCGACTATGTCATGCCAAATGGTAAACAAACGCTCGCCTGCCATAATAGATACGAGAGGAGAAGTCACTGTCGGATTGAGGTGGATTAGACCATCTGAAGTCACTTGCACAAGACATCAACTCTGGTTTTCCGACGATGAAGCGACCCAAGAAGGAACAATAAGATGTGAGCGATTCATGGCTTTGTTAGAAATGTTGAATTGTGGCAACCCAATTCAGCGACTGACATGAACAAAATAATTTGTCTGAGAAGCTGATGCTACTGTTCCATAAGCAAAGAAGCCTTTAGACCCGACAAGTGGCGCATGTAGCCTACTAGAGCGTTGGACTATAGAGCGTTGGACTAGTAACCGAAGGGTTGCGGGATCGAATCCCCGAGCTGACAAGGTAAAAAATCTGTCGTTCTGCCCCTGAGCAAGGGCGCCGAAGACGTGGATGTCGATTAAGAAAGACCCCGCACCTCTCTGATTCAGAGGGGTTGGGTTAAATGCGGAAGACACATTTCAGTTGAATAGGTTCAGTTGGACAACTGACTATGCATCCCACTTTCACTAGTAGGCTACCGAAATAACAAGACCGTAGACTGTTCAGGAATGCTCTCATTTGGGATTCGGAATGCATTTTACGCAGCAGAGAACTTTGCTTTAATCGAAGTACTTGTATCGTGAGAGAATAATAGTTATCCTAAGGACCTTGGACAAATAATGCACAAGCTTTGCCTGATGCGATGAGATACTCTTCACGTTCTCTTGAGAATTGGAGCCAACCATATCAACACCGAGAAAAATTTAAGTTTGGACTGTGTGTAAAGCCAGAACCGACAAAACAATTTCACGGGAACACCGCATCTATATTAAAACATCTTCACAGACTCGCATAGCGGTAAGAATTTCTGCCCTATACAATAACGATGCTGCTCTTTGTTTGCCTATTCATTGTCTGCACGAGGCTGTGTTCCGTAGTGCGTTTTGGTTAGCCTTGGGTAACCAATGCGCCTTTGCAACAATGGCAAATCGAACGCACATTTTTGCATGGTCTGTTTTTTTCGTAAATGTTGATCTACATTTTGCATGGCCTGTTTCACTGTTATGTTGCCTACAGACCTACTGTACCTTAGTATCACCAGGAGGGCAACTCTCAACCGACCACACCTGCACATGTGGTTGGAGAGGCGGATTAGATTGTGGCGGCTAAATTGCGCGACGTAAATCTATTTTCTGAGTGCAATCCGTTTGCCAATCTCAAATGAATCGGTTAATTGTATGGTTATTTCAAATAAGTGTATTCGGTTTGCATGTCAATAAACGCTTCATTATCCTATCCTTTGTTACAGAATATTGACAGTTGTCATGTTGGATGATTATTTTTTTTAGTATGCATTCATTTAAATGTATGTAGCTTTTCGGAACTAGTGCTTGGTTTCTCATAGATTAATTAACGATCATGTGCAGTGCGCTCGATTAATGGCATTAACAAACGTTCGGTATCCACAGTCAATGAGTTGGGGACAATGGGCTCTGGAGCGTTAGCTACAGTTCATAGTGTTCAGTATTTACTACTATGCACAATAAAACAATACACAAGGGAAATGTAGTTGTCAAGATATACAGATCCTTTTTATTTGTTTTTAGGCTATTCAAAATATATTGTGTTTTTGTCTTCATGCTAATATGGTAACATTAAACATGATGTATCTTTTACTTTTATGACATTACTATTATATAACAATTACATTATTTTTTATTAAAGGAGCAAAAGAGTGAGTCGTGGACAGTGGAAGAAAGGTATACCGTGATTTTCAGAAATGGCCCTCCTTTTCCGTTTCTCTCCATTCCGTGGGTGTTGCTTTATTAGCCAACTGATTCTCTAATTCATGCAAGTAGTCATTTTGACCAACTTCCCTCTCCCTGGATGTATTTAATGTATCTGTAACTGGTTCAGTCAGAGGCACTCCCATCACTTGGTATGGTTAACCCCAGACAGCCTGGATATTCCATTCTTATGTTACTGCAATGAGTTCCTGTTCCATTATCCCTTATGCACATTAAATATACACTGAACAAAAATATAAACTCAGCATGTAAAGTGTTGGTCCCATGTTTCATGAGCTGAAATAAAAGATCCCAGAAATGTTACATACAGACAAAAAGCTTATTTCTCTAAAATGTTGTTCTTGTTAATGTCGTCCAACTGTTGATGAGCATTTCTCCTTTGCCAAGATAATCCATCCACCTGACAGGTGTGGCATATTAAGAAGCTGAAAAAAACAGCATGATCATTACACAGGTGCACCTTGTGCTGGGAACAATAAAAGGCAACTCTAAAATGTGCAGTTTTGTCACACAACACAATTCCACAGATGTATCAAGTTTTGAGGGAGTGTGCAATTGGCTTGCCGACTTCAGGAATGTCCACCAAAGCTGTTTCTAGGTAATTGAATGTTAATTTCTCAACCATAAGCCGCCTCCAATGTTGTTTTATAGAATTTGGCAGTACGTCCAACCGGCCTCACAACCATGTGTATGGCGTTGTGTGGCGGTGAGAGGTTTGCTGATGACAACCTTCTGAACAGAGTGCCACAAGCTACGGACAATGAGCGCAGTTGCATTTTATTGATGGCAAGATCCTGAGGCCCATTCATCCGCCGCCATCACTTCATGTTTCAGCATGATAATGCACAGCCTTTTGTCGCAAGGATTTGTACACAATACCTGGAAGCTGAACATTTTCCAGTTCCTCCATGGCCTGCATACTCACCAGACATGTCACCCATTAATTAAGCACGTTTGGGATGCTCTGGATCGATGTGTACGACATAGCTTTCCAGTTTCCGGCAATAACCAGCTCCTTCACACAGTCATTGAAGAGTGAGACAACATTCCACCGACCACAATCAACTGCCTGATCAATTCTATGCGAAGGAGATGTGTTGCACTGCATGAGACAAATGCTAGTCACATCAGATACTGACTGGTTTAATGATCCAAGCCCCTACTTTTTTTTTTAAGTACTGTATCTGTGACCAACAGATGCATATCTGTATTCCCAGTCATGTGAAATCCATAGATTAGGGCCTAAATCATTTATTTCAATTGACTGATTTCCTTATATAAACTGTAACTCAGTCAAATCTTTGAAATATTTGCATGTTACGTTTTATATTTTGATTCAGTATACATCCGGTTTCTGTGTAGTATCTAACACTGACAGACTGGGATGGACTTCAGCGTGTTACACAGTGACTGCACCAAGCTGCAGACAGCTGCACACAATACAATGTCTGTCTACAAAATGTAGATACATTTTACATAGCCCAGCACCAACAGAAATGCTCTAGCCATGAATCCTACGTATTGGTTTGTGTTAAATACAGATGACATGTATTTATTCTGTCTCCCCTTTGGTGAAATGACCATCGTCAGCCCCTCATTGGCCCTGTTTTCCCAATACCTTCTTGTCCTCCTCTCTGCTTTTAGATTTACAAGGTGTGTTTTGGCATTTCTCTTCATTTCCACCATGGGACTGTGGTGCACACTTTTTTTAGGCAGTTTATTACTGTCCCCCCCCAACAACCCCCAGACCAGCCCCCTTAATCCTGAGCTCTCATCTTAGTCCCTGGAGAGTGGGTGGGAGACCCGACCACTGCAGGGAGGAGGAGGGTTCAGCAGGGAGACCAGCCTCCCTGGCCCCAGTGCTGAGAGAGGGATGAGTAGCAGATTCTGTGTGGCAGCAAAAAAAAGAACACCATCTCCCACATCAGTTCTTTATCATCAAGACTGATGTGCTCTTCTAATATCTCCATTCAAAACACACAAATTGCTCTCTGTTGAATCATCTGTTGGGGGAAACCACTGGGCCAGACTTCTACTGTAGAGAATACAAATAATGGATAAACGGATGGAATAAATCATGGATATTAGAGTCTGCTAGGTGCTAGAAGAGAGCGATACGTCTCCCCTTGAGTAATAGTGTAGAATGTAAAATAAATCACAGCTGTTGTAAAATAGTAGGCTAATCATGGACCTAAAAATGGTCGACGTCTGAATAATGGTGTAGGTCGACGGACTGTATCTCCCAAAAGATGTCCTGAAAATGCAGTGTGCTCTTTCAGAAAAGGATTTGACATTTTCCTTCTTTGAATAGTGAATGTCATTGTAGAGGGTTCCTCACTCTCCGTCCAATTTTCTAGCTGCATGGGACAAGAGCTGAAATGCCTAGGTATTATGTGTACATGGAGTTTAGCAGACGCAAACACACCTCAGATTTAACCCTGGTCGCACAGCGCACAGACAGAGAAGACTGAGGCTTTGTGTCTGAAATGCAAATGCTTTAGATTCCCTCCATTTTCCTCTTGGCTAGTGCTTTAGACTTGTCAAAAACAAAACAAAAACGGAGAATAATCTTAAAGTAGAATGAAGGGACCTGTTTTATCGAATAGTGTAAATGGTTGTTGTAAATTGGGTTTGTTGTGTGTTACTGACAGTTTTGGTCTGGTATGAAGTTATGGCAAAATTAGAAGGGCATATGTTCATTTTTTTTGGGGGGGGGGCTGTATGTCTCTGGGTTTTAATGTGGTTTATGTTGTGGAAGAGCACTGGTATGATGATTGGGCTGGTCTTGTAGAACATCTTGGATCTTGGCTATGGGTTGTGGATTGAGCTGGTCTTGTAGAACATCTTGGATCTTGGCTATGGGTTGTGGATTGAGCTGGTCTTGTAGAACATCTTGGATCTTGGCTGTGGGTTGTGGATTGAGCTGGTCTTGTAGAACATCTTGGAACTGTTTGCTCTGGATTATAAATTTGGCTAGTCTCTTAGAACCGTTTCAATTTCACTAAGATATTGGGACAATTCATTGAATACTTAATGACCGTTTTGTGACACAAAGCATTCCTCTATCCACTGACGGAAGGTCATGCTGTACGTGAGTTAAGAAAGCGAGTAGACGATTTTTAAACGTGTGTGTGGGGAGATGGGTGTGTTAAATGAAAGTTGCTTTCTTGAGAAAGGTTGACTACGTCGAAGACTTTGACCTTGCGGTTATGTTTAATTGCTCTTAACTGAAAATGCACCCCCCCCCCCTTCTGATTAATATGTAAGATTAATGAGTGCGCACTGCAACTACACACGTTCTTTGTCCTTGCTTCTTCTTAACACTGTCACAGAAAGGTGGTGGGGCGTCTGTAGTCCAAAACACGCGATTAGCATCACTTTGTTTGGCAATCGAACACAAAAAAGGTCCAACTGAAATTTGACTTCTGCTTCATCCCAACCCTTCCAAACATTCTAACAAAACTACACAGTGAGCAATGGGGAAGGACTGTGTCCTTGTCCTCGTGACTCATCACGACTTGACGTCAGTCTGAGGAGAATGTCCCCTGCGGTCACCCTCCCTTAAAACACAAATGTCTGTAGTTGACATTCCACGTGCAACGAAGAGTCTTTCATTTTTGCTAAGCAAGAGAAATTGGTCATTTTCCTAACGAAGAGAATCCATATCGTCATGATTCACAATACACCCATACTTATCAGGGTCATTTTTCTGGGGAAAAAGTCAACTGTGTCATTTTGTTCATTTTCTTACACCCCTCAGATATTGAAGAATTGTAGACAGGCTTATAGAGAGCCATGAATGTTCATCAGACCAGACATCAGAAACTTTGTCAGTGTTTTAAAGGTCTGTAATGCAAAGGAAAATGTGTGTGTGTGTGTGTGTGTGTGTGTGTACAGACTGTGATGTCTGGTTTACCTCAGTGTGTGCTCCTAAGGAGAGGTGAGCAGCACAGCAAAATGCATACAGCCATGAGACTCCTTCCCACTGGGAAAGTCACTGCTGAGCACGGGGATCTGCTCAGACACATGTGCCTCGTGTAACACACACACATCGTCTCTCTCTCTCTCTCTCTCTCTCTCTCCCTCTCAGACACACACACACACACACAGTCTCAGACACACACAGATTCACACACTGCTCTTACACACAGAGACGTTTACGCTCTGACATACATATTCACACAGATTTCTCAGACTCATGAGTCAGGGCTCCATGATGCATTTACGTACAAGCGTGGAGGAGACGGCATGGCCCGTAACGCGTGGCGACGGGTCTCATGCCTACTGCCCGCAAGTCACTAAAGGGGTGGAGCCGCATAGCTGAAAGCTGGCTGCACTACACGCAGTAGGAAGGAATGTACTTTAACCACAGACGCTGGTCGTTCACTCAATTAAACTGAGATCTATGTGTGTCGTGTGTGGGTGTATGCATATGGACGTTTGCGTATGAGGTGCAGCTGTTGCTAGGGTGAAATATAGTCAGGACGGAGGATGCACAGTTGCACTGTTTAAACATAATCGCATAGCCAGTGCCGCTTGAAACATATTATATTGAGATACTGTATCTTGGCTCCTTAAACCAAAGCCTTTCTTCGCCTGCCTGAGTTCTAAGCTCTGTGGCTAATAAGCAGCTCTAGACTAACACACACACACACACACACACACACACACACACACACACACACACACAGTATGATACTAAGGTGAAACACGCTGTGAAACACTGTGACAAATTATCAGCAGGTTGTCTCCGCTGCGGTGGAACACACAGAGAAAGTCCTTTCACTCACACACACACACGAAATATCCGCACACTCGCAAGGGTCGTCTGCAGGGTGCAGAGACTGAGGTGGTCGTCTATAAGAATCCAGTAGGGGATCTGTGTCACAGTGCTGTGCACGGCGAAGGACGCACGATTTGTCCAGCAGCGTTCACTGCTCATGCCCCATTGGCTTAGCTGGGCCAGTCGTGGCTGCATGGGCTCTGTCTCTCTCTGTCCTCGTCAGCAGGAGAGAAAAGCTGAGCACAACAGCCAATCTCAGGGGCCACCGCAGCAGAGACAACCTGTTACTCCCCGGCAGCCAGACACAGCTACACAGAGAGGGAAGGAAAGGCACAGAGAGAGGGAGACATTTGATTTGCTTCTTTGCTGACACAAGTGTTTTAGCTTATAATATTCATTCATGTCAAATCTGACAATGATCTTTTAACGAATAGATGTGAATGAGCAGCTGAAAACATACAGTACACTGTATATGTCTAGTCTGAAACCAAGGGCCATGCAGCTCTGAGTTGTCCAAGAGAATCTTTTCGGTCAATTGAGCATCTTTAAGGGTCTGCAGTACACATGACCAAAATGGTAGAGAGAGAGAGACAAGCTGGTACAGGGTTATTTTTAGCCACTGCTACATTTGCAGTAAGGGTTATTTTTCCGAGACATCCCACTGTCTTTGGTCACGTAGCTGTCCATCCCAACTCCATATGGTGGATAGGCAGACAGGTGGATAGATCTCCTAGATGATATAGACATTGTCTCCAATGGGCTGAAATATTCAAGAGGGATTTCTCCATTTATACTGCGATCAGATCCCAGACGAATCACCAAACTGACGTTCTCCACTCTCAACTCTTCTCCCTGAAATAGGCTACTATTACTATGCTGATATGCCATAAGCTTTGTAAGCATGCATATTTTCCTGGTCTGACTCGCTGTGGTGGGGAGGGTCAGTTAGAAAATAACTCTGTTATACTCGAAAGATATGGGTATGGTTGTAGAGAATCGAAGGACCGTGAATGTAAGAAGAAACCTTAAGGCCCGGAAGCAACCGCTACCAGCCTAAAGAACAAGGATGAGGCGGATGTCCTGGTTAAGGGGAGTTTAATGGAAGGAGATGTCCACATTCATACACACATCACACACGTCTGACCACTCTTGGTTCAGATCATTGAGAATCCCATCCAGTGAGAACGGACATGAATTGTGTCTGAGAATGATTGTGGTTCTGAAAAGAAAGGATAAATAAATGTAGGCTGTAGCACTGATATGATACGCATGACATGAAAGTACAAGCTCGTGTACAACACTGTAAAAAGGCCTAGCATAAATGAACTAGTAAACGGGCTCCGTAAGCTCGAGGTCCTGTATATAAACAAATATATAGGAAATACAGCAATGTAGAAATGTCTACAGAATATAGCCCAGATTATAAACCGGGTGGTTCAAACCCTGAGTGCCGATTGGCTGAAATCTGTGGTATATCAGACTGTGTACCACAGGTATGACACAGAATTACTATTTACCAGTCTAATTATGTTGGTAACCTGTTTATAATAACAAAAAGGCACCTCGGGGGGTTGTGGTATATAGCCAATACATCATAGCTAATGGCTGTATCCAGGTACTCTGTGTTGCGCCGTGTAAAAGAATAGCCATTAGCCATGGTATATTGGACATATACCACACCCTCTTTGGCCTTATTGCTTAATTATAGCATGTACCTGGCACCATGCATGAGAAATGCTAACAACGGGCTAATCGCTAATAAGCATGCTAAATCCTAATGCATTCTGAATACAAATGCTAATGCTCGCACACGCTAACGGGAGCGCGAGCTTACTAACAAGCTCAACACAATACAATTATTTACAACAGACGCTACTTGGCTCCAAACCCACAAGACATAAAGATCTCTATGTTAAGCTGCACGCACAATAAAACATCCAAACTGCAAAGGTATGTGACCTCATGCAGGAGGACGAGTAGCGTGACCTTGACCAATAAGAACTCAAATAAGTTTAGGACTTTCTGAATGACTGAAGAACACCAGTAGAGTGTGCTAGAACAGCTGACTGAAGAACACCAGTAGAGTGTGCTAGAACAGCTGACTGAAGAACACCAGTAGAGTGTGCTAGAACAGCTGACTGAAGAACACCAGTAGAGTGTGCTAGAACAGCTGACTGAAGCTGGCTGTTTTGACACAACTCTTCTGTCCACTTCTGTTCTTTCGCTCAACTTGTCTGGTTTAGTCACTCTTCTGCATAAGTCCCTTTCTCTCCTCTTCAAACTCTAGGGAGTCAGCACCAACTACTTATGGAAGGCTGCTACTCCATGATCTTGAGTTGAGGCAGAGAGAGAAGGGGAGGTCAATTTGAAGGGTCTTAGCTATGGGTTACATTGAAGGCTGTCACAGTAACATTGCCCTAATCTAGGCATCTCTTTATCACTCATTGACCTATTTTCTTCAAATCAGCTGTCAATCAGTTGTCAGGCCCCTGTCAGATAATGACCTTTCATCTAAACAGATGATGGAACAAACAAACAAACAGACACAGCCATCAGCTACACACAGCGGCAGGTCGAAAAAGTATGTGAACCCTTAGGAATTACCTAGATTTCTGCATAAATTGGTCATCAAATTTGATATGATCTTCATCTAAGTCACAACAATAGACAAACAAAGTGCGCTTAAACTAATAACACACAAATTATTGTATTTTTCTTGTCTATATTGAATATATAATTTAAACATTCACAGTGTCGGTTGGAAAAGGTATGTGAAACCCTAGTCTAATGACTTCTCCAAAAGCTAATTGAAGTCAGCTAACCTGGAGTCCAATCAATGAGATGAGATTGGAGATATTGGTTAGAGCTGCCCTGCCCTATAAAAAAACACTCGCAAAATGTGAGTTTGCTATTCACAAGAAGCATTGCCTGATGTGAACCATACCTCGAACAAAAGGGATCTCAGAAAACCTATAGATGAAGAATTGTTGACCTTGCATAAAGCTGGAAAGGGTTACAAAAGTATCTCTAAAACCCTTGATGTTCATCAGTCCACGGTAAAACAAATTGGCTATGAATGGAGGAAGTTCAGCACTGTCGATTTCTCCCTAGGAGTGGCCGTCCTGCAAAAATGACTGCAAGAGCACAGTGTAGAATGCTCAACGAGGTTAAAAAGAATCTGAGAGTGTAAGCTAAAGACCTACATAAATCTCTGGAACATGCTAACATCTCTGTTGATGAGTCATCGATACGTAAAACACTAAACAAGAACGGTGTTCACGGGAGGACACCACGGAAGAAGCCACTGCTGTCCAAAAAAGATATTGCTGCACTTCTGAAGTTCGCAAAAGAGCACCTGGATGTTCCACAGCGCTACTGACAAGATATTCTGTGGACGGATGAATCTACAGTTGAGTTGTTTCGAAGGAACACACAACACTATGTGTGGAGAAAAAAGGCACAGCACACCAACATCAAAACCTCATCCCCACTGTAAAGTATGGTGGAGGGAGCATCATGGTTTGTGGCTGCTTTGCTGCCTCAGGGCCTGGACAGCTTGCTATCATGGGCAGGAAAATGAATTCCCAAGTTTATCAAGACATTTTGCAGGAGAATGTTATGCTATCTGTTCGCCAATTGAAGCTCAACAGAAGTTGGATAATGCAACAGGACAACGACCCAAAATACAGAAGTAAATCAACAACAGAATGGCTTTAACAGAAAATACGCCTTCTGGAATAGCCCAGTCAGAGTCCTGACCTCAACCTGATTGAGATGCTGTGGCATAATCTCAAGAGAGCAGTTCACACCAGACATCCCAAGAATATTGCTGAACTGAAACAGTTTTGTAAAGAGGAATGGTCCAAAATTCCTCCTGACCGTTGTGCTGGTCTGATCCACAACTACAGAAAATGTTTGGTTGAGGTTATTGCTGCCAAAAGAGGGTCAACCAGTTATTAAATCCAAGGGTTCACATACTTTTCCCACCCTGCACTGAGAGTGTTTACACGGTGTGTTCAATAAAGACATGAACATGTATAATTGTTTGTGTGTTATTAGTTTAAGCAGACTGTGTTTGTCTATTGTGACTTAGATGAAAATCAGATCACATTTTTTGACCAATTTATGCAGAGGTCCAGGTCATTCCGAAGGGTTCACATACTTTTCCCACCCTGCACTGAGAGTGTTTACACGGTGTGTTCAATAAAGACATGAACATGTATAATTGTTTGTGTGTTATTAGTTTAAGCAGACTGTGTTTGTCTATTGTGACTTAGATGAAAATCAGATCACATTTTTTGACCAATTTATGCAGAGGTCCAGGTCATTCCGAAGGGTTCACATACTTTTTCTTGCCACTGTACATTTGCAGTAAGGGTTATTTCTCTGAGAAATCCCACTGTCTTTGGTCACGTAGCTGTCCATCCCAACCCCATATGGTGGATAGGCAGACAGGTGTATAGATCTCCTAGATGATATCAGAGATGGTAATTCATGTTAAATGGTTGACCAATCACGCTAAGTGAAGCTACTACACTGTTAGTCCTTCACATGCTGGATCTGATCAGACAGGTACATTGTCTCCAATGGGCTGAAATATTCAAGAGGGATTGATCCGTTTATACTGCGATCAGATCCCAGACGAATCACCAAACTGACGTCCTCCACAACTCTTCTCCCTGAAATAGGCTACTATTACTATGCTGATATGCCATAAGCTTTGTAAGCATGCATATTTTACTGGCCTGACTCGCTGTGGTGGGGAGGGTCAGTTAGAAAATAACTCAAACACCGTCAGTCTACTCTTCTGTTCTCTCAACTTTTGGGCTTTAGTCACCCTTCTGCATTAATCCCTATCTTTCCTCTTCAAACTCTAGGGAGTCAGCACCAACTACATATGGAAGGCTACTCTGAAGGCCCTTCCTGATGGATACTGTCTCCATAATCTGAGTTGAGGCAGAGAGAGAAGGGGAGGTCAGTCTTAGCTATGGGTTGCGTTTAAGGCTGTCACAGTAGAAGCAATAGTTTAACATTGCCCTAGTCTAAGGCCTCTCTTTATCACTCATTGACCTATTCTCTTCAAGCTGCCAGTCAGGCCCCATCAACATAATAACTTTCAATAACAGATCATGGAACAAATCAACTCAATGTTTGTTGGTCGCGTACGCAGATTTGCAGATGTTATCGCAGGTGCAGCGAAATGCTTGTGTTTCCAGCAACGACAGTACAGCAATACTGAGCAATACAAAACAATACACACATAATCCAAAGTAAAAAGAAAGAAATTAAGAAACGCCAGAATGAATCCCATGAACAACCCAAATAGCACTGCAACAGTAATCCAAATGAAACCTGGATGTTTCTACACCAGAGGAATGTACACAAGATCTTCTAAGAATGATATGTACAATACATTAGTAGATATATTTGAGTGAGCGATGTCAAGAATCCAGTATATAAATAAATATGCAGTGTGTATAAGCAGTGTAACTAAAATGCAATGTACAGTAGTAGAAATATTAGAATGGGCTATGTGAAGAATACAGTATATAAATAGACAGTTCAAAACCCCTTAGCAAAATAGATAGAATTGCAGGAACTTAGTTTCCGGACCTGAGTATAAATAATGTATATGTATGTGATTGGTGTGTATAGACAGGATGAATAGAAAAGCTGCGTACTGCAGTAGTTATATAGGATGAGCCTTGACTAGAATACAATATATACATATGAAATGGGTAAAACAATATGTAAACATTATTAAACTGACCAGTGTTCAATCAATGTATGCACGTACATAAGGCAGCAGTCACTAAGATGCAGGGTAGAGTACCGGGTGGTAGCCGGCTAGTGACGATGTCTGAGGTTCAGGACAGGGTACTGGGACGAGGCTGGCTAGTGGTGACTATTTAACAGTCTGATAGCCTAGAGATAGAAGTTGTTTATCAGTGTCTCAGTCCCAGCTTTGATGCATCTGTACTGTCTCCGCCTTCTAGATGGTAGTGGGATGAACAGGCACAGCCTGTCGGCCTGCCATCAGCTACGCACAGAGGCAGGTTGACAACAACATGAAACGATTGGACAAGAATTTTAAACAACAACAACAAACTAATGTGGCACGCTCGTCATTTTCCAACGGCCTTGTTACATCACCGCCATGAGCTAGCTCTCTCAGAGCGGTCCGGTCCAGTCCTCTCCCACCACCCCCATAGTCTCTTCTCCTGCCCCAGTCTCTTTCCCTCTTTTCCCCCCCGAGTCATGTTTAAACAAAGTAATACAAGTGTGTTTCCATGGCCACGAGGCCTGGCGATTATCTGGTGGTGTGATAGATAGGGGAAAAGGCCTAAAGGGCTACGCAGATGCTCGCTAATAATGGGCGTTAGCATCAAAGCAAACTTTGAGATTTTATGTTTTTTTTTAAAGAAAAGATGAGCTTGACAGAAGAGCTCAAGGGCTAACTTGAAATTGGCTGGTTTCCACCGTCACACGGGAAGGGCATGGATTCGGGGAAGGGAGAGAGATGTGAGGGAAAAGAGCCTCTCACATAAACAGCCTTAACTCAAGACTGTTTACAGTACGACCAAGGAAGGGCTGATGGGGAATGTGTTCTATCTGAAGGTGATAAAGTATATGTTTTGGTGTGGGGCATGGGGGAGAGACTGAGTAGGGGTCCTTGGCTGGAGCAGTGGAGTTATGTCTGGATCTCATCTCGTATTCTGTCTACTGAACTTGGCAGCAGAGGACTCCTGGAGCAGCCGGTCCTCTCCCCTACACTCTCCACCCCAAGCCATCCAGTTATTGACCCAGTGAGGGACTTATACTGGAAAACCGGTCTGTTTATGTGTGCGGAGTCACTGGTAGCCCTGGCAAGACTTAGGCTACACACATGAATACTATCTGGAGTCAGAGAGACACATAGTGAGCCAGGACTGTGCTTCTTCAGTCCAATTCTGTAATCCTTCAGCGCGTCTCTGTTATCATTACTGGAAAGGAGCTCGCTTCTCCTTCAAACACTGGTTTCTGTGGAGAACGACAAGAATGAGATTACATGAAAACTGAGACTGACATGGCCAATGAACAAGCCTTTATTAGTCTGCTTGCCTGAACAATAAGCATCAGCGTGTGGTCTTGGATGTGAGACAGCACAATGTACAACAGTAGGTCCTACAATGGTGTAGTCATTGTATACCCTTATGCTTTAGCCTACCACGTTTTTAGATGAATAAGGGATTTTTTGGGGGGTGAATTCACTTTTGTTAACATTTTTGGGAGAGATCTGATGTGCCCCCATATTCATTCCATAGTGACTCTACCCCTCCTCCCTTACTCTTCCACTCTGTACTCCATTCCTCTCTCCTCCCTGGTGCACACACAGTCTTTTGTGGAAGGTAAAGTGATTGCTTAGTTCAACATAATGCTTTCCATCTGTTGAATTTGGCTTCTATTAGTTTCAATTGAATACGTTGGTGTTGGAATCTTGCTCTAGGGCCTTAGGGGCCTCACTTAAATAAATCCAGGGGAAAGTCCTATACTTTTCCATTTTTTAATCCCTTACTCAGCTATGGGATGTCACTATCAATTACCTTTAACTATGAGCTGCGTGTTCCTCTTCTCTGAAACAGGGAACTCTTCCACATCAGAAACAGATACACTATAGCTTATAGGGCATCTCTACTGAATGTCTCTCAAATGCAATGATGTTGTTTGATAAACCTTGACCATGTTGATCATTTTTCTCTTAGAGATGTGGGTCCTTGATCAAAATTCCTAGCCACTTAAAGGCCTAGGCTTTTGATGATTGAGTTGGAGACATGCGTGGCCACACAGTCATGGGTGAACAGGGAGTACAGGAGGGGCCTGAGCACGCACCCCTGTGGGGCTCCCTTGTTGAGGATCAGCGTGGTTGAGGTGTTGTTGCCTACCTTCACCACCTGGGGTCAGCCTGTCAGGAAGTCCAGGACCCAGTTGCACAGGGAGGGGTTCAGACCCCGAGCCCTGAGCTTAGTGATGAGCTTGGAGGGCACTATGTTGTTGAAAGCTGAGCTGTTGTCAATGAAGTCAACAGAGGTACAGACCACTGGATCTTAAAGTTAACTCACCCTTCTGTATGTAAGATGTCTATTTTGACTCTGCCAGAGGGGGTAGCCAACATTGATTCATTCATTATTCAATGCTAATTAATTTCTGTAATAACTCATGCGTGTTTTGAAAGGATTTAGTCATTTTCACACCCCAAATTAAATGTTCACAGCTCATGACAATAGCTTAAGTGCCAATTTGGCGCTAGTGAAAATATAATAAGTTCAGCTAATGACATGTTATAAAGTGAAATGTCAGGTGTTCCTCCATCCTCTCTGAGGTCATTAAAGATCCCATGGCACTTATCGTAAGAGTAGGGGTGTTAACCCCAGTGTCCTGGCTAAATTCCCAATCTGGCCCTCAAACCATCATGGCCACCTAATAATCCCCAGTTTACAATTGGCTCATTCATCCCCCTCCTCTCCCCTGTAACTATTCCCCAGGTCGTTGCTGCAAATGAGAACGTGTTCTCAGTCAATTTACCTGGTAAAATAACGGAGAAATAAAAATCCTATTGTTAATAATATTACACTCATTTCACTCACTAATCAATTTCTAATTTGTGTTGTTACATTTTTACCATGCCGATGTCATCAATCATGGCAATTGGCAACACACCTTTTTGTATTAATTTCTCATTCAGTCATTTGGCTTTAATTTCAAAGGACATGAAACAGCCCATACAGATTAGCCCTCCGCTGGTATCTGGAGCAGAGATGTTGAATATGTTCAGATCCCAGGTCAGTTGGGAGTGTTAAGCTCTGTGACAGAGCAACAGGGGGTGAGCACATTTGGCAGGTCTCAGGTCTGCTTTGGCCTCAGGCGATGTACCAACTACTAACACAATAGAACTGGGCTTCTGGGAGCTTGAAATCATATCCGAATCCTCTTTATGGCCTCTCTCCTGACTCTCATGACCAATTTCTCCTATTCTCTTCCTCCCCATCCCATTGTCCCATCCCATTGTCTCTCAGGTTAATCTGGGTTTGCTCTGCTCTGACAGCGTTTTGCGGTTTGTCCAGTCATGAATCACCATTCTAATCATCTTTAGTCTATACCAAACACTGCTGTAATGGACTCACTGGAAATCAATCTCATCAATAAGGGAATCTTCCCCCTGAGTGTGTGTGTGTGTGTGTGTGTGTGTGTGTGTGTGTGTGTGTGTGTGTGTGTGTGTGTGTGTGTGTGTGTGTGTGTGTGTGTGTGTGTGTGTGTGTGTGTGTGTGTGTGTGTGTGTGTGTGTGTGTGTGTATCGACCCTGGTTCAGTCTCTGATTCCTGCCCTGTTTAATCTCCAGGGGCCTTTCCTGCACAGCTTGTTAGCAGCACATCTCACATCAGAGGCGTGTCGGCCTTAAAAATAAATTACCCCCTCCCCGCCCTGAATTCAGGAGTCAGCTACAGAATAATGAATATGTGTTGGTCTGTATTTGGCAACATTTACCTAATTACTGAACACAGAGGGTAAGAGTTGAATGACATACTGCACATGCAACAAAGAGGAATAGACATACACTCTGATGCTGTGTGTTAGATGTGGAAGGAGGGAGTCTATATCCTCAGGGTCTTTGGTGGATGATGAGGAGTTCTGGTGAGGAAAGAGGGGGATGGGAGAGGAGAAGAGAGGAGGCCTCGGTAGAGGGGGATTAGGAAGGGGGGGCTACAGCTACACTACAGACATGGTGTGGTGGACGGGGGCTGGGTAGCGAGGGGTGTTGGGGGAGGGGAAGAACCTTGTTAGAGAGCTGATGATTTCCCCTCTCAGAGTCCACACACACAGCTCCATTTTGTGCCCTGGATGAAAGGCTGTGAATGAGTTGGTAGGACAGAATTGTGTCTACCGGGTCCATGGTGCCATGGGCTCACAGACAGACACAGCTTTCCATTCATACACATTCTACTGGCGTAAGACTGTGGGCTCCATGCGTGCTAGGCTGTCTTTGTGTGGGGGAGTTGGTGTGTGTGTGTTTCGTGTTGCCATGTGTGAGAATCGCTCAGCTTTCAGGTTTTTCTTTGCTAATGTATGTAGGTATGCATAGGGCATCATTTCACTATCTGTGGTTAGCATGGCTTAAAAGATAGTCGGCATGGAGAAGGAGGGATGGGGGGATAAGATAATACCACTGAGGAGGAAGGAGAGAAGGGGTGGATGGTTCTCTCTATCTTTTTCTCTCTCTCTCTCCAAACCCAATCATCAAGACTCTGTCTTTCACCCCTCTGGCCCTTGTGGAGATTTCTGCACGCTTTGATGAGTGCGATAAGCTCACAGTGCCTCTTCCCAAAACGATGCAGTGACTCTCGTAGTGTGACCCTTATTTTACAACAGTGCCACATCACCCCCCAACAGAGTCTGTTTTCTATCACAGTGTATACATAGAGTTGTAATAGGAATACATTCCCATTCACATACTGCTGTGTTAGTCAAATGCAACACCCAGTACAGTTCATAGGTGTCCACAGAGACACCATCATATTTTTGCTTTTTAAATCTGTCAGTGTTTCTTTCAGATGACAGAATGTCTCTCACAGTACTAGAGACCCAGTGTGCAAGCTGCTGTAGCTGCTACACCCCCCACTCCACACACACACACACACACACACACACACACACACACACACACACACACACACACACACACACACACACACACACACACACACACACACACACACACACACACACACACACACACACACACACACGCCACCGCTGCACTCGCTGCCCTTCACCATTTGTCTGATGTTTCGCTTTGCTTTAATAACAGGACTGATGCCATTTAAATCTCTCGCTTCAGTGGAACTCAGTGGAAATCCAGAGGCATAAGTGGGTTACTGAGTTTCTCCTTTTTCACCAAAATATGATAAGGCAATGAATTCAAGTCACTGTGTGAGCGCAGCTATGACAAGCTGTAAATCAACCCCCAATTCCCCCTCCCTAACCAGCAGCCAGGCTGTGCACCTCACCCACCCCTCCTTACCCAGTGCCCAGGCTGTGCCCCCAATTCACCCCAATTCCCCCTCCCTACCCAGCACCCAGGCTGTGCCCCCAATTCCCCCTCCCTAACCAGCAGCCAGGCTGTGCACCTCACCCACCCCTCCTTACCCAGTGCCCAGGCTGTGCCCCCAACTCCCTGGACATTATGCATCCCAACACAGCCAGATGGTAGTCCATCTCTATAGCTAAAACACATCCACATTTAGGAAACAGATTTGACGTTAATGAGTCTACAGGATGTTATTTAATAAAAACAACCTCTCCTCCTACATCTACGTTTTTCTCTACCAAACAACCCTCGTTCAATGGAAGGTATTTTAAGTAGTGCTTATTAATCAAGTCACCACAAATACTTTGCAAGGTATATTTAAATTTAGACTAAACAAAACCAGGAAACTGCTGAGTGATGTATTAAATCTTATTTGAATGGTAATGGTAGTTTGGACCTGAGAAGTGAGTAAGTGTGTGTGTATTGCACACAGTCTCTTACCTCTCTACCCTGTTGAGTAACCACTGCACCAGTGGAGGCTGGTGACTTGAGACCCACAGTATAAGCGCGGATTGCACAGACGACAAAAGCGTCTTTCAAAAATTGCCAAATCAATTATTTTAACCTAAAACATTTAATAAAGACATTGATAGTAAAATGGAAAATGGAAATGAGAGGACTACTTACATACTGTTGGGAAGGGACCGCAGCAGTAATTAAAATAGTTGACGTGTTCAGAGGCTTTCAGTGCAGGACAAGGGTTGAGGTGTTCAGAGGGTTCAGTGCAGGACAGGCTCATCATGGATGGATGGTGTTGGAGAAGAACTCTTCCACTGAGGGCAGGACAAGATTTGACTGGGAAGACAACAAACAAGAACACTACACAGTTAGACAAAAGAGTTAAGAATGAGTTAGTCCAAGCACAGATTAAAACCACATTGATGTGAAATAATGGGATTTAGTGATTGACTCTACATACAGTAATGAGAGAAAATTGAAAGGGAACATTATATTTGCCAGATGAGACATTGTTTCAGTTCATATCAGGAGAGAGTTGACACTGGTGGTGGAGTGTTCATCCCCTCTTAGTCAGGGAACAGGAGGGGACTGGGTTGTAAATACAAATAGCAGCGCCATCCTAGGTTTGGGCAACAAGTTTGGGCAACCATGGAGTTAAACTCAGAATTGATATTCAAACACAGACTGCACATCTCGCCCACTTGACACATCAAAGTAGCCCAATAAGCGTTCCTGAATAAAGCCCCGATCATCCACATACCTGATGATAACTAACACAACTGCGCGCGACACCTGATGTCTGGGGTTTCATCCATTTGCCATGCGTCAACCTCTCTTTTAATCTCATTTTTAATGGATGATGCGATAAAAGTGATCAAATCATTCTGAATTGATTTCTACATCCAAGAGAAGACAATAGAAACTTCCATATGCTCAGCAAGTAAAGCATCGTAACATGCAGTTAGTTACCTTTTCAAGTTGTACTAGTTGCCCTTGTTAGCGGAACTTTCCTTACCGTCATGCCCCTTTGCTTGACAACGTGTCCAAAAAGCCCAAAAATGGAGTATCCCTTTTTCTTCTTGTTTTATGTTGCGCAGTTTGAATACGCAGACCTTCGTCCATTACATGATCAATGCGTCTTTTTCTCAGAAGCTTGAATCTGATGTGTGCAATGAAAGGGGTTCTTCAACAACAATTCCACTATAGTTTAGTGTTAACTAGCCATTCTGTCGAGAAAAAACTCCACTCGTCTAGTATCTAGCTACTTACTTGCTACTAAAGTTAGCAGGGCACTAATGGCACTAACTTGACACCAAAATAAAGTTATAAAACCAAGAAAACAACATATAATCTACCCCCTCTGTCTCCTGTAGTTTGAAGAAACTCATTTGCATGGAATAATATTTTTTCAAACGCTTCTTTCACTATTTCACTATTCACTATTTCAATCTATCCAACAATGTCACCAACTCACCAAGCTTCTAAATCACACATGCGTTAGTACTAGGTTCATTCTCTGATCCTTTGATTGGATAGACAAGATGTCAGTTCATACTGCAAAAGCTTTGATTGGTTGGAGGATGTCCTCTGGAAGTGGTCATACTTACCATGTAGGTCTATGGAAAGAGGTGAGCAGCACGAGTCTCCTAGGTTTTGTAATGAAGTCAATGTAGTCAGAGAAGGATGGAAAATAGCTGTCCTCCAGCTACACCCTAGTGCTTTTGAGACTACTGTAAACCTTAATTGCAAAATAGTGGGTTTTATTCCGGTATTTGGTGATGTGAATATAGTTAGTGTATAGTTTTATAAAAAAATTATCACTTTTGTAATGTTATTTTATTTGTAGTTTTATTCACTGAGCAGGATGGTCCTCCCCTTCCTCATCTGAGGAACCTCCACAGCACCACACACACACACACACACACACACACACACACACACACACACACACACACACACACACACACACACACACACACACACACACACACACACGCACTATTCATGCCTCAAGACACAACAAGAAACACTCTCTCCCCTCCTGGCTCACAAACACATTAAAGCATTTTTCAGCCAAAAGTGGACTCCCTCCATCCACACCATTTTCCCTGTAGTTAGTCACAGCTGGGAGGACCTTTATCTCTGCATTATAACCCATACATACTGTACGCAGCCAACTCACAGATACTAAACATGCACTACAGTACCTGGCTTTCTGTTATACCTTTCATGATCCCACCTCCCCACCCCCACACAGACACACAAACACACACACCACACACACACAAGCAATCTTTTACACACTTCCAGCGGAAACATCTATGAACCCCTTTGCCTTTACGATCCTGTCTGTCACAGACGATATAAAACATATTTAAGAAATAAAAATAAACAATAAAACAACAACCTGTATTTAACCTTTATTTAACTAGGCAAGTCAGTTAAGAACAAATTCTTATTTACAATGACAGCCTACCCTGACCAAACCCGGACAACTCTGGGCCAATTGTGCACTGCCCTATGGGACTCCCAATCCCAGCCAGATGTGATTCAGCATGGATTCAAACCAGGGACTGTAGTGACGCCTCTTGCACTGAGAAGCAGAGCCTTAGACCGCTGCACATTAATAGGGTTTCAGACAGGGGACAAATATACGTATACAATAACTCTCAAATCAAATCAAAATCAAATCAAATGTTATTTGTCACATACACATGGTTAGCAGATGTTAATGCGAGTGTAGCGAAATGCTTGTGCTTCTAGTTCCGACAATGCAGTGATAACCAACAAGTAATCTAACTAACAATTCCAAAACTACTGTCTTATACACAGTGTAAGGGGATAAGGAACATGTACATAAGGATATATGTACGCAATCACATGTGCATTCGCTTGTACACTCAAATGAACTCTAAGATCCCCTTCCCCCATCCTCCCCTCCTCCTTCCCCCATCCTCTCCTCCATATCTTCCTCCCTTCCCCCATCCTCTCCTCCATCTCTTCCTCCCTTCCACCTTCCCCCATCCTCTCCTCCATATCTTCCTCCCTTCCACCTTCCCCCATCCTCTCCTCCATCTCTCCATCCCCTGCTCCTGTCCTGCCTGCTAATGAGATATCTTTCTAGGAGCTCACAAGTGAGTCGGAGCTCGGGGGTGCGGAGGTGTGTGCCTGTGCACTTTCCTGTGTGCGTGTGTGTGTGTGTGTGTGTGTGTGTGTGTGTGTGTGTGTGTGTGTGTGTGTGTGTGTGTGTGTGTGTGTGTGTGTGCTTTCAGTGCAGGCTGATAGTGCTCCGAGCCTCACTTCACCCCCAGGTCGACTCATTTCCCTCACACTAATTACAGACAAGAATCTCAGGAAAGCTTTTGGTGTTTAAAGGCTTCCATGAAATTACAGTTTTATGGTATGGTTAAAGTCTGCATCTAATAAAGAAATTAGATGTATAAGATATAAACTTAGAACTGCATACTTGAGTATGGGTATTTAAAGGTAATGGTTTTCTGTACCATTATATTGGTGTGCCTTTATTTAATAGATAATACATTTATCAATTATAATCATTTATAAATAAACCTGGCAAACTAACCAAGACCAGTCACAAGTGACAGATCACCACTAAGATAACAAGGTTGCCAGACAGAGTCCACATTTTAAATAGGCTGTGGATTTGTGAGATGTGATTTGAATGTTAATACCCAGCTATTTTTCTTTCCTTGTGAGATGCTGTGAAATGTGGGGATGGGAATCGGTCCACTCTCAATAGAGAGATAAGAACAGAGTAGAGATAGCCCTTAACTCTCATTTACACTACACCGGAACCACTGGTGAGTGAATTCCTACAATACCAACAAAATACTTCTTATTATTCTCAGCAGTGAAGGATTATAACTCTATGAAGGTTTGAAGACGGGAAGGAAGGGATGGAGAGAAGAGACATTGGAAGGATGAAAATGCTTATTTTATTCATATTAATTGCTAATATTAATTGCTGTCTGGACACTTACTGTACCCTACCATTCTAATCATGAAGTATTTCTTCCCCGTACACTGTCTATTCTAATAGATTCTACAAGGTCACTCCTTCTGCCGTGGACGGTTAGCAATTATACCGCTTATATTACCTTCTTCCAATACCCCCTCTGTTACCACCTTCTCCCCCACCCGTATCACTGTCTACCCCCCTCTTCTTCAGGGGGATTTACCATAGAACCCCACCCCACCCCCCATCCATGACCCAGTTCCGAGGAGATGATGGGTAAGTGGGGAACATTGTGTTTGCCTCAGAGAGACGGGATGCTCTCTCTCCTCTCTCTTTCACCAGCGCCTCACACTTGGTTAGACATACACACTGCTTCCTTGTTGAAGCACATGGCTCCGGGGTCATCTGTGTTTTGTGTTGTTTAGTGCGCTTGGGATTAGGCCAGGGCACTGGGACGCCAGCTCAGGTTAGTTTAAAGAGTTGCTAAAGGAGACTGAATCATAACATTAAGGAGATAAAGAGATGCAGAGAAAACACAGAAACAGGCTCAATGACAAAGGAGAGGCTGACTGGGCTAGGAGTGTGGGTATGTCGCCTCCCTATTCCACCTTGTTGTACCTTTTGTTTGTTTTTGTGTGTGCGTGTGTGTGTGTGTGTGTGCACGTGCGCGTGTTTGTTGTGAAAGAAAGAACCAGACTGTATGTGTGAGCCCTTTTGTTTGTTTACTTGTTCATTTAATACTGGAGCCTTTGGCAAAATACAGTCTTTTATTGTTCCTTTAATACTGGAGCTCTTGAGGAGATACAGTCTTTTATTGTTCCTTTAATACTGGAGCTCTTGAGGAGATACTGTCTTTTATTGTTCCTTTAATACTGGAGCTCTTGAGGAGATACTGTCTTTTATTGTTCCTTTAATACTGGAGCTCTTGAGGAGATACAGTCTTTTATTGTTCATTTAATACTGGAGCTCTTGAGGAGATACTGTCTTTTATTGTTCCTTTAATACTGGAGCTCTTGAGGAGATACAGTCTTTTATTGTTCATTTAATACTGGAGCTCTTGAGGAGATACAGTCTTTTATTGTTCATTTAATACTGGAGCTCTTGAGGAGATACAGTCTTTTATTGTTCATTTAATACTGGAGCTCTTGAGGAGATACAGTCTTTTATTGTTCATTTAATACTGGAGCTCTTGGCAAAATACAGTCGGACAGTTTGTTTACACGTGTAGTGTTTTTTTTCTCAAGCTGAGGAGAAATCCCAGATGCCTACAGTGCCACTCAGCCCCAGAGAGGGGAAGGAGAGCCTGTGAGATTGTTCAACTAACAAACATATGGAACAGCTTCATAGTTGCCTTCACTCCCTTTTAGGATGCTGTAAAATACAGAATTCCTCACAATCTGTAGGCCTACTTTCCCACGAACACAGAGAAGCTGACACTTCTCCCTCCTTCCATCCGCCCCCAAATGTCTCCATCCATCTCTCCAAAGACGTCCGCATTCTCCACCCTGATTCCCCACTTGAACCACGGTCCAATATATCTGACTGGATGGGAGAATGTGCTTTTCTTAGAAAAGGTCAGAGGTTGTCCAACACTGTATCCATGTTTACCCTCTAAGGAGAAATATCTGTGTTATTCTTGGTGTCTCATAGTAAAAAACAAGATCTTTTTATAGAACAGTTGAGGCCCAAATGAGGATCCTCCCATCCATCTTCTCTCCACTGGGGAATAAACTGTTGTGTTTGCTTTTGATTTGTGTGTGTCTGTACATGCTTGCTAGTGCGAGTGTGTGTGAGTGAGAGAGAGAGAGCGAGTGACTGTGTTAACTATAAGTATGTACAGGTAATTGACAAAATAATGGAAACACTTCAGTAAATGAGATATACAAAGGAAGGACACACAGGTGTGGTGCCTGAGTTAATTAAGCAATTAACATCCCATCATGCTTAGGGTCATGTATAAAAATGCTGGTCAGGCAATTATTTTGGCTATCGTGGCTATGCCCCCATAGGATGACAAGGCCTCCATCCACAGGGCACAAGTGGTCACTGAATAGTTTGATGAGCATAAAAATGAGGTAACCCATATGCCATGGCTGTCTCGGTCCCCGGATCTCAACCCAATTTAACACTGAAGTATATAGGCCTCTAGCAGTATGTTTGCATTAGATATGTGGAGAGAACTGTCTGAGAACATGAAGTCAGCTCTTTGTAATGTGGGATCATAAACACTGATAACCGGCTCAGTTTAAACCCAGCTGTGTACAGTCATTTTTGGAAGACATCCTTACATATCTGTCTAATCCACTCCCAGGGTTATTGGTTGGTGCTTAGACAAAATAACAGGCAAGGAGACATGATATGAATTCCTCTACTAGATATGCAGGGATTTTGAATATTCCTGAAAATTTGACAAAGGGGCTAATCCAAACCCCCTAGCTCAGATGTGATAGAGTAACTAAGCAGGAGAGAAATCCTGTGGGCCTTAAGGATTTACCATTGCATTCTCCGCTGGCTAGAAGAAAACAACTTCCTCCCTCAGCCAGCGGCCTCCAACAGTCCTGGTTGGGTCTGTGCTCACTAACATTAAATCACACAGATGTGAATGACCTTTTTCAGCTCTATCCTCTCTCCCTCTCTCTCCCCTTCTATCTTCCCCCCTCTCTTTCTTTCTCTCTCCCTCTCCGTCCTCATAAGCATTTACTCTGGTGTTCATTGTTGTCACACCGTATTGGACATTCTACTGTGCATAGTATTATGTGTGTTAGGACTCTGTATTAGAAGATGGCTCTCTCACATGAACCTAAATATACCAATTTAACGGGGTTATCTCTTACAGATGCCATCCTTGCTGTCAGTCTAGCAAATTACTATGGTGTGTGTGTACTCGCGCTCGCGTGTGTGTGTGTGTGTGTGTGTGTGTGTGTGTGTGTGTGTGTGTGTGTGTGTGTGTGTGTGTGTGTGTGTGTGTGTGTGTGTGTGTGTGTGTGTGTGTGTGTGTGTGTGTGTGTGTGTGTGTGTGTGTGTGTGTGTGTGTGTGTACGTGCGTGCGTGTATGTATACTAGCTGGTGCCATGTGTGCGTTTGTGCATATGCATGTGTGTGTGTGCGTGTGATGCGGACAAAGTCTTCACTACACTGAACTCTGGAGGTGAATCTTGAATGACGTAGAGGCCAGGTTGGCACTGACCCTTAGAACAAGAACAGTCCCCTCAGCATGGTCCCCAACCACCATCCTCAGATGCAGAGAGGGAGGTCCGTATGGATAAAACAGAGCTGTGTGCGACGGTGTGTCGGTTTGTGTCCGTGTTTGTGTTGCTTGTGTGTGGAATGTGTGTGTTTTACATGTGCTGAAGCCTGTTTCTGATTTGGGGTGTACAATCAGACATCGACTGCCAACTCCCCATATGGTAGTGACAATTAGGACAGGGAAGTTTGGAGTGGATACAGGAATGAACCTGAGGGAGATTTGGCATGGGTTAAGGAGTGAGATGTTGGGACAAGTGGGAGAAGGGAAGGGGGAGAAGAAGAATGAGATGTGATGACAAGTGGGAGAAGGGAAGGGGGAGAAGAAGAATGAGATGTGATGACAAGTGGGAGAAGGGAAGGGGGAGAAGAAGAATGAGATGTGATGACAAGTGGGAGAAGGGAAGGGGGAGAAGAAGAATGAGATGTGATGACAAGTGGGAGAAGGGAAGGGGGAGGAGAAGAATGAGATGTGATGACAAGTGGGAGAAGGGAAGGGGGAGAAGAAGAATGAGATGTGACGAGTTGGAGAGGGGAAGGGGGAGGAGAAGAATGAGATGTGATGACAAGTGGGAGAAGGGAAGGGGGAGAAGAAGAATGAGATGTGATGACAAATGGGAGAAGGGAAGGGGGAGGAGAAGAATGAGATGTGATGACAAGTGGGAGAAGGGAAGGGGGAGAAGAAGAATGAGATGTGACGAGTTGGAGAAGGGAAGGGGGAGAAGAAGAATGAGATGTGATGACAAGTGGGAGAAGGGAAGGGGGAGAAGAAGAATGAGATGTGATGACAAGTGGGAGAAGGGAAGGGGGAGAAGAAGAATGAGATGTGACAAGTGGGAGAAGGGAAGGGGAGGAGAAGAATGAGATGTGACGAGTTGGAGAAGGGAAGGGGGAGGAGAAGAATGAGATGTGACAAGTGGGAGAAGGGAAGGGGGAGGAGAAGAATGAGATGTGACGAGTTGGAGAAGGGAAGGGGGAGGAGAAGAATGAGATGTGACGAGTTGGAGAAGGGAAGGGGGAGAAGAAGAATGAGATGTGATGACAAGTGGGAGAAGGGAAGGGGGAGGAGAAGAATGAGATGTGATGACAAGTGGGAGAAGGGAAGGGGGAGGAGAAGAATGAGATGTGACGAGTTGGAGAAGGGAAGGGGGAGGAGAAGAATGAGATGTGACGAGTTGGAGAAGGGAAGGGTAGAGAAGAGGGAAAGGCAAAGACAAAAGGAAGTCTCCATTGATTTCCTGTTAGTGTCACATGTCGCCTGAGAGAGAGGCTGGCTCTCCCATGGCGAGCTCCAACAGCGTGCTTTTAATTAGGAGGAGGAGCAAGAGAAGGAGGGATGGAAGGAGGAATGGATGTGTTCACCAGGCTGGGACCGTGCCGTTTTGTGTATATAGGCTTCATGCTACAGCACTTTCACTTCTGTGAAGTGTTCCCTCCCCAACTGGAGAGACAATCACTATTTCCCCCTCACAACTCACTGTGGATTTATGTTCATTATCCAACTGCCCGCCCACATTTTCCTTCTAACACACACAGTAGCAGTGTGTATGTGTGTGTGTGTGTGTGTGTGTGTGTGTGTGTGGGTGGGTGCGTGTGTATTTATGTGTGTGCTTGTGTGTGAATATGCAGTCCCCAGCGGCAGTTAATGTAGACAAACAAATGTAAAGTCTCTTGTTCCCTTTGGGGGTGAGTGTCAATTCAACCTTGAGAGAGAAATAACACAAGAGAGAGAGTGAGAGAGACACAATATACTGCCATGGGGAAAGAAAGAAGAGAGAGAGAGGACTGCTATGGGGACACAGGAAAGGAGGATATAAGAAAGAGAGAGCGAGAGAGAGAGAGAGAGAGAGAGAGAGAGAGAGAGAGAGAGAGGACTGCAATGGGGACACATGAAAGGAGGATGAGCGAGTGAGACAGAGAGAGAGAGAGAAAGCGCAAGAGACGTGTACTGCCATGGGGAAAGAAGAGAGAGAGAGAGAGAGAGAGAAAGAGAGAGAGAGAGAGAGAGAGAGAGAGAGAGAGAGAGAGAGACCGCCATGGGGACACAGGAAAGGAGGATACGAGACAGAGAGATCTGATTGCCATAGGGCCACAGGAAAAGAGACGAGAGAGAAAGAGAGATGGAAAATAAACACAAACATGCATAAAATGGTTGTTCATCATGTCAGTTTAGTTGACAGTTTATGGTACAGCCTATCCACTGCTCAACAACACCCATGTAGGATATATCTGGATACAGTATATCCAGTGACACAAACACATTCCCTCTCACTGGGCTCTCCTTCCATCCCATCCACACATGGAGACACGACCCTCCATGCTCAGCTGGCCTGCCTTAGGACAGGGTTGGGGACAAATCCATTTCAATCTCATTCAATTCAGGAGGTACACTGACATTCTTATTCCAATCCTCTTCTATGCTTTTCAATGAGGAAAATGTTGAATTGGAATTTAGGGCTCGATTCAATCCGTAGTGCAGAAGATCAGTGTTAAAGGCAATGCTTCCATGTACATGGATACTGCATTCACGGTGAATGCTGCATATGTTGGCTCAATTGGAAATCACATTTAAATTTCAACCACGCTACAACACAGACCTTCCATCCTAACTTTCTGAATTGACTGGAATTAATATGGAATTGACCCCAACCCTAGTCCCAATGCTCCCTTGTCCTGCCTCAAATCCAACCCCATGCTCCCTTTTTCTGCCCCTACTTCCAGCCCCATGCTCCCCTGTCCTGCCCCTACCTTCAGCCCCATGCTCCCCTGTCCTGCCCCTACCTTCAGCCCCATGCTCCCCTGTCCTGCCCCTACCTTCAGCCCCATGCTCCCCTGTCCTGCCCCTACCTTCAGCCCCATGCTCCCCTGTCCTGCCCCTACCTTCAGCCCCATGCTCCCCTGTCCTGCCCCTACATCCAGCTCCATGCTCCCGAGGAGGACCAGTGTTTCTCTAGCTGCTGAGGCTACATTGAGACACAGCTGTCCCCTCAGTCCTCACCAGGACACACACTCCACTGCTCTGCTCCGTCTGTTGGGAGACTACATACACAGATGGTCCAGAATCTGTTGTGTATGAGGATGGAGTCTGGGGTTTCAAATATCTGTCGGTCGGTCCATCCAGACCTGTTCAATGCAGGGTATGATATGATGGCGGTGGTGCGTGTCCATAACAGGGAATCTAGTGGCATGGTTGCATTATGATGCATCGTAGAAAGTGCATCATCACCAGCGGGGTAATTTGCACAGAGTCTGCGCAGTGTGTGGTAGAGATTAAACTAGGTTATGTAACCAACTATCCCCTAGGACTCAGCCCTAACCCATCTGACCTTGCTCCTAACCCCTCTCATTTGGGCCTTAGTTTGTCTGTTTGGCTCTGAGCTATGCTACAAGCGTTGTGGAGTTGATATAAGAGGAGTGCGTACAGAATGATGATACACTATTGCATGGTCTGTGACATCTCTGCCTGTGGCTTTAAAATCATTGATCCGGACTAAAAAAGTTCAAAAACACGTGCAAAGGTTAGGGGTATTTTCTGCTAGAATAATTGAGAAAGGGAAGGCCAGGATGTGGGGGGTGGTAGGATGGTAGGGGGAGGCAGCTGGAGACGTGCCCATGTTGGAGGCTCTCGCATGGGCAGCTGGTGGTATGACGGCCCCAGGCTGCTAGTTCTTTCCATGGCGCTCCAGGCCTGTGAGTGCAGGAAGAGGCTAATCCTGACTGCAAGGCAGAGGACACTCTGGCCATCTAACATGGTGCCATCTAACATGGTGCCATCTAACATGGTGCCATCTAACATGGTGCCATCTAACATGGTGCCATCTAACATGGTGCCATCTAACATGGTGCCATCTAACATGGTGCCATCTAACATGGTGCCATCTAACATGGTGCCATCTAACATGGTGCCATCTAACATGGTGCCATCTCTCTGTTCGCATTCACTTTGTGTAACTTTTTCACAGTCACACATAACGTATTCCACCTCTAGCTCATACACACACACACACACACTTTGTTCACTTTCACTTTCCTCCTCCACATGCACAAACACACACCTACACACAGATATAACACACACACACACACACACACCTTCCCATTCCAGAGAGACAGTATGTTAACATCCAGGGGTCTGTTACCCAGATCTTCCTTTCACACGGTGATGACTCAATGACAGGTATCACTCGAGATCTCCCCCTCTGCCACAGCTAGCGCTGACAGATAAGAGACACAAAATGCACATTCAAGAAACAGAAAACTGGACTGGGCTTACACAGCAGAAACTTCCAAAAATAACAAATGTATGGTTAACAGGTGTTGGAGCACTCAAAAAAAAACAGGCAGACATATTTATCTTCTTACACTCGGGCTTTATTCAAACACGTATACTGACATCTGACGGATCCTCATTGACGTCTTCCTCAGATGAAAAGATCCCTGTCTGTGTCACACTGTACTCTAAATTACAAGTCACTTAGTGCCGTTTATTAGCCTCGGACTGGGTGAATGTACATTATGTTTGTGTCTTGGCAATGTGAAATCATGTGTTGAGCATAGCAGAGGGATAACAGTGATGGTTCTATAAAGACGGTGTGTTTAATGATGTCATGCAGGAGAGGAAAGGCCAGAGCCAGACAAGAGTCCAGACAGTTGAAGGACAAACTGCCTAATGGCTCAATGTGTTGATGTCAGCTCAGCTCCTCGGGTATGAAGTGCTAACACTGGTGCAGTACTCACTTTTCTGTTTTGGGGAGGAAAATAAATAAATATATATATATACAGTGGGGCAAAAAAGTATTTAGTCAGCCACCAATTGTGCAAGTTCTCCCACTTAAAACGATGAGAGAGGCCTGTAATGTTCATCATAGGTACACTTCAACTATGACAGATGAAATGAGAGAAAAAATTCCAGAAAATCACATTGTAGGATTTTAAATTAAATTAATTGCTATTTATGGTGGAAAATAAGTATTTGGTCACCTACAAACAAGCACGATTTCTGGCTCTCACAGACCTGTAACTTCTTCTTTAAGAGGCTCCTCTGTCCTCCACTCGTTACCTGTATTAATGGCACCTGTTTGAACTTGTTATCAGTATAAAAGACACCTGTCCACAACCTCAAACAGTCACACTCCAAACTCCACTATGGCCAAGACCAAAGAGCTGTCAAAGCACACCAGAAACAAAATTGTAGACCTGCACCAGGCTGGGAAGACTGAATCTGCAATAGGTAAGCAGCTTGGTTTGAAGAAATCAACTGTGGGATCTTTTTAAGTGGGAGAACTTGCACAATTGGTGGCTGACTAAATACTTTTTTGCCCCACTGTATATACAGTGTTACTGTACTACTGTAATGTGAGACTGGTGTTAAAAACACTAGTACACAATTGTGGGAACATACACACTCACACACACACACACACACACACACAAACACAATCTAAAACAGCAGTATCCACAGCATTCCTGACATCTACAGTACCTCCTCTATCCTAGGCAGGCCTTTTATGGTCACAGTGATCAATACTGCACATGTTTTATGGTGAGTCCAGGCAGGCAGCTTCAAACATTCCCATCTCTAACTCTCACTCACTTCCTGCTCCTCTCACACTATAGGAGACACTAACCAGGGGTCTGAGGAGCTCCAGCTCAAGCTTCCCTATGGGCCCTGGTGAAAAGTAGTGCACTATGTAGGGGATATGGTACCATTTAGGACACACTCTACAGTATGTCTGCTAACAGCCCAGCATCCACTCCCTCCAGTGTTCAGCAGACCTGTATTGGCCTCCCTCTATCTGAGTTCCCAAACTGCGAGGGGGAAGGAAGGCGCTGTGGAGCTCCTTTTAAACCTCAGCCTAAGCTCTTATTTCATGGTTGGGTTTACCTTACAGTCCGACTCACAATGAGCCATGCAGCATTGGAGCCACTTAGCAATGAAATATATTTTTATTTTTTGGTGGAAGTGTCACTCTGTGCAGAAGGCAACCTGGCTCTAGACACCTGGCTAATGTGGGTCTGAGATGGTTTAACTGGTGCAATTGGACTGGCTGCCTGGAGCCCACGGCTAACTTACATAGACAGGCTTCTCCTCTCCCACACACACAAGCATTTCGCTACACTCGCACTAACATCTGCTAACCATGTGTATGTGACAAATAAAATTAGATTTGATTTGATTTTAATACAGCACTACACACAACACCACACCACACTACACTACACAATGCCATTTACACACCAGAACAACACCGTTAAGTGAACACAATCTGCACCTCACACAGAGGAGGGACCACTAAGAGGATTCCCAAAAAGAGAGAGAGAGTGTGTGTGTGTAGAATGTGTTCTGTGATAGCTCAATTCCTATTGGGATTATTTTGGCTCCTCTCTGCTACATTTGAGCATCTTTTTCTTCGGTTTGATATCCTATTGTTTGGTTTGATATCCTACAGCCCCTCAAAATAACCCCATTTATTTCATTGTGCTGAAACTGTGTTGTTGGGTTGGATCGTGTATTCTTTTGGGGTATACCAGAGACTATAATGGATCTAATACATGTGGAGATTGCAGTCTGTCTCAATTTCAGAGATAAAACTTGTTTGGATTTATACTTTTCTATCTGTCTCCTCTCCCCCGTAATTCATCTCTGACTCCTGCTGTTGAACTTGAAGAAGCGAAGCTCATTGGTCTAACTCGACTATCTCTACATTCTCTGTCAAAATCCTCTCACTCATCCGCTTTCATGATAAGATATTGCGCGCTCATACTTCTTTGCTCTTCCTTCGACATTTTTGAGACATGTTGGTAGACAGTACGTTATGTATAATCTCCTTTCATATTTGACTAATTATCTCTTTCTCTCTCTCCCCCTCTCTCATCCCTCTGTCTTCATCTCTCTCCCCTCTCTCTCTTCATCATCCCTCTCTCTCTCCTTCCCACCTCTCTCTTCATCCATCCCTGTCTCTCTTTATCTCTCCATCTCTCCCCCCACCATCTCTTTTCATCCACCCCTGTATCTCTCTCTCTCTCTCTCTCTCTCTCTCTCTCTCGCTCTCTCTGTTTACATGTCTCCATGTAGAGTCTGTGAGCAGGTGAGTGCGGGACCCTGTCTGCCCCACTGTCCAGCGACATAATGAGCTGGAGCTTCCTCACGCGGCTGCTGGAGGAGATCCACAACCACTCCACCTTCGTGGGGAAGCTGTGGCTCACCGTGCTTGTCGTCTTCCGCATCGTCCTCACCGCCGTCGGGGGAGAGTCCATCTACTATGACGAGCAGAGCAAGTTCGTTTGCAACTCGGGCCAGCCGGGCTGCGAGAATGTCTGCTACGACGCCTTCGCACCGCTATCGCACGTCCGCTTCTGGGTCTTCCAGATCATCCTGGTGGCCATGCCATCTCTCATGTACATGGGCTACGCCGTCAACAAGATCGCCCGGCTGGACGAGGACAAGGGCGGGGGAGGGTTGGCCACTGAGACAGGGGGAGGGGATGGAGGGGGCTACACCCACCGGAGGCCCAGGAAGATCTGCTTCGGGGCGCGGCAGCACCGGGGTATAGAGGAGGACCAGGACCAGGACCAAGAGGATGACCCTATGATCTACGAGGTGCCTGAGCCCGAGCCCCCTCGCCGGGTCGACCCGCTGGCCCCGCGGCCCAAGCCCAAGGTACGCCATGATGGGCGGCGGCGTATCCAGGGTGATGGGCTGATGCGTATCTACGTGCTGCAGCTGGTGACTCGCACGGCGCTGGAGGCAGGCTTCCTGGCGGGCCAGTACCTGCTGTACGGCTTCCGTGTGATTCCTGTGTTCGTGTGCTCCTTCGAGCCCTGCCCCCACAGCGTGGACTGCTTCGTGTCACGGCCCACGGAGAAGACCATCTTCCTGCGCATCATGTACGGTGTCACGGTGCTCTGCCTCACCCTCAACGTGTGGGAAATGCTGCACCTGGGCATCGGGACCATCTGTGACATCCTCCGCCGTCGCCGCTGCCCGCCCCAGGAGGACGAGTACCAGCTGGGGCTGCTGGGACCCAGCGTGGGGGTCTCCGTGGGGGTGCCTGGGCCAGAGCCGGGAGCAGGGAGAGGGGTGGTGGGGGATGGGGGTGCTGAGTACGTGGGGTACCCGTTCTCGTGGAACGCCCCGTCAGCTCCACCAGGCTACAACATTGTGGTGAAGCCGGAACAGATCCCTTACACAGACTTGAGCAACGCCAAGATGGCGTGCAAGCAGAACCGGGCCAACATCGCCCAGGAGGAGCAGCAGCAGTTTGGAAGCAACGAGGACAATTTCCCCACAGGAGGGGAGGCCCGCGTGGCCCTCAACAAGGACATGATCCTGCATGCCCATGACCAGCTAGAGGCAGCCATCCAGGCCTACAGCCAGCAGCACAGGGCAGAGGAACACCTGGGGGACAACCATGATGACAAGCCCCAAAGCAACATCACCCAGGCCCAGCCACAGCCTCAGCCTCACAAGGAGCGCAAGCACCGCTTCAAACACGGCAAGGGCGGCAGCAGTGGAGAAGGGACTGGAAGCAGCAGCAACAGCAGTAGTAGCAAGTCAGGGGTGGGCAAGCCTTCTGTGTGGATTTGACCCCATACACACACAAATAGACAAACACACACACACACACTCCAGCCCTGGCCTGAGCCAGCACTGACGGAGCCCCATATCCGTGTAGTGTATGTGTCAGTGAGGGAAGGGGTGGTCCCGAAAACACCAGCGCCAGCCCTGAATGGAGGGCTGAGGTAGTGGGATGTCATGCTGTCTTTCTGTGGATATTTCAACACCATGTTGTGCCTTTAAAAATCCCACAAGCTGGAGGAGACTAGCCTACAGTAGTAATATGTCAGTGTGGACAGGTGAGGAGAGGTGTGTCAAGAGCACTAGGGATTTTTCAGCAGGCAGTTGTGTGTCTTGGTTGTCGCTGTCTAACCTACAAGACCCCGGCACAACTCTCTGAAACAGTCTCTAGTGCTTCTGAACTCTTCCAGTTCTGAAGCAGACACTTGTTCTCTGTTGTTTTCCTACTGTCCCGTCTTCCAGTAGCCTGACGACTCACACTAAATTATTCTGTAGTTCGCTGCATACTTTAGTCTGAGCCTGCCATTATTGAAGTTGTTTGTGGTGACGAAGGGCACGTGGGGCATTGTACAAACAAAGTCATTAGCGATTGGATCGTCTCTAACCAATCAGAGTCCATGAGGAATTTTTCAAACTGAATGTGTTGGCATTCGGTGAAGGATTGGGGAGGTACTCAGATCCAGACTCATTGAGGAGAAGAAACTAACGTCTGTGGGTGTGGTGTAGCGTTTGGCCGGAGCAAGGATTCTTGGCAGCCAGGCAAGTCTTCCAGAGGATATTGGGCTGAGAAAATTACTAAATCGTTATCACCATCTCTTTTTTGGGATTTCTGATCCATTTATTTATATCCCGTCCATTCTCTTGGTGATCCTGATTTCCATGCCACATTTTGATCAAGATAATCTGCTGGCTGACTTTCTGCAAAGTCACAGACTTCATAATACATTGGCATCAGAATGAATGGACATCATAATGCAATGACATCGCAATACAAAGACCGTATAAAACAATGACTTTATAATGCAATGACATCATAATGTAATGAATGACATTGTAATACAAAGACAGTATAAAACAATGACTTTATAATGCAATGACATCATAATGCAATGAATGGCATTGTAATACAAAGACCGTATAAAACAATGACTTTATAATGCAATGACATCATAATGTAATGAATGACATTGTAATACAAAGACAGTATAAAACAATGACTTTATAATGCAATGACATCATAATGCAATGAATGGCATTGTAATACAAATACAGTATAAAACAATGAATTTATAATGCAATGACATCATAATGCAATGAATGACATCATAATGCAAAGACAGTATAAAACAATTACTTTTAATGCAATGACATCATAATGCAATGACTTCCTAATGCAGGGATAATATTGAAAAGGTCAATCACAATGTAGATGTTCAAATTCCCTGAAGGCTATTTTCTCTCCAAGGTCACTGATGTTTAATGTGTGTGTGACTTTCTATTTGACCCAGGCCAAGTCTTTGAGTGCATGCATCTTCCAGGTGGAGGGACTGATCATGGCTTGATCAGATGAAAGCGGTCAGGGAGATGGTTGATGGAGACAGTCTGGTGAAGAGGGCTACTCTTGTAGCCACTGGAGTTCCCCTCCTTCACAATGTGTATGAGAAGCAATTATTCTCACCATTAATTAATACCATTTATTGACAACTCCCTGTGTAAACCTGCACTCTTTTCACTTTATTTTCTCTGTGTTTCTCTGTCACTAGTTCTCTCCATTTTGGACCTGTGTAAGGTTTTCTCAGTACTGGGTTGACATTTTATCTGTCTGGTTATTGAGTGCCCCCTGGTGGTACAGCTTTTAAACTAAGGATTTATCATCCCGTTAGTACAATATTACTTACTTTCATTTGGTATCTTACTAGTACTTACTAATTTCGAGTTACCAATGATCACCCAACATTCCAAACACCTGAAGTTAGTCTCTTCAGTTACACAGTAGCCCACTGTTTCCTTTTCAACCTCTTCCTTCCAAGAGCCTTCCTCACAGTGTTCAATATGAGACCAACATGGCTGGAATAAAAACAGCTCTCCAAGCTAGCCGTGTTGATGAAGATCTGCCTCTCTGTTCTCCTCTGTCCAAGTATTTCTCTGAACTGCCATATAGGCTTGTGTCCCAAATAGCGCCCTACTCCCTATGGGCCCTGGTCAAAAGTACTGCAATATATAGGGAATAGGGTGCCATTTGGGATGAAGCTATAGAGACCAAACACTGTTAGTGTGATGACGGCAGCGTCACTGCCATTGCCAAGACAACGTTAGGCTACTATGCAGCCAGGTTGTCATGTAGCTTTGCTAAGGAATACTGTGGCCATGCTACCTGAATCGCAAAGGAGAAGAACCTGTGTGCTGTATGTAAGACCAATCCTTTGTATTTTTTGTAAAAGTCGCTCTGTTTTCTATTATGTGTAAGTGTGTTTCGGTGTGTTTTGGGAGGTCTAATGTAGCAGAAGTTAAATTGGTTTCTGTTTTTTTTTTGTTGACCAGTGGTGTTTTTCAAACAAAACTTTTTTTCTTCAATAAAGATTTTTTAAATAAACAATAAAGATTGTTTTTACAGATAATTTCTTCTATAATTGTTTTTCTTTCATTGCCTTCAAATTGTACAAATAATATATTTTTATAGGTACAATAGTTGTGTTTCATGTTGTTGATGTGTAAAATAAAAAATGTAATTGCCAAATGTATCCTTGTTTGGAAATAGACTCGTATTTGCCATGTAGCAAACTTCTGGGCCCATATTCAGAAATCATCTCGGGGTAGGAGTGCTGATCTAAGATCAGTTTGGCCTTTTAGATTGTAATTACACTCCTCAGTGTACAAAACATTAAGAACACCTGCTCTATCCATGACATAGACTGACCAGCTGAATCCAGGTGAAAGTTATGATCCATTATTAATCCCACTTGTTAAATCCACTTCAATCAGTGTAGGTGAAGGGGAGGAGTTTTAAGCCATGAGACAATTGAGACATGGATTGGGTATGTGTGCCATTCAGAGAGTGAATGGGCAAGACCAAATATTTAAGTGCCTTTGAATAGGGTATGGTAGTAGGTGCCAGGCGCACTGGTTTGTGTCGAGAACTGCAACGCTTTTGGGTTTTTGATGCTCAACAGTCTCCCGTGTGTATCAAGAATGGTCCACCACCCAAACCGCATACAGTCAACAAAAGTTCTGAGTAGTGCTGACCAGCTGTGTGTATAGGAGTGTGCCAGGTTTTGGGCATGGGGGAGAAACTGCTCAGCAGTGACTTTTCCCAATTTTAGGACTAATAATCCTGCTCTTTCTGTCCTAGTTGTACTGTTGGTTTACTATGGGTAGACCTTTCTCCTGATAGGCCTCTCTTAAATCTCACTAACCTATGTAAATCAATCAATTAAGCAAATTTATTTATAAAGCCCTTTTTACATCAGCCGATGTTACAAAGTGCATTGCAGAAACCCAGCCTAAAACCCTAAACAGCAAGCAATGCAGATATAGAAGCCAACTAACAGTACTTCATAAACTATAGTAACCAATTCAAACGAAAAAAAAGCATTCCTTGTAAGTAATAATCCTAAAGCCTATTGTACATGTTCAGTGACACGTATCCATGGTTATAAGGCAGCCAACAGGCAGGCATAAATCACAGGAAGTACTCCGTCCAGTCAGCTTCTCTTCTGGCAGTGATTGGCTGATTGGTATGGACACCAGGCAACCACTCACTCTGCTCTGATCCCAGCAAGCCGCAGGTGTTATATATATATATATTTTTTTAAACCTTTATTTTACTAGGCAAGTCAGTTAAGAACAAATTCTTATTTTCAAAGACAGCCTAGGAACAGTGGGTTAACTGCCTGTTCAGGGGCAGAACGACAGATTTGTATCTTGTCAGCTCAGGGATTCGAACTTGCAACCTTTCGGTTACTAGCCCAACACTCTAACCACTAGGCTACCCTGCCGCCCAATGAAATTAAATCACATTTTATTGGTCGCATACACATATTTTGCAGATATTAACGCAAGTGCAGCAAAATGCTTATGTTTCTAGCTCCAAAAGTACAGTAATACCTGACAATACAAAACAATAGACACAAATCCTTCAAAAAAATGAAGAAAGGAATTAAGAAATATCAGAACGAGCAATGTCAGATTCAGGAATATAAATATATTTGTGTATAGACATTATGGACTGTATATGAAGAGAAAAGGTGTGTACAGCCGTAGTTATATAGGATAAGCTTTGACTAGAACACAGTATATACATATGAAGTGGGTAAAACAGCATGTAAACATGATTCAAATGACCAGTGTTCCATGACTATCTACAGTGCATTCGGAAAGTATTCAGACCCCCTCCCTTTCTCCCCATTTTGTTACATTACATGCTTATGAGACTTAAAATGGAGCTCAGGTGCATCCTGTTTCCATTGATCATCTTTGAGATGTTTCTACAACTTGATTGGAGTCCACCTGTGGTAAATTCAATTGATTGGACATGATTTGGAAAGGCCTACACCTTTCTATATACAATGCATTCATTAAATATTTAGACCCCTTCCCCTTTTCCACATTTTGTTACATTACAGCATTATTCTAAAATGAGTTAAATGAAAAATCCTCATTCCTAGAGCTGGCCGCCTGGCCAAACTGAGCAATCGGGGGAGAAGGGCCTTGGTCAGGGAGGTGACCAAGAATCCGATGGTCACTCTGACAGAGCTCCAGAGTTCCTCAACCATCTCTGCAGCACTCCATCAATCAGACATTTATGGTATTGTGGCCAGATGGAAGCCACTCCTCAGTAAAAGGCACATGACAGCATGTTTGGAATTTACCAAAAGGCACCTAATGGACTCTCAGACCATGAGAAACAAGATTCTCTGGTCTGATGAAACCAAGATTGAACTCTTTGGCCTGAATGCCAAGTGTCACGTCTGGCGGAAACCTGGCAAGATCCCTACGGTGAAGCATGGTGGTGGCAGCATCATGCTGTGGGGATGTTTTTCAGCGGCAGGGACTGGGAGACTAGTCAGGATCGAGGGAAAGATGAACGGAGCAAAGTACAGAGAGATCCTTGATGAAAACCTGCTCCAGAGTGCCCAGGACCTCAGACTGGGGCGAAGGTTCACTTTCCAACAGACAACAACCCTAAGCACAAAACCAAGACAAAGCAGAAGTGGCTTCGGGACAAGTCTCTGAATGTCCTTGAGTGGTCCAGCCAGAGCCCGGACTTGAACCGGATCGAACATCTCTGGAGAGACCTGAAAATAGCTGTGCAGCAACACTCCCCACACAACCTGACATAGCTTGAGAGGATCAGCAGGGAAGAATGGGAGAAACTCCCCAAATACAGATGTGCCAAGCTTGTACCGTCATACCCAAGAACACTCAAGGCTGTAATCGCTGCCAAAGGTGCTTCAACAAAGTACTGAGTAAAGGGTCTGAATACTTATGTAAATGTGACATTTCAGGTTTGTATTATTTATTTATATCTTAAAAAACTGTTTTAGCTTTGTCGTTATGGGGCATTGTGTTTAGATTGATGAGGGGAAAAAACTATTTAATATATTTTAGAATAAGGCTGTAAAGTAACAAAATGTGGAAAAAGTCAAGAGATCTGAATATTTTCAGAGTACTGGGTGGTAGCCGGCTAGTGACAGTCTGATGGCCTGGAGATATAAGCTGTTTTTCAGTCTCTCTATCCCAGCGTTGATACAACTGTCTCTGCCTTCTTGATGGTCGCAGGGTGAAAAGGCTGTGGCTCAGGTGGCTGAGGTCCTTGATGATCTTCAATGTCAATCTCTCGCTTCCCTTTTTTTTTACAAGGCAATCAGCCCGCATTAAATTCAGCACAGGAGAAAAAAAGTTTTTTTCATTTAGATCCATTTAGTTTCAGTTACTTTAAGGGTCATTCTTGAATTACGGTGGCATTTGGGCATGGCATTTCAAAAATAAAAACCACATTTTTCTCTATATATTTGTTTTTACATTTGGGTACATTTTTCCATTCTGAATCAACTAATATGGTATATTAATAACTTTAAATCATTTTTACCATTATGATAACATTGTGCCACCAGTAGGAGTAGTAGCAATGATGGTGACACCAATGAGACATTTTTAGGTAAATGAGGATTTTCTAAAATGGAGACCACAGGTGCTCAAATCTAAGTTAATCAATCCTTTAAAAACAATTTACTAAAGTGATATGAATAATCATTTTACTCACAATGTTATTTCCCTTCATTTAAATTGACTTATGCCACATTTGCGTGCTAGTCGGAACAAGGAAACTCTGAAATGTCTAACTGGTTGTAGTTAAACACGTGCCCGTGTTCCACCAGTTAGCAAGTCGGAAATGTCAGTTTCCTACTTCCGACTAGCATGTGAATGCAGCATAACACCAAGTGACACTTTGTATTTAGACACACCAAGTTATCAATGGAATCCTCAAATTTATGACATACTAAAAGGGTATGATTAGCTAATAATTTTCTTTAATACATAGACCCCTCTCCCGATAACAGTTTGCCAATGGAGAGAATGCTCAAGGTCCTTGATATCCTTGCAATCAGTGATTTTAAAGGCGGTAACACCAATGGCATAAAACTGAGGGCCAACCCACCTGAGTGGCGCAGCGTTCTAAGGCACTGCATCGCAGTGCTAGAGGCATCACTACAGTCCCGGGTTCGATCCCAGGCTGTATCACAACCGGCCGTGATCGGAAGTCCCATAGGTCAGCGCACAATTGTCCGGTTAGGGTTTGGCCGGGTGGGCTTTACTTGGCTAATTGCGCATTAGCAGGCCGGGCGCCTGCAGGCTGACCCCCGGTTGTCAGTTGAATGTTGAGTGTTTCCTCTGACAATTTGGTGCTTCTGGATTAAGGGAAGGGGTTAAGAAGCGCGGTTTGGCGGGTCATGTTTCGGAGGATGCATGACTTGACCTTCGCCTCCCGAACCCGTTGGAGAGTTGCAGCGATGAGACAAGATTGAAATTGGGGGGTAAAATAATAACAAATAATAATAAGCTGAGGGACACACATTATACTAGTACAATTGTTTTTATTTTAATTGCCTTCTTTGTTTTTATTCATTTTATTCATATATTAATACTTTTGTTCACTGTCTAGCATTCAAAATGATAGATATCTCTAAATACCTAAAACATCACCTCTATACATCACTAGTGGGACAAACCAATTCGCAAGCCATCAGTAGTTTCTATAATACATACAAATAAATATGTTGCCGTATAAAGGACTTACATGTTTTGTTACTAAATAACAGTTAAATAAAACAGAACATTTATTATTTGTCATGTGTGTTTTATAATGTTTTTGTTTTTACATGGTGTCAAAATCAAGAGGCAGCATCTACCACCGCAATTCAAGAATGACCCGTAAAGAGGTAGGGGGAGAGCTGGGCCCCTCTTTGAAATCAAACTGTGTACAGTATATAAATGCCACAGAGAAAAGGGTTCAAAGTACCTGGGTGTGTTAGGGGCCCGTACAGGGTCTGTAGAGGCTCGACAGTGGCTCTATAGGGGCCTAGAATCTATGTATGCATCCCAAATGGCACCCTATTCCCTATATAGTGCACTACTTTTAGGGTGCCATTTTGGGATGTATCCTGTATAAGCTGTGTGCAGTAGGGGGAAGCTGTCTCTATGTGGCCCCAGCCAGCAGACCCTCAGTGGGACCCGGTCCCAGGCAGTATAGGGACCATCTCAGAGAGAAGGAAGACTGAGACACCATCTGCTCCACATCTGAGCATCAGTCAGTGTGGACTTATTTGAGCATAAGACTTATGGCTCCAAGATGGGGCCTGTGTGGTTTGGATTTGTGTGCATGTGTACTTTCATGTAGGGGCAGACTGGCCACCTAGCATTTCAGGCAAATGCCAGATGGGCTGGTCCATTTTTAGCTCAGTGGGCTTATCTAACCTTTGTGCAAAATTATAATTATCTGGATAATAATGGGGGCCTCAAGGAACAAAATGGGCCGATGTGAAGGCCTCAAGAAAGAAACCGGTTTGGTGTCCTCAAGGAAAATAATTGTCCGGTGTGTTATACAGTGCCTTCAGAAAGTATTCATACCCCTTTACTTATTACACATTTTGTTTTGTTACAGCCTGAATTCAAAATGGGTTATGATGATGACAAAGTGAAAACATGTTTTTGAAATTTTTGCAAATATATTGAAAATTAAATACAGAAATATCACATTTACATACGTTTTCACACCCCTGAGTAAATACATGTTAGAATCACATTTGGCAGTGTCACGACTCCGACCGAAGGACACTCCCCTTCCCGTTCGGGTGGCGCTCGGCGGTCGTCATCGCTGGCCTACTAGCTGCCACTGATTATTTCCTCCCACTCGTTATGTGTTTATTGAGTGCACCTGTTTTGAGTTAGGTAGTTAGTAGTAAGGCTTTATTAGTCAGCCGGCCCGCAGGGTTCCTTGTGCGGGATTAATTATTGTGACCGTCTGTTTGGTGTACGTGGGTGCACGTCTATGGGTTTTGTGTTTTCCCATTTTGTGTGTTTTTTCTGGACAGTTTAAGTCCCCCTGTTTGGGGCATTTGTTTGTTCATTACGCCCTGTGTTTTTGTGAGGGTTGGCTTTTGTTCGCCTTTTCTCAGTGCATTAAAATAGCACTCCCCTGAACTCTCTGCTTCCTGCGCCTGACTCCTCACCCACTACACTCAGACCGTTACAGAATCCCGCACCCGCTGGAATGGAGTCAGTAGGAGCAACAGCCACTCCCCTCCCATCGATGGAAGAGAGGGTTCTACATCACACCACCGTTCTCCATCGGATCGGAACGGCGATGGATCTGGTGATGGAGAGAATGGACCGATGGGAGAGAAGCGGTCTCCTCTCTCCACCTTCGGCCCCCCCTCCTCAGGACTCCCCATCTCCCGACTCCAGCACCCTCCGTCTTACACTCCCGAGGGTCTATGATGGAGCGGCAGCAGGGTGCCAGGGGTTCTTACTCCAGCTAGAACTGTACCTGGCCACCGTCAGACCTACTCCCTCGGGAGCGGAGAGGGTGAATGTCCTCATCTCCTGCCTCACGGGTCGTGCTCTGGAGTGGGCAAACACAGTTTGGAATGGCCCAGACTCCGCTAAGGAGCACTACCCCGAGTTTTCTCGCCGCTTCCGCGCCGTGTTTGACCATCCTCCAGATGGCCGAGCGGTGGGAGAACGACTATTCCATCTCCGGCAGGAGAAAAGGAGCGCCCAGGATTACGCGTTGGAGTTCCGTACCTTGGCAGCAGGATCCGGGTGGAACGACAGGGCCCTTATCGACCACTACAGGTGTAGTCTCCGGGAGGACGTCCGCAGGGAGCTAGCGTGTCGGGACACCGCTCTTTCCTTGGATGAGCTAATTGACATGTCCATCCGACTGGACAATCTGCTGGCTGCCCGCGGGCGTTCGGAGAGGGTCCTGTGTGTTCCACCACCCAGCACCTCCACTCCTGTTCCAATGGAGTTGGGAGGGGCTTTGCTGAGGGGTACCGGAGGAGGAGGCTCCCTCTGCACCAACTGTGGTCGGAGAGGACACACGGCCGATCGGTGCTGAGGGGGTCCGTCTGGGAGTCGAGATGGCAGGCGGAACATTTCTCGATCACCCCAGGTGAGTCAGCACCAAACTCACCCAGAACCCCCTGTTGGTCACATGTTTGTCTTGATTTCTTTTCTTAATTTTTTCCCCTCTTCCCAGCATAGGGCGCTAGTCGATTCAGGCGCAGCTGGGAACTTTATGGATCGCGGACTCGCTATTAAATTACGTGTTCCGCTTGTGCCGATAGATTCTCCCTTTCCCGTGCACTCCCTAGATAGCCGGCCATTAGGGTCAGGGGTGGTCAGGGAGACCACGATCCCACTGGACATGGTAACGCAGGGGAATGATAGGGAGCATATCAGTCTCTATATTATTGATTTGCCTGTGTTTCCAGTGGTGTTAGGGATTCCCTGGCTGGCCCGGCACAATCCTAAAATTTTGTGGAGACAGGGGGTTCTCCAGGGGTGGTCAGAGGAGTGTTCTGGAAGGTGTCTGGGAGTTTCCGTAGGTGCCACCTCGGTGGAAAGTCCAGACCAGGGTCCCACAGTGTGCATTCCCCCCGAGTATGCCGATTTGGCAATCGCTTTTAGTAAAAAGAAGGCGACTAAATTACCACCACATCGACCGGGAAGGGATTGTGCGATAGATCTCCAGGTAAACGCTGCGCTTCCCAAGAGTCACGTGTACCGATTGTCCCAAGAGGAGACGTTGGCTATGGAGACATATATCACGGAGTCTCTGGGACAGGGGTACATTCGGTCCTCCATTTCACCCGTCTCCTCGAGTTTCTTTTTTGTGAAGAAAAAGGAGGGAGGATTGCGTCCGTGTATTGATTATAGAGGTCTAAATGCCATCACAGTGGGGTTCAGCTACCCACTACCTCTCATTGCTACGGCAGTGGAATTCTTTCAGGGAGAGCAGTTCTTCACAAAATTGGATCTCAGGAGCGCGTATAGCCTGGTGCGTATTCGGAAGGGGGATGAGTGAAAACTGCATTTAGTACCACATCGGGCCACTATGAGTACTGCGTCATGCCGTATGGGTTGAAAAATGCTCCAGCCATTTTTCAATCCTTTGTAGATGATATTCTCAGGGACCTGCACGGGCAGGGAGTGGTTGTTTATATCGATGACATTCTGATCTACTCAGCCACTCACGCCGCGCATGTGTCTCTGGTACGCAAGGTGCTTGGTAGACTGCTGGAGCATGACCTATACGTCAAGGCTGAGAAGTGTGTGTTCTCCAAACAAGCCGTCTCCTTTCTGGGTTATCGCATTTCCACCTCGGGGGTGGAGATGGAGGGTGACCGCAGTAAGGCCGTGCGTAATTGGCCGACTCCAACCACGGTAAAAGAGGTGCAGCGGTTTTTGGGTTTTGCCAACTACTACCGGAGGTTTATCCAAGGTTTTGGCCAAGTAGCGGCTCCAATTACCTCACTGCTAAAGGGGGGCCCGGTGCGGTTGCGGTGGTCAGCAGAGGCGGACAGAGCTTTCAACAGGTTGAAGGCGCTGTTCACGGATGCACCCGTGTTGGCGCATCCGGACCCCTCTCTAGCATTCATAGTGGAGGTGGATGCGTCCGAGGCTGGGGTGGGTGCCGTGCTATCACAGCGCTCGGGTACGCCACCGAAACTCCGCCCCTGCGCTTTCTTCTCGAGTAAGCTCAGCCCAGCGGAGCGTAAATATGATGTGGGGGACCGGGAGTTGTTAGCGGTGGTCAGGGCTCTGAAGGTGTGGAGACACTGAGGGGGGCCGAAGCACTCCTTTCTCATCTGGACCGACCACCAAAATCTGGAGTATATTCGGACAGCTAGGAGACTGAACCCGCGGCAGGCAAGGTGGGCCATGTTTTTCACTCGATTCCGGTTCACTTTATCATATAGACCGGGCTCCCAGAACGTGAAGGCGGACGCACTGTCCCGCCTTTACGACACGGAGGATAGGTCCACCGAAACTACTCCCATCCTTCCGGCCTCAAAGCTGATGGTATGGGAGGTGGACTCGGACATCGAGCGGGCGTTACGGGCTGAACCCGCGCCTCCTCAGTGTCCGGCGGGGCGGAGGTACGTGCCGCTTGGTGTTCGGGACCAACTGATTCGGTGGGCTTACGTCCTACCCTCCTCGGGTCACCCTGGGGTGAGGAGGACAGTGGGGAGCCTTCGGGGGAGGTATTGGTGGCCTACCTTGGCTAGGGACGTTAAGGTTTATGTCTCCTGTTCGGTATGCGCCCAGAGTAAGGCTCCTAGGCACCTTCCTAGAGGGAAGTTACAACCCCTCCCGGTTCCACAACGGCCATGGTCACATCTATCCGTAGATTTCCTGACCGACCTTCCCCCGTCTCAGGGCAACACCACGGTTCTGGTGATTGTGGATCGGTTCTCTAAGTCCTGCCGTCTCCTCCCGTTACCCGGTATCCCAACAGCCCTACAGACTGCGGAGGCATTATTCACCCACGTCTTCCGGCACTACGGGGTGCCGGAGGACATCGTTTCTGATCGGGGCCCCCAGTTCACGTCCCGAGTATGGAGGGCATTCATGGAGCGTCTTGGGTCTCGGTCAGCCTGACCTCCGGTTATCACCCCGAAAGTAATAGGCAGGTGGAGAGAGTAAACCAGGAGGTGGGTAGGTTTCTGCGGTCGTACTGCCAGGACCGGCCAGGGGAGTGGGTGAGATACATCCCCTGGGCTGAAATGGCCCAGAACTCATTACGCCACTCCTCTACTAATGTGTCCCCCTTTCAGTGTGTGTTGGGGTACCAGCCGGTCCTGGCACCGTGGCATCCGAGCCAGACCGAGGCTCCTGCGGTGGAGGAATGGGTGCAGCGCTCCAAAGAAACCTGGAGGGCCGTCCAGGAATCCCTTCAACAGGCTACGGCAGAAAAGGAGTGCTGACCGCCACCGCAGTGAGGCCCCCGTGTTTGTACCAGGGGACAGGGTCTGGCTCTCGACCCGAAACCTGCCCCTCCGCGTGCCCTGCCGGAAGGTTGGGCCGCAGTGTGTAGGGCCTTTCAAAGTCCTGAGGAGAATAAACGAGGTGTGTTATCGATTACAACTCCCTTCCTATTATCATATTAACCCCTCGTTTCATGTGTCTCTCCTCAGGCCGGTGGTAGCTGGTCCCCTACAGGACGGTGAGGTGCTGGAGGTCCCTCCTCCCCCTCTGGACATCGAGGGGGGTCCCCGGCGTATACGATACGGGCCATTCTGGACTCGAGACGCCGGGTGCGGGGCCTGCAGTACCTCGTGGACTGGGAGGGGTACGGTCCGGAGGAGAGGTGCTGGGTACCCACCAGGGACATTTTGGATCCGTCAATGTTGAGGGATTTCCATCGCCTCCATCCGGATCGCCCTGCGCCTCGTCCTCCGGGTCGACCTCGAGGCCGGTGTCGGCGCGCTGCGGGAGCCACGCGTCAAGGGGGGGTACTGTCACGACTCCGACCGAAGGACACTCCCCTTCCTGTTCGGTCGGTCTCGTCGTCGCCGGCCTACTAGCTGCCACTGATTATTTCCTCCCCCTCCTTATGTGTTTATTGAGTGCACCTGTTTTGAGTTAGGTAGTTAGTAGTAAGGCTTTATTAGTCAGCCGGCCCGCAGGGTTCCTTGTGCGGGATTAATTATTGTGACCGTCTGTTTGGTGTACGTGTGTGCACGTTTATGGGTTTTGTGTTTTCCCATTTTGTGTTTTTTTTCTGGACAGTTTAAGTCCCCCCGTTTGGGGCATTTGTTTGTTCATTACGCCCTGTGTTTTTGTGAGGGTTGGCTTATGTTCGCCGTTTCTCAGTGCATTAAAATAGCACTCCCCTGAACTCTCTCTTCCTGCGGCTGACTCCTCACCCACTACACTCAGACCGTTACAGGCAGCGATTACAGTTGTGAGTCTTTCTGGGTTAGTCTCTAAGATCTTTGCACACCTGGATTGTACAATATTTGCACATTATTCTTTTTAATTCTTCAAATTCTTCAAGCTATGTCACCCATTTTCAAGTCTTGCTGTAGATTTTCAAGACGATTTAAGTCAAAACTGTAACCAGGCCACTCAGGAACATTCAATATTGTCCTGGTAAGCAACTCCAGTGTACATTTGGGCTTATGTTTTAGATGATTGTCCTTCTGAAAGGTGAATCTGTCTTCCAGTGTCTGTTTGAAAGCAGACTGAACCACAAAGGGGTTCATAACAAAGGGGTTGCATACTTATTGACTCAAGACATTTCAGCTTTTCATTTGTAAATTAAAATTTATAACAATGTCTAAAAATATAATTGCACTTTGACATTATGGTGTATTGTGTGTAGGCCAGTGACACAAACTATCAATTTAATCAATTTTAAATTCAGGCTGTAACACAATAACATTTAGAAAAAGTCAAGGAGTGTGAATACTTTCTGAAGGCACTGTAAATGCCAGGGCCAATTTCGGGTCCTCATCCGCCCCTGCATGCTTGAATGTGTGTGTGTGTGTGTGTGTGTGCAAGTGGATTTGGGCACTCTTCCTGACTCTGTGTCAACATGGTCTCAACATGGTCCCATGGTGCTTGGTGAGTGGGGTTGGAACTAGAAGGCGACGGTATTCAGCAGAAGTGCAGATGTGACACATCGCTTTCCCAGCACTTTTCATTCCAGCAGGAGACATAATGGCTTGTGATTGGCCTTGTAGGCTGTTTGTCTAACTGTGTGGGTTCTACATTAGACAGATACTTTTCTCAGACGTCACATTGTGTTGATGTCAGGCCCAGAATATAAACTGAAAAAATAAAAGATCTCCAGTCAGACTGAATCAAAATGAAGTTTTGTCAACTGTGTCTACTCATCAGGAGGCTACATTATCTTCCTTCAGCATGTGTCTGTTGATGTCTATGTAGTTGAACCCTTTATGTACCCTTTACGCAGGCATCTATTTGTCTGATGATGGGTAGAGGTCCTCTATGTTTGTCAAAGTCACCTTTTGGGGATTTCATCACAAACCAACAGTAGAAAAGCACTGTTTCATAAATAACATAATAACATTTGTGTTTTCTAGCCTTTTGTAAAGGATGTTTCTGAGAGTTCCAGTTTGGTATCCCCATCAATGTACTGTATGTCTCCCTGATGCCTGTCTCTTCAGTATAGAAACACCACATCACCAGAACAAGACAAGGCTGACATGGACTTTTGGGATGTTGTTGTATTGTCCTCTTCCTGTCAGTCGGGTTCCCGTTTGATTTTGATTGGTGGAGAGCAACGGGCTGTACGGTCCTATCAGAAGGATTACAGTCTTACAGGCTGATGCTGTGTCACTATTCCAGCGACCCATGCAGCAGACGGGCCTAATATGTCACTTCTTCTCATGTCAGCTATGTCATATTTATTTGGCAGTTGTTAATTTGGTGACAGAATGAGTTTCAGGTTGGTATGAGAACATTTCAATCCTTGAGGGAGGTCTTGATTGACTGTCACAGAGGCCCCACTGGTATAAAGCCATTCTTAAAATAGAGGGGATTTTCTATTTGCAATCAGCTTGCTTATAATATCATTAATCATACAACAATGCACCAGTCGGAGACGGAGCGGAGCTGAGAGCAGCAGTTGGCTCTACACTGAGGTCACAGTCCACATGAATGCAATCTCATGAACCCATGTTCTTGAACCGCAACATGTGAGGACCACTGCTTTCAAACAGTAACAAAATGATTTTCCCTTATTATATGTCCTCGCTGACTGAATTGGCAGTAAAGAAGCTATGTTACAGGGATGCAAACTGGTGAGGGCCCAAAAAGGTGGGACTTTTTTTTGCACTGAAAACATGCAAAAATTCCATGCTGCGGGGAAATGCAGGTTTTAACTAATTAAACAACAAAGAACATGATCAACATGGTCAGGTGCTGTGTGTAAAATAAAAAGTGGTTAATGTGAACCTAACTCACAGCTAGAAAATTGAAAGAATTTGTATTTATTATGGATCCCCATTAGCTGCACGCTTCCTGGGGTCCAGCAAAATTAAGGCAGTTTATACCATTTTTAAAACATTACAATACATTCAGACTGTGTGCCCTCAGGCCCCTACTCCACCACTAACACATATATACAGTACAAAAGTCATGCGTAAGTGTGTATATAGTGCGTATGCTATCGTGTGTGTGTGTGTGTGTGTGTGTGTGTGTGTGTGTGTGTGTGTGTGTGTGTGTGTGTGTGTGTGTGTGTCTATGTGTGTGTTGCTTCACAGTCCCCACTGTTCCATAAGGTGTTTTTAAAAAATCAAATTGTACTGCTTGCATGAGTTACTTGATGTGGAATAGAATTCCATGTAGTCATGGTTCTATTTAATACTGTGCACCTTCCATAGTCTGTTCTGGACTTGTGGACTGTGAAGAGACCTCTTGTGTCATGTCTTGTGGGGTATGCATAGGTGTCTGAGCTGTGCTCCAGTGGTTCAAACAGACAGCTCGGTGCATTCAACATGTCATACCTCTCATAGATACATGCAGTGATGAAGTCAATCTCTCCTCCACTTTCAGCCAGGAGAGATTGACATGCATATTATGAATATTAGCTCTCTGTGTGCATCAAAGGGCCAGCAATGCTGCCCTGTTCTGAACCAATTACAATTTTCCTAAATCCTTTTTTGTGGCACCTGACCACACGACTGAACAGTAATCCAGGTGCAACAGCATTAGGGTCTGTAGGACCTGCCTACAGGTAGAGCAGCGCCTTATCATAGACATACTTCTCCCCATCTTAGCTACTGTTGTGTCAATATGTTTTGACCATGGCATTTTACAATCCAGGGCTAATTGGTTAGGTTACTAACGTTAGCTCATCTGTTGTTGTAACGTTAGCTAACACCATAAACTCAATTATTTGATCAGTTAAGTTGGCTAATGTTGCTCAATATATCTGACTAGCTAACGGATCATTCGATCCAGCAAGCAAGATACTTAACAATACTTGTTCCACCACAATTTCTCCCTCAACTCAAACTTTCCAAATGCCAGTTGTTTTTCGGTTACAGTTCATGAAGTACGCAACGTCACCTTCTCACCCCGGTCTCCTTACCTAATCGTTATCGTTCAGAGAACGCGCTGCTTGCTGTACGTTAACCGACAACATGCCTTTCCACTCTCCCGCTGTCTTTCCAGAGCGTGCGCGGATGTCTCTTCAGTCGCGTGCGGCTTTCTGCCATGTGAACGATTGGCTGAGCCTTGGATACAGCATGTATTACCACCTCGCCTAAACTTTTCTCATTGAACAAATCACTTAGGTCACCTATTTTGCATTCAAAATGGCGAATTTCGCCAAAAGGTGTCTAGCTTCGCATCCCCAATTGTTAACATGATGTATTTGGGGAAGCAAGGGAAGAGGAGAGGAGTAACACCAGTGCTTTCCAGTGGATAATTCCGGTTGGTTCTCTGCCCCAGGAAGATAAGAAGACCTGAGTATCCAGCTGGTAATTTGAGGGATCTTCCATGGCTGGAGACACTGATAAATAGCTGCTCGGGACTGGCAAGGTACAGTAATGATAGCACAATACAAAAACTGAAAAATCACATTTACATAAGTATTCAGACCCCTTACTCAGGACTTTGTTGAAGTGCCTTTGGCACCGATTACAGCCTCACTTCTTCTTTGGTATGATGCTACAAGCTTGGCACACCTGTATTTGGGGAGTTTATTCTCTGCTGATCCTCTCAAACTCCAGGTTGGATGGGGAGCGTCGCTGCACAGCTATTTTCAGGTCTCTTCAGAGATGTTCGATCCTGCATTGTCTTGGCTGTGTGCTAAGGTTCATTGTCCTATTGGAAGGTAAACCTTCACCCCAGTCTGAGGTCCTGAGTGCGCTGGAGCAGGTTTTCATCATATTCATTTTATTTTGCACGATCCAGATTAGTCTCCCAGTCCCTGCAGCTGAAAAACATCCCCACAGCATGATGCTGCCACCACTATGCTTTACCGTTGGGATGGTGCCAAGTTTCCCACAGATGTGACACTTGGCATTCAGGCCAATCTTGGTTTCATCAGACCAGTGAATCTTGTTTTTCATGGTCTCAGAGTACTTTTTGGCAAACTCCAAGCAGGCTGTCATGTGCCTTTTACTGAGGAGCAGCTTCCTTCTGGCCACTCTACCATAAAGGCCTGATTGGTGGAGTGCTACAGAGATGGGTATCCTTCTGGATGGTTCTCCCATTTCCACAGAGGAGCTCTGGAACTCGGTTAGAGTGACCATTGGGTTCTTGGTCACCTCCCTGACCAAGGCCCTTCTCCCCTGATTGCTCAGGTCCAGCACTAGAAAGTGTCTTGGTGGTTCCAAACTTCTTCCATTTAAGAATGATGGAGATCACTGTGTTCTTGGGGAGTTCAATCTTGGCTCAATCAGACCTTTTTTGGTACCCTTCCCCAGATCTGTGCCTCGACAAAATTCTTTCGACCTCATAGCTTGGTTTTTCCTCTGACATGCACTGTCAACTGTGGGACATCATATAGACAGGTGTGTGCCTTTCCAAATCATGTCCAATCAATTGAATTTACCACAGGTGGACTCCAATGAAGTTGTAGAAACATCTCAAGGATGATCAATGGAAACAGGATGCACCTGAGCTCAATTTTGAGTCTCATGGGGTCTGAATCATGCAAAAACCAGCCTCAATGGTAAGACATTCTCACACAGCATTCCATACATAGGTAATGCTATTGGTGGTGGCATAAGAGTCTGTTAATTTCCATCTTTGAAGTCTAGCGAAATACATTGAAATCGATAAGAAACAATACTGTGCAGCCATATTCATTGACCTGGCCAAGGCTTTCGACTCTGTCAATCACCACATCCTCATCGGCAGACTCGATAGCCTTGGTTTCTCAAATGATTGCCTCGCCTGGTTCACCAACTACTTCTCTGATAGAGTTCAGTGTGTCAAATCGGAGGGCCTGTTGTCCGGGCCTCTGGCAGTCTCTATGGGGGTGCCACAGGGTTCAATTCTTGGGCCGACTCTCTTCTCTGTATACATCAATGATGTTGCTCTTGCTGCTGGTGAGTCTCTGATCCCCCTCTACGCAGACGACACCATTCTGTATACTTCTGGCCCTTCTTTGGACACTGTGTTAACAAACCTCCAGACGAGCTTCAATGCCATACAACTCTCCTTCCGTGGCCTCCAACTGCTCTTAAATACAAGTAAAACTAAATGCATGCTCTTCAACCGATCGCTGCCTGCACCTGCCCGCCCGTCTAGCATCACTACTCTGGACGGTTCTGACTTAGAATATGTGAACATCTACAAATACCCAGGTGTCTGGTTAGACTGTAAACTCTCCTTCCAGACTCACATCAAACATCTCCAATCCTAAGTCAAATCTAGAATTGGCTTCCTATTTCGCAAACAAAACATTCTTCACTCATGCTGCCAAACATATCCTCGTAAAACTGACCATCCTACCAATCCTCAACTTCGGCGATGTCATTTACAAAATAGACTCCAATACACTACTCAATAAATTGGATGCAGTCTATCACAGTGCCATCTGTTTTGTCATCAAAGCCCCATATACTACCCACTACTGCAACCTGTACGCTCTCGTTGGCTGGCCCTCGCTTCATACTCGTCACCAAACCCACTAGCTCCAGGTCATCTACAAGACCCTGCTAGGTAAAGTCCCCCTTATCTCAGCTCGCTGGTCACCATAGCAGCACCCACCTGTAGCACGCGCTCCAGCAGGTATATCTCTCTGGTCCCCCAAAACCAATTTTTCCTTTGGCCGCCTCGCCTTCCAGTTCTCTGCTGGCAATGACTGGAACGAACTCCAAAAATCTCTGAAACTGGAAACACTTATCTCCCTCACAGAGCAGCTCATAGATTACTGCACCTGTACATAGTCCATCTATAATTTAGCCCAAACAACTACCTCTTCCCCTACTGTATTTATTTATTTATTTACGTTGCTCCTTTGCACCCCATTATTTTTATTTCTACTTTGCACATTCTTCCACTGCAAATCTACCATTCCAGTGTTTTACTTACTATATTGTATTTACTTCGCCACCATGGCCTTTTTTTTGCCTTTACCTCCCTTATCTCACCTCATTTGCTCACATTGTATATAGACTTATTTTTCTACTGTATTATTGACTGTATGTTTGTTTTACTCCACGTGTAACTCTGTGTTGTTGTATGTGTCAAACTGCTTTGCTTTATCTTGGCCAGGTCGCAATTGTACATGAGAACTTGTTCTCAACTTGCCTACCTGGTTAAATAAAGGTGACATAAAGATGAAATAAAAAAAAACAACAACATTGAAATGGTGTGGAAAGCATATTGGAGTGGGGTTGAAGAAAAGTATTTAAGGGATAATCAACTAGGGTTTATGTGTTCCATGGAAAATAATGAACGAGGTGGAAGGTGTGTTCCATGACCCGCTAGGTGAGTGGAACTGACCTTCCACTGAATTGCATTATTTTCCAGAGAACGCATAGAGCCCCGAGTTGATTATCCCTTTTATACCATGACTATAATTGAACACATTTGCGTTAGAAATGTGTTCATTTGACGCAAGAAATGTGTTCAACATCCACTGAAGTAGCTAGCAAGTTTACTAGATAGCTACAGTAGTTGCCGTGGTAACCAAACAAACAGACTTGCTAGTTTAGCCAATCAAACCATCAGTCTGAGTTTACCACTATGAAAATCTAATTAAAAAATGACAATAGTGTTTTCATTTCGACTTTTGCTTTCAAAAGCAGTCCAAACATAGAACATGTAAGAATGAACTATAGCCATTGAATTCTACCTTCCAAACATATCTTGCATTATAGGGAAATAATACAAGCTCTAGAATGAATGCCCTTCTTACCCATGCATCTAGTTTTAACCTATTACTTACAGCAGCTACGGTGCTAATAAGTGAACTGTCAATCCTGCATCCCCCCCACCACTCCCTTGCTAATGTTGTTATTTAGTAACAGCACAGTTTCTTTACTGTCACCATGGTCACAGGGGGAGAGTATTTGTTGTTATAAGGCTTTGACTTGTGAGAGCTGGTAACCATGGAAACCCTTTTTGAAAAAGGACTCCCCAGAAATGTTTATGGGTGTCATCACTTCCCTGGTCTCCTTCTGTTCCCCCTTCTGCGTTTTTGCCCAAGGCTTCTGTGTCTGGGAGGTTGTGTTGCATTGTGCCAGTGTGGGCATGGCACGACCCAGAGAGCCAACCGGGAGACTGAGGCCTGAGACTGAGGCTGTTGCCCAGCCATCTCTGTGCTACATCCAGGACTGTCAAATGGTACAAAGAACCAGAATGGAAGAGATCTCTGTTTGAAGGGTTATGTAACATCAGTGTGTTTATGTTATTTATAAAACACACTGTGCCAGGTCACTTTCAAACACTGGACTAACATTGGACTAATGACACTCCCTAGATCCTTTTCACATTTGTTTTTAAATTATGTGCAAAGACAATTTCGTGCTCCAGCATCATTACTCTGAGTTAGTTTGGTAAGAACCCCACTTTGTTGTTATTTTATGTTTACAGAATCATTGAAACACTGTTTTTCTGTCCCAAAATGTATTTTGAAATGATGAAACAAATAGTGTTGGTATAGTAGTAGGGTCATTCCAGGAAACGAGTCCCTTCTGGTGACCTAATGAGACTCTTAAGGAAATGTTCTCTAAAGTTGTGGGAACATTTGTTGTTAGCTGGGTTTTGGATAGTCTAACTTGGAGAGAAAATAAACGGTTTTATTTCACTTAATTTGAACATTCTGTCATGAAGAGCACATGTTCAACTTGATAAAAATCGTGTTTTCCCATCATAAGAGGTTGAATAAAAAAATGACTATGGTTTGTGCCTATTAAGTGCCAAATAAAGTATCGGGGTTAACCGCAACAGGGTATACCATTTAATCTGAAATCAGCCATTTCTCCTTGTGACAGGAGGAATGGAAGCTTGTTGTGTGAAACAGAGAATGGCACTTGAAATAAAGCATTTTACAAAATGTATTTTTTTAAAATAATTTTAGCCTGTTCCTATATGGGTAACAGGGTTGACATGTCATGTTCAACCCACTCAGTTTTCCAACACAAAACACCAGAAAATAGCCAAAAAGAGTAGAAGCAGCTCTGCTTTTACACTATGATTTGACTATTAGATATTCAATGTTTCTTTTCAAAAACATTTTTAAAGGAAATAGTTTCACCATATTAAAACGAGAGTTCAGTTCACGTAACAGGGTTGACCTTAAAATGACGACCAAGTTTGTTGTTTTTTTTACCTTAAAATTAATAACTAAATCATGTGAAATAAATAATCATCTTCAGAAATTACTTTGTTAAAGAAATAAAATAACTAAGGGCTTTACAATGATGGTGAAAATTGGTTAAGTGGGGTTAAGTGGGTTAGAATCTTTCTTGAAGTCACAGAGGGTGCACAAAGGGAGATCTAAAATTCAGAAGTCTTTATTCATTTAAAAAAATATGATTTATTGAAGTTTCCATGTGGTCTATATTAAAGGGCACTTCATTTAATTTAACAGTCTTTTAAAATTCAACATTGGTGCACAATTTCTACTTAAAATATCAAAGAGACAAAAAGGGGATTCATTTCATGGAAGGACCCAGTACCACATTGAATGTATTATACACTATGTCATAATGAGATATAACACATTTAATCATCATTGATATTAAATAGAAATCTGAATGTAACAGTCCAGCTAAAGATTGCCCAATCCAGGAGGTATTAGATTGACATGACCATACATTCAACTCTTAAAGGCTCACATGTGTTTTTGGCTAGGGTCAGGAATGTGAGTCATATTAGGCACTACACTGACCCCCTCTGTAGTTGGGAAGGCCTCATCTAACCATACATGTTCCAAAACACTTTGTATTTAAGTCCAACAAAACAAAAAAATCTCTAGATTCCAGCTAGAACACTTGATGATAAATACATAATTGTACACCTATACAGTATATGATATGCATATTTCATGTATTTACACCCATTTTGGGTACAGTACAAATTATTTGATTGCAGATCAACCTGTTCTGCAGACTCTCACACTGAGAATCTACAAGCGGCTGCTGGGGAGACTAACTGTCCCAGTCTCTCCCTTGCTCCTCCACTGTGACCAGACATACGTCACATAAAACATGCCCCTGTGCTGAATACAAGAGTGTTCTGGGCCAGTCGGGGCCATCCTATCTGGCAGGTAGCAAAGACATGACTGGGTAAGTGCATGACTGGGTAGGACTCCAGAGAGAGCCTATAGGAGGGCCCTATGTCCCTGTTGTGTCTGTCCTAGCTGTAGGTAAAGTTCCGGTAAAGGGGTGGGGCCTACCTGGCCATGGGCGCACACTCCCCCAGGTGTATCCTGAGCACGCCCTGGCTGTGGAGTCTAAGCAGGTGGTCAAACTCAGCGGGCATAGCGTGCACCGTCTTCTTACTCTGCCTGTCGTCGTAGTAATGGTTGGTGAGGGACTGGTGTCGGAGGGGGTGTTCATTAAATGGCCAGAACCCATAGAGATGCACGTTGGCGCACAGCTCCAGCGCCAGGCTAGCCACGATGAGTCCTGTGCTGAGGCGTACCGTCCGCAGGCCCTGGCCCTGCCAGAAGTGCGCCAGACTCTGTAGGTACTCTGGGTTGAGGAAGACAGGCCGCAAGGGGCTGTCAAAGTCCTGGATGGTGTAGAGGGCCCGCAGAGACACAGGCGTGTTGGGGCCATACGAGAAGGCTGGCAAGAGCATCAGGGAGTCGCCATAGCTACGCAGGCTCTCCACGAAGGGCCGACGACGCTCCTGCAGTCCCCCATATCTGAGAGAGGATGGTATGGAGAGAAAAAGAGAGCGGTGAAGAACAGCTGGAGGAGATGAATTTGACCAGCACCAGAATATATGATCAGGTAATTTCTTAATCCACCATAAAACACCAGGTGATAAGCAGTATTAGAAGCCCAATGAACTCCGAAACTCACTTCTCCATGAGGATGCTGGGATTAGCTGTCACCAGGTCTGTCTTGTTGCCCACGTCTCTCTCATAGCCGTTCTCCAGAGGAGGGAGATTACACCTGAGAAAGGGAGACATAGAGGGAAGTGGTCAGTGAATTTGTTTCTAACAATGTTTGAGAGGAAAGGGTCATTATTGTGGAGTAATTTTTCTGTCTCACACCTGATAACAAACTGGGCGGAGTCGATTTTCTCTCCACAGCTGCTATTAGCTAGGATTCCCCCATTCCCAACAACAGAACACGTATCCCATGTTGTATTCACAAAAGGATTCTCCTGTAGGCAACACATGTGTCATGTCACTCTCTTTCTTAAACACACACTCACACACACTAATCATTGAGGTGACACTCTGGACCAGCTCAACAAACCTTAGCAAAGGTGCTGAACAGTTCAGGGGTCACCTGAAGAGGCTTCCTCTTCTCTCCATCGTACACAACCTTTGACCCCAGAGGAGTGTTGGCCTGTGTCACCATAGCCTTGGTAAGTCCATGACATCTTTTACTCAGAAGAGACCTGAGAACACAACAATAACCTTTTGATTATAAGATAAAGACACAGTATTAAAAGTGAACTGTAAATGAGTAATGTACTTCAAACACACATTTCTCCTATTTTGAAACAGTCTGTTTGATAAGTTAGGTATAAAAACCTACTGGTGATAAATGTAAGAAAATATCAGATATAGGAATACATAAACAAGGCCTCATCTTCATCTTGATATAAATATACAAACTGGAAAGGAATGTTTATTGAAAAGTATTGTCTTTTAGAATGTCCTTCCTTTCAAGTGTTTATTCATTTACAAAGCTCCTTACAGTTCTCTTTGGTGTTGTTTGGTGTGGTTGAAGTCTCTGTATACTCAGCTTCCTGTCTCCGCTAGAATTAGCCCGCGGAGACAGGAAGCTGAGGAAGATAGCCTTGAGAAGGGAAATACCCATTGACTGACTGACGCAATGTGTCGCAACAATCTTACATAACGCTGACCTCTACTTCTACTGCTACTAACAGCATGAAGAAGTAAACGCTATCATTTCACAGGTCACTTCCACGTGCTTTGCATCTCATTCTTCTAGGAGTAGAAAGGAAACATCCCCTTTGTTATGGTTAGTGACCCTCACAGAGTGGTCTTTGGCTCATCTTGGCTGGCTTTTAGTGGGGTTCAGAGTCTGGGTTTATAGTGTGGTGATGTTTCACCTGAAATTTCTGAACTTGTCCTCCTGCTTCTTCCAGCTGTGAGAGTAGCGCTCCACCACTTTTTCAGTAACTGTATCCCTTTGACACACACACAGACACACACACACACACCACACAGACACAACACAGAACATGCAGTTATGAACCATGTAATGAAGTTAAGAACAGTAGAGAGACCGATGAGGTGGTTGTTGAGCAGACAGGATTGTGGGTAGTGGTTGCCAGGGCGTGTATCTAGTCTCACCTGCAGCCCTTGCATGTTCCGGAGGGGACTGGCCCAGAGTTCATAATAGGATCTTTGTGGGGGGGTCTGCCAGGTTGAACATTGCTATGTACACCAACAGGGACAAGAGGAAGACAGAGAGAATAGAAGGATGAGTAGACCTCTGTTTGAACCCAGTACACCACTTATCTTGTCAACGCTTGTATAGCTGCATTGTTTGCTGTTGTATTTGCAGTGTATTGCTTGAGTTTACCATGTTACCTTCTTTGAATTAATTGTGCTGATGTGGTAATTTACAGTGTGTTTACATTAAACCAATAGCTGAATGTTGTGCATACTATAAACAACAACCTGGTGAGCTAAAGGGTTACTGAAGGGTAAACACAGCTGTTTAAGCGTGTTTTATTGTTCAAACAGGAAACCCGAACGCTTGAAGGAGTTTTACAGCAGCATTACAAACGGCAGTGCCAAACCCAAATTAGCTGAAAGACAAGGGACTTTATCAAAAACAGTCTGAGAAGAAATCCAAGGTCAAAGGTCAAGCCTGAATTTACTACATACAGATAATCCCCCTTGAAATGAGCTATAAAGAGATATTTTAAGAACACACCACAGAGGGTACATGGGTTTCCCTGCTCCACAATGTGACACTCTTGTAGACAGTTATTTATGGCGGGATAATTGTCATATCCTGCAGATGGTGAATGTCAAACAACACTTAGTTCTATGATTAATCTGAATCTAACGTCACATTCAGCAGTTAGTTTTATCGAGACGTGACTGGGGGGGGACCGTCTCTCAAGTGTCAGTGTCACAGAAGGGCAGACACTAAGCTACAACAAGCCAACAGTGTGGTGTTCCACAAGCGTGTTTTGGTAACAGCACGGGAAGACCTTTTACAGTGACTTCTCGATCTCAATCTCTTGTTCTCGTTCCCCTTTCACTTACTTATCTTCGCCTGCCTACAGGCAACATCTTCCTGTCCCGCAGGAAACAGATCACTATTTCAAATCAACGTCTAACAGAGCACACCTACAAGCACATGCTAGGTTCGTATGTTTTTATAAAACAATGGGTCGAGGGGAGATTTTTTTTGTATGAGCATGATATTTCAAAATGCACCAACGTTGAGCCTTCCATGTGCCTTTGCAACACCCTCCTCTTATTCTACCTACACTGTCAAATAAACAGTTGAGTTCGCTTCAGCACAAGTTGTAAAATTAGAACAGGTTGTCCAGAGTCCATTAATAGTGGTCTGGTTTAAATCCACAGTCAGTTAAAGACTTTGGGATTTATGATCTGAAATACATCAGCTCTGCTGGGGCACAAACAGAAGTTTCTCTCTCTCTCTCTCTCTTTCTCTTTTCCACCACATAATCAGGGTGTGTCAGTGGTTTAGTTAAGATACCCACAGTAACAAGCATTGAGAAAAAACAACCATTGCTCTGAGGAGAGAGAGAGAGAGAGAGAGAGAGAAGAGAGAAAAGGGGAGTTGGTGGAGGGGGTACCAGTGAACAGGCATAACCACCAACACTAAACATATCATATTTCACCCCCTGCACAACTCTTACCTTGTTCCAGTAGAGCAGCTACTCACACCAACCGATGTGAAACAATCACACATTAAAAGCAAAAGTGTGGAGACTCACTCCCTTCTGTCCTCTCTGTGCCTGTCTGGAGTATATGATGCTAGCTACAACCAGCCAGGCCTAATCCCCAAACCTAGCCCGTGGCTAAAGGCTCCAACACCTGCCCAGTCGAGAGGGAGGAAGTTGGGGAGAAGGGATGTGAAAGGGAGTGGGACTCACCGGTCTCTGAAGACATACCAGACGAGTGCAGTCAGGACAGTCCCCAGGATGGACAGGGTGAGCATAAAGCAGAACAGTCCCCTCATGCCTCTCTCCCCCTACTACGTCCTCTGGCTGGCCCTCTTCTCTCTCTCTCCCTCTCTTCTAGTGTCCCTCACTCAGCACTGACACATTAGTTTGTTTTGGCACCTTTCCCCTCTTTCATTTTCTTTTTTTTACCTCTCATGCACCCTCCTCCCTCCCTTGCTTTTTCTCCCCGATTGTACTTCACTGCTCACTCTCGCTCTTTCTGACTGGTTAATCTTTCTGTCTCACTCACTCACTCCCCCTCCTTTTCCACCCTCTCTTTCTCTCTCTCTCTCTCCCACTCGCTCTCTTTCTGAGCGTTTCCAGGCACACCGCTTCTGTAAGCAGGCTATCATATCTCTGTCTGTGCCCTATAAAAATACCTCATGCGCCTCTCTCCTTTCTTTCTCTCCTTTCCCCCCTCTTTTCTCCCTCTCCACTCGGCTCCTGTAGAACTACAATATCCGTCTTGTCCTCACGCCTTCCTTTACGTAGATTGATGTGTCTTGTTTCCTTTCATCTCTCTTTCTGGCTTTCTCTTTCTCACTCCTCCATTGAGAGCACACCATGCTCTTACTTTCTGTCCACTGTAGTCCCAGAGCTCAAGCTGTTGCTCCTTCTGCATTTTCCAACCCCACCCCTGAGCCCCAGCCTTCTCTGCACTTTCCCCCTCCCTCCCTCTCTTCCTGTAATATCCGTCCCACCCCCATCCGAACCCCCTCTTCTCTCCCCTGCTCTGCATGTAGAGCAGCCAGTAATATAATTCCCTGGTACTGAATTAGCCCAGGGTCTGCCTCTTGACTTGTGTGTGTAGTGTATGTACGTGTGTGTGTGTGTGTGTGTATGTGTTGTGTGAGCGTCTGTTTGGCAGGGATTTATTTTTCCCCTAGCCAATGATGGTCAGAGTAGGCTAGGGGAAGGGGCTATCGGCCAATCAGATCGACGGTTTCCCTGTTCTCTATCTCGTGCCCTTCCTTGACTGCCCCGTTCCATATCTGGCTGGCTCTGCAAGTTTACTTTCCAGGTGGTTTGCAGGCTCAAGCTCAACTTTGTTTACAGCATCAGGCATCAGTTCTAAGAAGCTATTAATTAATACAACTGTTCTCACCCTGAGAGATGATGAGAGAGAAAGAGGGAGAAAAATATATACTTTGTGTACAACGCAAAACCCCAAACAATGCATGCAGAGCAGAATTAGGACTATATCTGCTAGTTATCAAAATGTAATTCTACAACCACCTAAAAGGAAGCAATGCCCACACATTCCACCACAAAGGTTCTGGGGCTCTGTTCACAAACACAAACAGACCCTACAGAGCCCCAGGCCAGCAAAACAATTAGTCCCAACCAAATTATGAGAAAGCAAATATATAACTATTTGACACACTGGAAAGAATCAACCAAAAAACAGAGCAAATTGGTATGCTATCTTTTCCTAAACAGATAGTACACAGTGGCAGAATAACTGACCCCCGTGACTGATGCAAAATTAAGAAAATCCTTGACTATGTACAGACTCAGTCAGCATAGCCTTGCTATTGAGAAAGGTCTCCATAGACAGACCTGGCTCACAAGAGAAGACAGGATATTTGCACACTGCCCACAAAAGGAAGTGGAAACTGAGCTGCATTTCCTAACTTGCTAAATGTATGACCATATTAGTGACACATATCTCCAATAGATCACACAGACCCACAAAGAACTTGAAAACAAATCAAACATAGATCAATTCAATGTGCAATCACACAGCAAGATTTGTGGCCCGTTGCCATGAGGAAAGCGCAACCAGAGGAGCACATTGTAAATACCACCAACATTTCTCTTTTTTTAATCTTCCACCACTATTCGTATTACAACTATTTACCCATTGCTAAAACACTGATAATATAACACTTAAAATGCATTTTTGAAACCTCTTTGAATGCAATGTTTACTGTTCATTTCTAATAATTTTGTTAAATATGTTTCTTCTCACTTTTGTTTATTGTTTATTTCACTTGCTTTGGCAATGTGCACGTATGTTTCCCATGCTAGAGTGGTAGAGGGCTCAGGGATGAGTAGTCTGTGCTGATGAGCTGTGTGTGATGAGAACCTGTTTGTGACATAGCACTGGAGCCGGTTCAATCACCCGGGAAACTAAAGCAACACCCCCAAAATGACTGAGAGGAAGAAAGAGCGAGGAAGGAAGAAAAAAAGAAAGTGAGAAACAGATGTCCTGAGGAATAATATTGGTTTGTATGGGATCCTGTTGCTTTGTATGAAACCTGTCTCCATCTCTCTCCTGTTCTGGTGGAGAGAGGGGGGAGTGTGGAATACAGAGGCAAAGAGGTGGAGGATAATGTTCAGGGTTTGGCTTTAGGAAAACCGTAGGCACAATGAACAATAAACACCTAGCTAATAGAGGCCACACCGAAATCATGTGTATTATACACCATGTTTTCAAAAGTATGTGGACACCCCATCAAATTAGGGGATTTGGCTATTTTAGCCACACCCGTTGCTGACAGGTGTATAAAATCTAACACACAGCCATGCAATCTCCATAGACAAACATTGGCAGTAGAATTGCCTTACCGAACAGCTTAGTGACTTCAACATGACAATATCATAGGATGCCACCTTTCCAACAAGTCAGTTCGTCAAATTTTTTGGCCTGCTAGAGCTGCCCTGGTCAACTGTAAGTGCTGTTATTGTGAAACGTCTAGGAGCAACAACGACTCAGCCAGGAAGTGGTAGTCTACACAAGCTCACAGAACGAGACCACAGAGTGCTGAAAATCACCTGTCCTCGGTTGCAACACTCACTTCCAAGTTTCAAACTGGCTCTGGAAGCAACGTCAACACAATAACTGTTTGTTGGGAGCTTCATGAAATGGGTTTCCATGGCCGAGCTGACGCACACAAGCCTAGGATCACCATGCGCAATGCCAAGTGTCGGCTGGAGTGGTGTAAAGCGCTTCAAAGAGCAGTGGAAATGCGTTTTCTGGAGTGATGAACCACGCTTCACCATCTGGCAGTCAGACAGACAAATCTGGGTTTGGCGGATGGCAGGAGAACGTAACCTGCCCGAATGTATAGATGCCAACTGTAAAGTTGGGTGGAGAAGGATAAATGGTCTGGGGCTGTTTTTCATGGTTTGGCTAGGCCCCTTCTTCCAGTGAAGGGAAATCTTAACGCTACAGCATACAATGACATTCTAGACAATTCTGTAATTCCAAGTTGGTTGCAATCAGTTTGGGGAAGGCCCTTTCCTGTTTCAGCATGACAATGTCCCTGTGCACAAAGCGAGGTCCATACATAAATGGTTTGCCGAGATTGGTGTGGAAGAACTTGACTGGCCTGTACAAAGCCCTGACCTCAACCCCAATCAAACATCTTTGGGATGAATTGGAATGCCGACTCCGAGCCAGGCCTAATCGCCCAACATCAGTGCCCGACCTCACTAATGCTCTTGTGGCTGAATGGAAGTCCCTGCAGCAATGTTCCAACATATAATGGAAAGACTTCCCAGAAGACTGGAGGCTGTTATAGCAGCAAAGGGGGGACCAACTCCATATTAATGCCCATGATTTTGGAGTGAGATGTTCAACGAGTAGGTGTCCACATACGTTTGGTTATGTAGTGTATGTGATCAGATTTTATCAACAAGAGATAAGTCCTGTCTTTAACTTCCAGGGAAAAGCCCCATTGATTATGAGTAGGGCTCTGTCTTAATAGCTACCGTTAATCTGGGAAGTTGCCCAGTAGGCTGGACTGTGCAGTCTTAAGCTCCCAAAACAATAGAGCTCTAAGAGAGGTTCTCCTGGCACATCTCACAGTATGCCCCTGCCCATGCAAAGATCCTGCTCAGTTATATAAGGGCACTAAATGTGCTACATTATGATTATGTGCAGTAAGGCTAATAAAAGATCATGAAGATCGGTCTGCTAATAACACACACTAGGACTAATAGTGTTGCTAATGTTGGAGCTCACTGAGGCAATGAGGGAGCATAAGGGCAATCTGACAGTGCTATTAGCTAGCTCTGTGTAGGCAGGGAGGAAGGTGAATGGGTGAGTTGTGTAATGTTTTTGTGTACAATGACTGGTGTCTCTATGCTATGCTAGGCTCATGGATTCAGTGATTTATGTAAGCAGCTGGGCCTCCCATGGGGAATGTTTGCTATGTGTGTGCTGTGTGTTCCATTGGCCTAAGCCGCTGTACCATCTGGGCTTGACGGTGGTCAGGAGGAGGGGTGGATGTTATGTCCTTCTAGTTCCGTTGTGTCATTTCCTATTGCAGACAGAAGAACGGACAGACAGACAGACGGACATACACGGACACACGCCGACTCTTCTATCTCCTATACACAGATAACAGTATTTCCTCTCAGATAATAATATGTATCCTTTCATGATAGAAGAGGGAGTTCTGGGAAAGATCTTTCTTCTTCAGACTGTATGAACTATGAACCTTGTGTAGACGCCAGATAAATGACTCAGCCCTAGAGCATAAGGCCTGTGTGGAGAAGTACACGGCAGCATGCATGCCTACAAAAATGATATGGTCGGAGAAGGACTGTGAAGCACTGATAAGAAAAGACAGCGCTAGCTTGGAACCCTAAAAACAACGAAAGTAGCAGGCAGCAACACTGAGTATATGATATGCTGATAGTAGAAGGAGGCAGTGTTCTCTCTCTCTCTCTCTCTCTCTGTCTCTCTCTCTGTCGCTCTCTCTGTTGATAAAAGTCTCATCTCATTTTCCCCGTGTTACATGCTGTCCCACACACAGCACTCCAAGCCACATTAATTCCTTCTTGTTCCAAGCAAAAATGCCTTTTTTCGTAGGGCACATTTCTAATCTTATTAAAGCCTCGCTCTCTGGGAACAACCTGCTCTCCTCTCCCCCGCCTCCCTCACTTCCACCGCCTGACTGAATAATTGATAAATTATCAATCTAATTCAATTGAGTATACTTTAAAGTGATTAATCTATTATTCAACAGAGAGAGGAGGAATCAGTCCAGTACACTCTCGATAAATTATCAAGATTTGTGAGTGTGTATGTGTGTGTTTACTGTTGACCTATTACAGTAGATTTGTGTATGGATAAAGGTCTGTTTGAGAGTTCTAGGTTTATCATGAATGGTTTTCTGTGTATTTAGGTGAGTGTATTTTGTACCTGTATATTTGTGTAAGTGTCCATAAGTGCTGCTGGTCTTGATTGTCAAGGTGTTGGTCAAGTGTTGCTGTGTATGTTTCCAGGCTGATATAGCCCAGCTGTTCCACACAGGGAGCCTGAGAAGGAGCTTAGCTGTGGGGGTGGGATGGAGGGATGGAGGGATGGAGGGGAGGGGCAATTACTTCCTGCCTGTGCCCATGTGACATCACACGGCATGGCTGAGCAGCTTCTGGATACAGGACAGACGGTAACAAAAGGACCCATTGTCCCCCCAGGAAAATCAAATCAAATCAAATTTTATTGGCAGCATGCACAGATTTAGCAGATGTTATTGTGGGTACAACAAAATGCTTATGTTCCGAGCTCCAACAGTGCTGTAATATCTAACAATACACACAAATCTAAAAACTAAAAGAATGGAATTAAGAAATATATAAATATTAGGACGAGCAATGTTGGAGTCCAGAGTATAAATATATACAGTGCCTTGCGAAAGTATTCGGCCCCCTTGAACTTTGCAACCTTTTGCCACATTTCAGGCTTCAAACATAAAGATATAAAACTGTATTTTTTTGTGAAGAATCAACAACAAGTGGGACACAATCATGAAGTGGAATGACATTTATTGGATATTTCAAACTGTTTTAACAAATCAAAAACTTAAAAATTGGGCATGCAAAATTATTCTATGCTTGAAGCCTGAAATGTGGCAAAAGGTCGCAAAGTTCAAGGGGGCCGAATACTTTCGCAAGGCACTGTATGTATATGATGGGATGTATAGACATTATGGACAGTACAGTGGCTTGCGAAAGTATTCACCCCCTGGGGGGGGTTCTAAAGTTAATTTTTCATTTCACCTCAGCAAGTTGGACTATTTGTATATGTCCATTACACGACATCCACATATAAAATCAATTTAAATTACAGGTTGTAATGCAACAAAATAGGAAAAACACCAAGGGGGATGAATACTTTTGCAAGGCACTGTGTTTGGATATAACATGTAGTATATCTGTAGAACACGTAGGACAGAATCGTATATGTACAGCAACAGTTAAATAGGATAGGCCTTGACTACAATACAGTATATCCAGTGTTTTTGGAAGTATTCAGGCCCTTTGACTTTTTCCACATGTTGTTACTTTGTTATTCTAAAATTGATAAAATGTAATGTTTTCCTCATCAATCTACACACAATACCCCATATTTCACATAGTGAAAACAGGTTTTTGAAAACAGAAATACCTTATTTACATAAGAATTCAGACCCTTCGCTATGAGACTCGAAATTGAGCTCAGGTGCAACCTGTTTCCATTGATCATCCTTGAGATGATTCTACAACTTGGAGTCCACCTGTGGTAAATTCAATTGATTGGACATGATTTGGAAAGGCACACACCTGTCTATATGAGGTCCCACAGTTGACAGTGCATGTCAGAGCAAAAACCAAGCTATGAGGTCGAAGGAATTGTCTGTAGAGATCTGAGACAGGAGGGCCCACAATGCAAATAGTCCGGGTAGACATCTGATTACCTGTTCAGGAGTCTTATGGCGTGGGGGTAAAAACTGTTGAGAAGCCTTTGTGTCCTAGACTTGGCACTCCGGTACCACTTGCCATGCGGTAGTAGAGAGAATAGTCTATGACTGTGTTAGAGGAATTTTATTCCTATATGTTCATTAAACAATTCAATTATAACAAAGCAAAACATCTGGTCCATTTCTAAGAATTTGTAAGATTCTTATTTGTATAAAATAGATAAAGATCAGTCTCAAGATTAACCTGTTAAGTCGACCCTCTACTTTTTCGAACATTCTGTTAAAAATCGCGCAACATTTCAGCGCCCTGCTACTCAGGCCAGGAATATAGTATATGCATATGATTAGTATGTGTGGATAGAAAACACTCAGACGTTTATAAAACTGGTTAAATCATGGCTGTGACTATAACAGAAAGTGTGTTTCATCGAAAAGTGCAGGAAAATCTGATCACTGAAAATGGAAATAAATATCCTTGCGCTACTTCCAGGAATTGTTCAAAGTGAACCGAATTAAATGAGGCTGAGGTTGCAGTGCCTACAGCTTCCACACGTTGTCTAGAGTCTTGTCATTTGATTCAGCTTTGATTCTTGGTCAAACCGAATCAAGGGAACCGATTCCCTCCGGTCTCCGACCGGATGTTTTGGTCGAGCTCTCTCCAGACATTTTTTCAAGACGGACACCTATAGAATTGACATCGCCTCCTGATGAATTGTATTGCTTATTAACGTGTACTAATACCTAAAGTTGCATTACAAAAGTATTTCGAAGTGTTTTGTGAAAGTTTATCGTCGACTTTTTGAATTTAAAAAAATGACGTTACGTTATGAAACGCTATTTTTTTCTGTTTATCACACAGTCTTCATAGATCGATATCTAGGCTATATATGGACCGATTTAATCGAAAAAAAGACCCAATAGTGATTATGGGACATCTAGGAGTGCCAACAAAGAAGATGGTCAAAGGTAATGAATGTTTTATATTTTATTTGTGCGGTTTGTGTAGCGACGACTATGCTAATTATTTTGTTTACGTCCCCTGCGGGTCTTTTGGGGTGTTACATGCTATCAGAGAATAGCTTCTCATGCTTTCGCCGAAAAGCATTTTAAAAATCTGACTTGTTGCCTGGATTCACAACGAGTGTAGCTTTAATTCAATACCCTCCATGTGTATTTTAATGAACGTTTGAGTTTTAACTAATACTATTAGCATTTAGCGTAGCGCATTTGCATTTCCAGAGCTCTAGATGGGACGCCTGCGTGCCAGGTAGGAGCAAGAGGTTAATAGCATTTATCCCCGAGAGCTCTGAACATAATCCCATGTAAATTAGTTTATATAACACACATTGCGTCCCTCCTCCACATTGCGTCCCTCCTCCTCCTGGATCATGTCAAAACTGCTTTTCAATTCAGTTGCAACACATACACATTGCTTATCTTCTGCTACCATATGTAACACAATCTACTGCACGCCCAACAGTTTCTCCCCTCCCTGGTTGGGGACCAGACATATTTCCTGTTGTTAGTTTCACTGTGGTCACGAGTTGTCTGTAGACCCTTCCTCTTGGCCTATGTAGCAACATATTCTTCAACAGACAACAGATAACTCTGTGAGTAATAACTCTACGCCAAATGTATACATTATTTAGTCATTATTGATAAAAATCCTTCAACAGACTGGGGTGGCTGGGGTTGTTGACCATTTTTAGGACCTTCCTCTGACACCGCCTGGTGTGAAGGTCCTGGATGGAAGGCAGCTTATCCCCAGTGATGTACTGGGCCGTACGCACTACCCTCTGTAGTGCACTGCGGTCATATGCCGAGCAAATGCCGTACCAGGCAGTGATGCAACCAGTCAGGATGCTCTCGATGTTGCAGCTTTAGAACCTTTTGAGGATCTCAGGACCCATTCCAAATCGTTTTAGTTTCCTGAGGCGGAATAGGCTTTGTCGTGCCCTCTTTACGACTGTCTTGGTGTATTTGGACCATTCTAGTTTGTTGTTGATGTGGACACTGAGGAACTTGAAGCTCTTAATCTGCTCCACTACAGCCCCGTTGATGAGAATGGAGGCGTGCTCGGTCCTCCTTTTCCTGTAGTCCACAATCATCTCCTTAGTCTTGGTCGCGTTGAGGGATAGGTTGTTATTCTGGCACCACATGGCCAGATCTCTGACCTCCTCCCTATAGGCTGTCTCGCCGTTGTCTGTGATCAGGCCTACCACTGTTGTGCGTTGGAAAACTTAATGATGGTGTTGGAGTCGTGCCTGGCCATGCAGTCGTAGGTGAACAGGGAGTACAGGAGGGGACTGAGCACGCACCCCTGTGGAGCTCCAGTGTTGAGGATCAGCGTGGCAGATGTGTTGCTACCAACCCTTACCACCTGGGGGAGACCCATCAGGAAGTCCAGGATCCAGTTGCAGAGGGAGGTGTTTAGTCCCAGGATCCTTAGCTAAGTGATGAGCTTTGAGGGTACTATGGTGTTGAATGCTGGGCTGTAGTCAGTGAATAACATTCTCAAGTAGGTGCTCCTTTTGTCCAGGTGGGAAAGGGAAGTGTGGAGTGCAATAGAGATTGCATCATCTGTGGATCTGTTTGGGCAGTATGCAAATTGGAGTGGATCTAGGGTTTCTGGGATAATGGTGTTGATGTGAGCCATTACCAACCTTTCAAAGCACTTCTTGGCTACGGATGTGAGTGCTACGGGTCTGTAGTCATTTAGGCAGATTGCCTTTGTGTTCTTGGGCACAGGGACTATGGTGGTCTGCTTGAAACATATTGGTATTACAGACTTAATCATGAACATGTTGAAAATGTCAGTGAAGACACCTGCCAGTTGGTCAGAACATGCCCGGAGCACACGTCCTGGTAATCCGTCTGGCCCCGCAGCCTTGTGTATGTTTACCTGTTTAAAGGTCTTTCTCACGTCGGCTATGGAGAGCGTGATCACACAGTCGTAAGGAACAGCTGATGCTCTCATGCATGCCTCAGTTTTGCTTGCCTCGAAGCGAGCATAGAAGTGATTTAGCTCGTCTGGTAGCCTCGTGTCACTGGGCAGCTCGCTGCTGTGCTTCCCTTTGTAGTCTGTAATAGTTTGCAAGCCCTGCCACATAAGACGAGTGTCGGAGCCGGTGTAGTATGATTCAATCGTAGCCCTGTATTGACGCTTTGCCTGTTTGATGGTTCATCGCAGGTGATAGCAGGATTTCTTGTATGCTTCCGGGTTAGAGTCCCGCACCTTGAAAGTGGCAGCTTTGCCCTTTAGCTCAGTGCGAATGTTGCCTGTAATCCATGACTTCTGGTTGGGGTATGTATGAACAGTCACTGTGGGGACGATGTCCTCGATGCACTTATTGATAAAGCCAGTGACTGATGTGGTGTACTCCTCAATGCCATCGGAAGAATCCTGGAACATGTTCCAGTCTGTGATAGCAAAACAGTCCTGAAGTTTAGCATCTGCTTCATCTGATTACTTTTTTATAGACCGAGTCACTGGTGCTTCCTGCTTTAATTGTTGCTTGTAAGCAGGAGGATAAAGTTGTGGTCGGATTTACCAAATGGAGGGCGAGGGAGAGCTTTGTACACGTCTCTGTGTGTGGAGTACAGGTGATCTAGATTTTTTTTCCCTTCTGGTTGCACATTTAACATGTTGATAGAAATTTGGTAGAACTGATTTAAGTTTCCCTGCATTAAAGAGCTGAGCTGTTGATTTGCAACTGCACTTTGCCTCTGTTCTGACATTTTTTTATTGCCTTATTGAGAGAATAACTGGACTGTCTGTACTCTACCATATTCCCAGTCACCTTGCCGAGGTTAAATGTGGTGGTTTGCACTTTCAGTATTGCACGAATGCTGCCATCTATCCACGGTTTTTGGTTTGGATCAGTTTAAATCGTCACAGTGGGAACAACATCCCCTATGCACTTCCTGATTAACTCAGTCACCGTGTCAGTGTTATTCTTAGAGGCAACCCAGAACATATCCCAGTCCACGTGATCAAACCAATCTTGAACCATAGACTCCGATTGGTCAGAACAACGTTGGACAGTCCTTACCATGGATACTTGAGTTTCTGGAGCAGGCGTGATCTGATTTGCCGAAGGGAGGGCGGGGGCCTTGTAGCCGTCCCAGAAAGGAGAGTAGCAATGATTGAGCGTTTTTGATGTGCGAGTAGAACCATTGTGGTTAAGCCTGAGGGGGAACATAAACGGCTGTGATGATGACTAAAGAAAATTATCCTGGCAGGTAATGCATTCAGCAATTGATTATGAGATATTCTAGGTCGGGTGAACGAAAGGACTTGAGTTCCTGTATGTTACCAAAATCACACCATTTGTAGTTAATCATGAAACACACACCTCCACCTTTATTTTTCCTGGAGAGTTCTTTATTCCTGTCTGAGCGCTGTACTGAAAACCCAGCTGGCTGTATGGACGGGGACAGTATATCTGGAGAGAGCCATGATTCTGTGTAACAGAGTATGTTGCAGTCCCTGATGTTTCTCTAGAAGGAGATCCTCACCCTTAGCTCATCTATTTCATTTTCCAGGGACTGAATATTAGTGAGTAAAATACTCAGAAACGGTGGATGGAATGCACACCTGAGTCGGACGAAAAGTCTCTTCCGAAAGCCTCTTCTCTGCTGGTGGCATCTTGGAGAAGCCTCTGGAATAATTGTAATCGCATTGGGGGGTTCAACAAAGGATCTAATTCAGGAAAGTTGTATTTCTGGTCAAAATTCTGGTGATGGCGCCGGAGGAGATGGCAGATGTTTTAAGGGCTCCTAACCAGTTGTGCTGTTGTGTGTGTTTTTTTGCGTTATTTGCAAATGTTTTGTACATATTGTTTCTGTCACATTTCTTATGACCGAAAAGAGCTTCTGGATATAAGGACACTGATTACTCACCTCGTACGGGACAAAGATGTTTTTCTGTTTGTTTTTGTTTCTTTCTTGAATTTTACCCTCTTTTTCTCCCCAATTTCGTGGTATCCAAATGTTAGTAGCTACTATCTTGTCTCATCGCTACAACTCCCATGCGGGCTCGGGAGAGACGAAGGTTGAAAGTCATGCGTCCTCCGATACACAACCCAACCTAGCCGCACTGCTTCTTAACACAGCGCTCATCCAACCCGGAAGCCAGCCACACCAATGTGTCAGAGGAAACACCGTGCACCTGGCAACCTTGGTTAGCGTGCACTGCGCCCGGCCCGCCACAGGAGTCGCTGGTGTGCGATGAGACAAGGATATCCCTACCGGCCAAGCCCTCCCTAACCCGTACGACGCTAGGCCAATTGTGCGTTGCCCCACGGACATCCCGGTCGCGGCCGGTTATGACAGAGACTGGGCGCAAACCCAGGTTCTCTGGTGGCACAGCTGGCGCTGCTGCGCCCTTAACCACTGCGCCACCCGGGAGGCCACAAAGATGTTTTTTTAAACGAGTCGGACACAAAGGATTTACTTCAGACACGAGACAAGGCCCGTCATTCACACGAAGAAGAGATGGAGATATCGGGGATGTACACAACCAAACAAAAGTTTGGGGTCACTTGAAAATGTTCTTGCTTTTGAAATATATATTTTTTCTTTGTCCATTAAAATAACTTAAAATTCATCAGAAATAGACATTGTTAATGTTGTAAATGAGTATTGTAGTTGTTTTTTTAATGGAATATCTACATACAGTGTGGCAAAAAAGTATTTAGTCAGCCACCAATTGTGCAAGTTCTCCCACTTAAAAATATGAGAGAGGCCTGTAATTTTCATGATAGGTACACTTCAACTATGACAGACAAAATGAGAAAATCACATTGTAGGATTTTTAATGAATTTATTTGCAAATTATGGTGAAATCACTGAAGTTGGAGACTTATATCTCCCTCACTAACTTTAAGTATCAGCTGTCAGAGCAGCTTACCGATCGCTGCAGCTGTACACAGCCCATCTGTAAATAGCCCATCCAACCAACTACCTACCTCATCCCATATTTCTTTTTGCTTTTCTGCTCTTTTGCACACCAGTATTTCTACTTGCACATCCTTATCTGCACATCTATCGCTCCAGTGTTACTTGCTCATTTGTAATTACTTCGCCACTATGGCCTATTTATTGCCTTACCTCCTTACTTAATTTGCACACACTGTATACAGATTTTTCTATTGTGTTATTGACTGTATGTTTGTTTATCCCATATGTAACTCTGTGTTGTTTTTGTTGCACTGCTTTGCTTTATATTGGCCAGATTGAAGTTGTAAATGAGAACTTGTTCTCAACTGGCCTACCTGGTTAAATAAAGATGAAATAAAATAAATATAAATATGATTTATGAATGCAGAGTAGTCAGAGATGTTGAACCTGAGAGTTCATTGAAAGAGCAACTATTCATAGAGAACATAATGATGTTAATAACTAATTGTTACAACCTGGCTCAAGATTGTAACAAAAAATGGGAAACCACATGCTGAGTAAAGGAATAACAAAATGTATTTATTTCACTGATAAAGTAAGCACTCACAACAATAATCAGATGAGGCATGAAGGTCAGTAAATTAGGTGTCAACTGCCAAAGCCACAATGAAACAACCAAAGGTATGCATGGAGAGAGGAATCAGTGGCTTTATGACACAGCTGAGTTTTCAGAGGTGTGCCCCGTCAGCACTGACGACCCTCCCAGCTCCACCCACCTCACCTACTCCGCCCACCAATCTCCTGCAGGGAGTAACCGCAGCAAATCCCAGGAGACAGAGGAGGGAGTGGCGGTCACAATCATGTATAGAGCATTTCACTAATTTCAGTAGAGGATTTCCTACCTGCCCCTGGATGAAGTGAAGCCTTGGCTCTCAGATAGTAGGTCCATCCTGCGCCTCACGGAGCCCAGACTAGGGTCTTCCCAGTATGAGAGGAGTTGCTAGAGTTATTGAAGAAACCATTTTCCATAAAATTAGAGCGAATTAAGATGGAATCTCAACGTAATTTATAACATCCTACAAAGCCTAGGGTATCCATCAAACTAATTATAATTGCGGGATTAATGTGATGTAAAATAATTGAAATACCTGGCATGAGAATATAATCTGTTTTTATTAAAAAGCGCAAGATCTGTTTCCTAGTCAATGAATGTCGATTTAACGCGTTGAATGGTAATCTATTCCTATTGCGCATGTGAGAATCTCTGCGGAGAAACGCTTGGACCTTGAATTAAGGCTATTTTCTAGGAATTGTGTCGTTATTATGTGCCTGGTGTTATGACTACAGACTATTGTAAATTGGGTTATTTGCGGGATTTCTTCGTGATTTCAATAGCATTGGATCTATTGTATTGACTAAAATCTAGGTTTCTGTTGGTAATTAAACTATTGGTATTTTTTTGCCAGGACAGATACAGTCGCCAGTGTTTGTTAAGATATATACTGAACGTTTTAACAGTTTGCTTAGTTCAAATCGAAAGGCTAATTTATTCAACATAAATAGCGAGCCGATTTCGATGTAACACGTTGTCTGTCACCTGAACGGTCTGCTGGAATAACATATTGAGAATGGAGTCCTATTTAAATAACTGAATTAAAGAAGAGACGGTTACCTAAATCGAATTATTTATAATAATAGCGAAAATGTTGTCTTTCTTTTTATGGATTGACTGATGTATTTTATAAATTTGGCGCATTCCATGTTACTTTTAAAGTCTTGGACATTTCATAAGTAGGAAGCTGAAAGAGAAGAGATAATTGTCAAGTTTGTTTTTAACCTTACGATAGAGGTAAGCGCAGAACGTTTTTTGATAATGGGTTATATTTCTTTCCTACTGGTAAGAATAGAATAGTTAGTCGTGCTTGCTGGGCTGTAAGGGATTCAGTGGGATATTTGCATATTTGTAATCATTTATGATTACATAAACTATAAAACCAAGCAACAGTAATACCAGAGAATTTGAGCAGAAGTTAATGTATTCTAACATTATAATCTGTTTCCATTACGTGGAACAGTGTCCAGTCATTAAAGTGGATTGCAGGTTAGTTTGGACAATTATGCTGATGAGACAGCAGCAACTTTTTAAAGATTCTATACTTGTTAAACAACAGATTTATATTTTTACTAAATTAATGCAACAGGTTGAAATGATTAGATTACTGGAAAGGGGTTAGGAGTTTGTTAATTGTTTATTTTAGGTGTCAGTTTCACTAAATGAAACACTGTATTATGAGGTTTTTGAGTAGGATTATTCCTTCCGGGACTGATGAAAGTCCCCTACAGTATGTACAGTGGGGCAAAAAGTATTGTCAGCCACCAATTGTGCAAGTTCTCCCACTTAAAAAGATGAGAGAGGCCTGTAATTTTCATCGTAGGTACACTTCAACTATGACAGACAAAATGAGGAACAAAATCCAGAAAATCACATTGTATGATTTTTAATGAATTTATTTGCCAATTATGGTGGAAAATAATTATTTGGTCACCTACAAACAAGCAAGATTTCTGGCTCTCACAGACCTGTAACTTCTTCTTTAAGAGGCTCCTCTGTCCGCCACTCGTTACCTGTATTAATGGCACCTGTTTGAACTTGTTATCAGTATAAAAGACACCTGTCCACAACCTCAAACAGTCACACTCCAAACTCCACTATGGCCAAGACCAAATAGCTGTTAAAGGACACCAGAAACAAAATTGTAGACCTGCACCAGGCTGGGAAGACTGAATCCGCAATAGGGAAGCAGCTTGGTTTGAAGAAATCAACCATGGGAGCAATTATTAGGAAATGGAAGACATACAAGACCACTGATAATCTCCCCCGATCTGGGAATCCATGCAAATCTCACCCCGTGGGGTCAAATTGATCACAAGAATGGCGAGCAAAAATCCCAGAACCACACGGGGGGACCTAGTGAATGACCTGCAGAGAGCTGGGACCAAAGTAACAAAGCCTACCATCAGTAACACACTACTCCGCCAGGGACTTAAATCCTGCAGTGCCAGACGTGTCCCCCTGCTTAAGCCCGTACATGTCCAGGCCCGTCTGAAGTTTGCTAGAGAGCATTTGGATGATCCAGAAGAAGATTGGGGGAATGTCATATGGTCAGATGAAACCAAAATAGAACCTTTTGGTAAAAACTCAACTCGTCGTGTTTGGAGGACAAAGAATGCTGAGTTGCATCCAAAGAACACCATACCTACTGTGAAGCATGGAGGTGGAAACATCATGCTTTGGGGCTGTTTTTCTGCAAAGGGACCAGGACGACTGATCCGTGTAAAGGAAAGAATGAATGGGGCTATGTATCGTGAGATGTTGAGTGAAAACCTCCTTCCATCAGCAAGGGCATTGAAGAGGAAACGTGGCTGGGTCTTTTAGCATGACCAGCCCAAGTCGCAGCAACTTTCAATGAATTGCAAATTATTGTTGGCTGTCTGCAGCAGCAGTAGTACGGGTTCGATAAACCAAACCCCAATTTATCACAAATGTTGGACAACATCAATCAACATCTCTCAATAAAAAGTGTACTGCCAGAAGTACAGAAAAGAGTGTATCTGAACAACGGTCAAAACAATTTGAGAAATGTTATTGTATATCCAATGTAATGACGCAGTTTTACGTTATTCCACAACAATCTACCTGCCTCTCGCAATTTACCCTGAAAATTAGTAGCCAACACAGCAACTAACTCTCTTCCTTACTTTCAGCATTTCAATTACGACTCCATTCCCAATACATTATTCAAACAGACATCGTCTTGCATCAAAATTCGCTTCGCCCTTATTTTAAGTTGAATGAATTAGTCTTTCAATTTGAACCAAACAAACTATTTAAAACGTTCAGTTTATATCTTATACAAACACTAGCGACTAAACCTTCTAGGCAAAACATACAAATAGTTTAAATACAATCAAAAACTCTGATTTTAGTAAAAGCATTTCCCGGGAACTGAACCCGGGCCTCCCGTGAGAATTTTACCACCTAACCACACATGCTATTTGGATAGCGAAGACTCTCCGCAAAATAAACCTATTTTTACAATTGTCTGTATTCGTAATTTAAAAGCCCAAGCTTTTCCTCAGCGAGGATTCTCATTAATCTCGCTCTCTTCTATCAGAATTTAGGAATACTTACTATTGTGACTCTTGATAAATTATTAGGTCTCACACGTGAGCGAATTATCGTTCCTTATGATTCTTGACTTGTTAAGGAACCTTTCCCTTGCTGATATTCTTACTATAATTTTGTCCTACGGTATATTCTCACAATCTACGTATATACCTCCTTTCCGTTAGTTTCCCTAGGTTCACAAATAGTTTACATTCATTTGTAATAGCCCCCTATATCTCGTCTCTTAATTGACCCACTAATATACTCTTGATCAGGTTCCACCTTAGATCCCAATATTAATTAGTTTACATTGGTAGTGCAGATAACCTAAGTCGTTTCGAACGTAAATCGGAGGACTTTTCCCTTCCTAGGTAGCTTCTAAATCAAATTCCTGTCTTCCAATTGCATAGGACACTACCTATATCAGGGTTCTCTACACAAAATTCTAAAGACAGGTCACCAGATCAGAATGCCCCATTGATTTTTAAAAATCAACGCCCAAACCACACAAGAGTCATTAACCATATTTCTCCAAATGTAGCCCGACCGTCAATTCCCCAAATAAAAGTTTTACTGAGCTTGTTTGTAGGCTGGGAAAAGCAATGTTCGTGAGATTCCGTCACCGTCTCTGTCAACCTTAGATATATATATATATCTCGGCCTGTTTTTTTAAACCCCAATTTTCACGGGCCAGGTCTTTAAATATCGGGTTAAGACCGGCCCGTGCACGGTTTTCGGCGTACTACCTTCAGACGACAGAGGCAGGCTTCCAATTTATTTGCGAGAGCTCTCAAGTTTTCACAAATACATTCCTTCTTCTACCATCCTAAACGACGCACATACATACATACATACATACACACCAACATGGATTTTCTCAGTCTAACCAGTTTTACAACCCCTCAGCTGACAGTTCCAGGCACCCCCAGACACCATAACCCTGGAGGAGCCCGCCCTGTCCTCTTATCTCCACATACATTCCTTTCTTCCTAGCTACATGCCATATAACCCCTTCCTAATGAACAAACATTACAAGAAAAACGGGGTAGAATTCTTGCCAGTTATAGTGCAGTATACCTCAGTCATTATAGATAAAAAAATCCCATAACACAATGGGAGTCATAGACTGACTAGTGTTGCGAAGTAGGTGCCACAGTGACCACAGAGAACGTAGCAGATTCTACAGGATCTGTTTTGTACAACAGGTAGTCCAGTCCTACCAGGGGTGATGTAATGATAGCTTATTCCAGAGGAAACCCCACTAAAAGGATTGAAAGCGCACAAGTCATACAGCTTTTCATTTTGTACTTGCAAATGTTTGATAATTTCATCAAATAAACAATTTCACCATTGGCTTTAGATGAGTCAGCTATTGTAAAGCTGAAAAGTACATTCTTATTCCATTCCTTTACTTAGATGTGTATATTGGGTAGTTGTGGAATTTGTAGATATTGCTATATTGTTGAAACTATACTCAAGCATTGCCCTACATTCGCATTAACATCCGCTAACCAAGTGTGTGACTAATAAAATTGGATTTGAAAAGGGTAGGGATACTGTCAGACAATAAAGGGTACCACATACAACTACACCCCGCATATCCAAACCACTTGAATATCACCAACACATCACATTCTAACACCTTGTGGCACATGTGACAGTTTTACCAACTGTCCTCATAGCTCAACAATGTGGATTCACAAGTTAATAAAAATACAAAGATTCTTAGCTCATCATACAGCAAATGTAAGGTCATGTAAGGCTTGTCCTGTCAATTTCCTACAAGCTTTTTGAGAAGTCTGGACTGAGGAAAAAAAGTGAGATCAATCACACAATGTCATTGTGTAGGACAGGTTATATCCTTGTAAATAGAAGTAATCCAATGACAGTTCACAATTGATAAACCCATGAAACCATGTCAGGTAGTGTACATCACAGGTGTGATCAAGTAAGAGTGGACTCAGGAGACGGGGTTGTCTTTCATACACTTTTTATTGTCATCACTTGACAGAGGGAAGGGCAGGAGGTGCATGCCAGGGACAAGAAGCTGTTTACTTCTTGGTGGTCTCCTCCTCCTTTGACAGGGTCTTGATGATCTCCTCTTTCTTTGCTGCCAGGCGCTCCTCTCTGCGCTTACGGGCCTCCTTTGTCTTGGAACGACGGGCTTCAGCCTGGTCACTGCAGAGAGAAAAGTGGTCAAACACCAACTTATCTTTTGGCTGAACACAAATGTACATCTTACCATCTATAAACACTCTGCTTTCAAGTGCTCATCAGCTCAGTTCCTTCTCCACTAATACAAAACATTGCACATAGAAAAGTCTAAGGCAGATGGGAGTTGTAGTTTTGGTTTTAGACTTACCACAGAAGCTTCTTGCGGGCCTTGTCTGCCTTCAGCTTGTGGATGTGCTCCATGAGGATACGCTTGTTCTTGAACACATTACCCTTCACCTTAAGGTAGAGACTGTGGTACCTGTGGGGAACGGGGAAAACAAGATGAGCAAATTAATCTACAATACACGGTTTAAACAATTCAATAAATACAAAGGAATAATTTAGCAATTAATGAACTACATTTGAAATTCCTTCCTAAATCAAATAGGAATTTGAACAGGGGTTAATCAGATAGCCAAGAGAAACATGACATCAAATTTCAACAAAGTTTGCAAAACCATTCTCAGGAAACATTTTTACCATTATAACTCTGTTGATTGTTAGCCATTATCGCTAGCAAGTTCAGCCTAGGCTAGTAGAGTTAGCTAGTTCAACATAATCCATGTGCAAGAGACATCCTTGAAATGGACACAATAGGAGTCGCTATGCCTTGTGAATCTGTATACTCGAGGGTGGATGTGGAGAACTTACATGTGCCTGTCAATCTTATGGGACTCCCTGTAGCGACGGAGAAGACGACGCAGGATTCTCATGCGACGCATCCAAGACAGCTTCTCTGGCATACGGGCATTGGCTGTACCCTTTCTCTTACCTGGTAGGGTGAGCAGAGGAAAGGATGGTGTTGGCCTGAGATTAATACACCCCATAATTCACAATCCTGTTTTCAGTCAAAATCAGTTACGTAAATAAAAACATCACTAGTCGATATAGCTACTACAGCATTCACTCACCGATTCCTGTGTGCCTTCCCTTGCGACGCGCCAGCGTGTTCTTGCGGCAGCGGGCACGAGAATGCACCGTGACAGGCTTGCGGATGATAAGACCATCCTTTACCAGTTTACGGATCTGCTGGCCTGAGGGGGGACAGAAAATAGGGGTTAGACAAAGCAGGTGAATATACAGCAAAAAAAATATCAATATTCAGTCAACTACTGGGTAGATTATGCACAGGCTACATTAACTTCATCACATAGTACAAGAATAATGTGCAAAACACAAATTGGCTGAATCCTTACGGGAGTTGGCGTTAGCAATCTCATTGGTCTCGTTGGGGTCCAGCCATACCTTCTTCTTGCCACAGCGCAGGACGCTGGAGGCAAGCCTCTTTTGAAGCCTGAGCATGCTGGGTTAGAAATGAGGAGTTAGCTAACGCATTACATTGTGTGTAACGCATAACTATGTTGCTAACAACATAACTTCAATGTTTGTAGTGAGAACAGGGGCTAATCACAAATTTGAGAATAGTTTGCGAAACCATTCTCAGAATCATCATATTATCCGGGTTCATTGTTAGCCATTAGAGCTAGTTAGATGCTAATGACTAAGAGTTACCTTGGCTGCAACTGGGCTAACGTTACTCGACGTCGGGCTAGTAACGTTAACTACTATAGTCGTATAGCTAAATATCATCCACACGGTTACGGATCATAGAAAGTGACATGGTTGACATTGAATCTTACAAGACACAAGTAACCAGTTCGCTAATACAAAACACCGGGGAAAATCAGTCAAAATCGGGAGACCAATGTCCAAGTAGGTGTAGGTAATGTTAGCTGGCAAATGCTAACAAAATGTGGTAGACCAAATGTCAACACTCAGATTATATGGAACATGGATATCGTTGATACTAACAATATGGGAATCAGACGTGTTTTAAACGATTGTAATCTAGTCAGCTATGATAGCAAAGGGGTTTAACTCGCATTTGTTTAACGTTAGGCCTGAATGCCCCGTCTTAGAAATCTTGGTCGACAACATGGCCTCCCTGGCTCGGAACATCGTGCGGCACATTTAAATGAAATGTAGCTTTTCCAAGATGACATTTGTTAAGGGACTTTGACGGTAGTGTCGCGTAAAAATGTTGGGACAACCTTAGTAAACGTTTAATGGGCAATTCATGTTTATTTTATAAAAAATATGCGAATTTGGACTCGCACAAAGTCGTTTGGCTTACCTCATGGCTGCTACTGCAATAGAAAAAGGAAGAGTCGAGGGACGGACAGGGCCGTACCATTAAAGCTACAGGAGAATCCAAAATGACATATACAGCGATTATTTTGTGAAATAAACGGAATATGACACACATATAATATTTTTCATGTGAAGTGTTAGCATTAAAGTACTAATTGGTAGAGAGAGCGAAAGTAAGAGAGAGTAATATTGTCTGAAATCATAAGATAACGTAAATAGAAAATATGTTCTCCCCTTATCTGGGAATAATAGTATATTCCAAAGTTGGGTAGTGATTTCGCACTGCATTGTGGGTGAAATCATACAAAATGCAGCTCACTACTCATCACAGGAGAACAATGTCGAAGCCAAAGACTAAGACCGTTAACAGCTGATTTACACTGTCAGATGAAACGTTTCTGTAAGGCTACGTTTAGATAAGCAGCCCAATTGTGATCTTTTCCCCCCATTAATTGGTCTTTTGACCAATCAGATCACCTCTGAAAATATGTGAAAATATTTGATATATAGCATTTACTTTTACTAAAGTATGACCATTTAGTAGTTTTCCCCATCCCTGTACTTAAGTACATTTAAAACAAGATACTTTTCGACTTTTCTCAAGTAGTATTTTACTGGCTGACTTGTACGTGAGTCATTTTCTATGTATGACAACTGAGTACTTTTTCCACCACCTTGAATGAGACCCTAAAGTTGAAGCGAAGTTCGTGTGACATGAATGCAGTGTGATTTCCTCTCTGAACTGAGAGATGGAGACCCGCACACTGTTGAGAAAAATAATAAATCCAGAACTGAGGCTTGAATGCAAAATAAAGATTTTTATTAGAACATCATGATGCCCCAAAAAATCATAAATGGAATGTGAAAACAAAACAAACGTTTTGGTCTCAGGCCATCCTCAGTGTAAATCTTCAGCAGCACTCACACCTGGCTTCCATTTCAAGGATAATTGCATATGCTCAAGCAAGACAGAAAATCAATAAATCTCTACCTAGTACAACATAATGCATGTTCTAGATTATATACAAACGGTAGAAATGCGGACAGAGAAATATCATCAATCATTGCTTTGACATAAACCATGTGAACATTTCCTCTGAATAAATAACACAGGATTGTAATAGAGTATGAAGCTAAAGAGACCACTAGATGGGGCTATCGATCACCAATAAGAGGCAATATACCAGCTACAGGAAACACTTCAATAACAATTCTTAATTAATCAAATCAAATAAAATGCTATTTGTCACATGTAGTGACGATTTTGGCATGTAAATCTTGGTAGGGCAAAAAAAAAAGTGGATGCATGCCAACAAAGCCACTATAAAATACAACACTAAACAATACATGAATTGCACTATAACGGTGACAAACGGTGCCCACAAACTGTTAGGACCTACAGAAATCTGTCCCAACAGCAGTTCCAACATCTTACCACTGCTACACCTGGCTATCAGCGGAGCCTTGTTTGGCAGTGAAACAGTTCATGAAATGCTTACTTACAGGCTCTAACCAATAGTGAAAAAAAGGTATTAGGTGAACAATAGGTAAGTAAACAAATGTGGTTTCTAATGACAATTGAGATGTACAAACTATTACATAAGGGGATGACAAGCAGGATAACAGGCAACCCCTAATTTCGATTAAGACATTAATGAGAAAGCTAGGACGGACATAGTCAATATAACTATTTGTTTAGCACTTTTGAAATGTACAGCGGCAGAATTCAGAACATGGGCCGTTCTTACAGTGTTCTCCCTGTACACCAAGTCAGAACCGTAGGATAAATAAAGGGGACATATAAGCAGGCAATGAAAGCTCTTACAATATTCAGTGATTACATTTCTCAAAACAGGTTATAGGCTACATGTGCACCACCAAGTCAGAACAGTAGGCGAAATTAAGAGGGGGTAAAAATACTAAATTATTAGGGTGAGGAACATGGGCTACTAACATCTTACTACACAACATACACTTAGTTTTACTTTCTTAGCTACAGTATTCATATCTCCCTGGCATATTACATCATTTATGCAGCAGCATACAATACATTTTTGGACTCACCTTGTTTTGCAGAGCTCACTTGAACGGGAAGGTGGCGTGGCGGTCCTTCGTGGGCAAATTTTGGCATCAAAGTCTGGCATTCTCTGGATTTATGGTGCTGGGAACTATGAAAAAAAACAAGGTTCAATCATGATGACATCATTGATCTTCAGGTCATAGCTTTAGAAAGAGGCCAGATTTACAATTTCGAGTTGGATGACCATTCAAATCGTATTTTCCCAATTGGAGCTCGTTTATTCCCGGCTTCTCAGTTGTCTTGAACTCACTGAAGTCAAGTTTTCGCAGTTCCAAGTTAACAGTTGTTTTGAGCATGGCACAAATCATGCTTCATTGACAGCATGGCCAATGTTAAATGTTTAATCCCAGATTTGGGACCACACAGCCAATCCACTGAATAGCAGACTAGGGATTGCTTTGCAATGCTTGCAGTTAGTCTCTGATTCCTTCCAAACTACTGATTGTTGAATTTGCGATTTCCAACTTGTTGTATAATGAATATGTCCAATACGTTTTATCTATCATTTCTCTTCATATGACAAGGATTAAAAAGGATTTTCCAGTAGATTGTCGACTTTATTCATGATGATGACTGCTAGCTAAGATTTTGAATGTATGATATTGACATGTCAGTCCAATCAAAGCTAATGTACATATAACGTGATATGACATAATTTTATCTGTGGCCAATGACCTTAAGCCTTCTTGGATGAGCAGTTCTAATGTAACTCTATGGAGGCACCTAAGGGAATATAATTTTCTAGCTCTACCCTTAGACTTGGCAGTGACGTAGTGTCCCCATGAGTGACAGAACACTGAGCCAATCATGGTGCAACGCTCCGTATTTTCTGCTGGCTTGCCCCACCACCACAGAAAGCATGGAGCTCGGCTGAAACACCTGCATTTTGGAGCTGCCTTACTCAAGAAAACAAAAAAGAGACCATGTTAATTTGTAAGTCGCTCTGGATAAGAGCGTCTGCTAAATGACTTAAATGTAAATGTAATGTTTGTATGCTGATTATTTAACTCAATGATATATGTATTATTTTACATTCTTTGCAAACTGATATGTGACACGTATTAATGCAAAAATAACATGCAAAACAGCAAGCTCCCCCCACAAAAAAGTTATATATCATGAATGACAGGTCGCCACTGGTCACATGAGCCAAATACAACAGGTGTATTCAAGTGAAATGTTTACTTACTAGCACTTAACCAACAATGCAGTTTTAAGAAAATATTGACTAAATAAACGAAAGAAAAAAAGAAAGAAAAAAGTAACACAATAAAATAACAATAACGAGGCTATATACAGGGGATACCAGTACCGAGTCAATGTGCAGGGGTACAGGTTAGTCGTGGTAATTTGTACAGGGTAAAGGGTAAAGTGAATATGCATAGATAATAAACAGTGAATAGCAGCAGTGTAAAAACAAAGGGGGTCAATGCAAATAGTCTCAGTGGCATATTTGATTGTTCAATTGTTCAGCAGTCTTATGGATCGGGATAAAAGCTGTTAAGGAGCTTTTTAGGACCGAGACTTGGCGCTCTGGTACCGCTTGCCGTGCGGTAGCAGCGAGAACAGTCTATGACTTGGGTGGCTGGAGTCTTTGACCATTTTTTAGGCCTTCCTCTGACACCGCCTAGTATATAGGTCCTGGATGGCAGGAAGCTTGGCCCCAGTGATGTACTGGGCTGTACGCACTACCCTCATTAGCGCCGAGCAGTTGCCATACCAGGCGGTGATGCAGCCGGTCAGGATACTCTCAATGGTGCAGCTGTAGAATTTTTTGAGGATCTGGGGACCCATGCCAAATCTTTTCAGTCTCCTGTGGCAGAAAAGGCATTGTCATGCCCATGACTTTCTTGGTGTGTTTGGACCATAATAGTTTCTTGGTGATGTGGACACCAAGGAACTTGACATTTTCGACCCGCTCCGTCGATGCGAATGGGAGTGTGTTTGGCCCTCCTTTTCCTGTAGTCCACAATCATCTCCTTTGTCTGGCTCACGCTGCAGGAGAGGTTGTTGTCCTGCCACCACACTGCCAGGTGTGGAGGTCTCTGACCTCCTCCCTATAGACTGTCTCATCGTTGTCGGTGATCAGGCCTGCCACCGTTGTGTCATTAGCAAACTTAATGATGGTGTTTTAGTCGTGCTTGGCAATGCAGTCCTGGGTGAACAGGAAGTATAGAAGGGGACTAGGCACGCACCCTTGAGGGGCCCCCGTGTTGAGGATCAGCGTGGCAGATGTGTTGTTGCCTATCATTACTACCTGGGGGTGGCCTGTCAAGAAGTCCATTCTCACATATGTGTTCCTTTTGTCCATGTGGGAAAGGGCAGTGTGGAGTGCATTTGAGATTGCATCATCTGTGGATCTGTTGAGGCGGTATGCGATTTGGAGTAGGTCTAAGTTTTCCGGGATGATGGTGTTGAAATGAGCCATGACTAGTCTTTCAAAGCGCATCAATGCCTGATGGATGGAGAGTTATGAAATATAACATCCACCTGCATTCTGTCTGGAGAAGACTTCAAGATTACTACACTACGTGAATGTTTTATCTGCTGTGTAGAACAGGAGGACATGGAGGAGAGACGGACCAGACTGAAGCCATTTTCCCGTAAAACTTCTACCTGCAACTAGCCTCTGCCACAAGCTTTCACCTTCAGGAGCGAAGCCGGGGAGCTAACCTGCTTGCTTTGTTCATGTTCAATTTGATTTGATTTGACTTGACTTAAACGCCCTCGAAGCCATTCAGACTACCCAGCAGCATAGAATGCAACTGACATCTCTCTTCTTGATAAGAAGGCATGCCAAATGGGTTACTGTAGTAATTTTCTTGACCAAAAAATAACTGTATGACATTGTCATCTGAATCAGGAATTGAATGGACATCAGTAGGCAAACAGCTGGAGAGAAGGATCTCACCTGAATGCTAAGCCCTTCTGCAGCCCAAATGAATGAGTCAATTAAGCAATAAGGCACGAGGGGATGTGGTGTATGGGCAATACACCATGGTTAAGGACTGCTCTTAAGCACGACGCAACGCGGAGTGCCTCGATACAGCCCATAGCCATGGTATATTGGCCATATTCCATGAACCCCCGAGTTGCCTTATTGTTATTATATACTGGTTACAAATGTAATTACAACAGTAAAAATAAATGTTCTGCTATACCGGTGCTATACGGTCTCATATACCACTGCTTTAAGCCAATCAGCATTCAGGGCTCAAACCACCCACTTAATAAAGGCACATAACCTACACACACACACACACACACTGCCACTCAGGACACACACACCACAGAACTGCACTGATAAAGGGACATTCCTTGCATGAGGACCTCACATAAATACTTTACACTGGACAGAAGAAGGGGACAAAAACCAATCTACACTCTGTCACACCCTGATCTGTTTCACCTGTCTTTGTGATTGTCTCCACCCACCCCCCTCCAGGTGTCGTCCATCTTCCCCACTTATCCCCTGAGTATTTATACCTGTGGTTTCTGTCTGTTTGTGCCAGTTTGTCTTGTTTGTCAAGCAAACCAGCGGATTTGTGTCAGTGCCTGCTTTTCCCCAGTCTCTTTTCTCGTCCTCCTGGTTTTTGACCCTTGCCTGACCATGTACCCACCTGCCTGACCACTCTGCCTGAGCCTGCCTTCCGTCCTGTACCTTTGCCCCACCTCTGAATTACCTGACCCTGTCTGCCTGCCGTCCTATACCTTTGTTGCTGTAATAAACATTTAAACTTCGACACGGTCTGCATCTGGGTCCTACCATGATATCTGATACATTCAATACATACCTGTGTGATTTACATTCATGCACCTCCCCCAATGAAGAACACTACTTATTCAGACAGGATTTCCTCTCTATTTTATTTTTTGTACTCGTTATTGCTACTACTATTTTTATACAAAAAACTGACATTTTCATTAAGCCTTTAAAAACATATTAATGGGGAAAATGTATTTGTGAAAACTGAATAAATACTGAAGTGAAGTTGATAAATACACAAAGGATGGCGGTCAGATTCAGTAAGAACGTAGTAAAAAGTTCTAGATGAACCTAGCTGGCCACATCTGTACTGCTAAGCTTCAATATTATTTGACTTTATTATTCCCCTGAGTTCAGCCATGTCAGATCCTTTACATGTGCATCAGACTGTAAGGAGGAATGGACTACAGTATGCCTGTGCATCGCAGTATGGACATGAATGTACATCTATGTACAGTACCAGTCAAAGGTTTGGACACCTACTCATCCAATTCATTCTTTATATTTACTATTTTCTACATTGTAGAATAATCGTTGAGACAGAACTATGAAATAACACATATGGAATCATGTATTAACCAAAGAAGTGTTAAACAAATCAAAATATTTGAAATTCTTCAAAGTAGCCACCCTTTTCCTTGATGACAGCTTTGCACACTCTTGGCATCCTCTCAACCAGCTTCACCTGGAATACTTTTCCAACAGTCTTGAAGGAGTTCTCACATATGTTGAGCACTTGGCTACTTTTCCTTCACTCTGCGGTCCAACTCATCCCAAACCATCTCAATTGGGTTGAGGTTGGATGATTGTGGAGGCCAGGTCATCTGATGCAGCACTCCATCACTCTCCTTCTTGGTCAAATAGCCCTTACACAGCCTGGAGGTGTGCTGGGTTATTGTCCTGTTGAAAACAAATGATAGTCCCATTAACCGCAAATCAGATGGGATGGCGTATCGCTGCAGAATGCTGTGGTAGTCATGCTGGTTAAGTGTGCCTTGACTTCTAAATAAATCACAGACAGTGTCACCAGCAAAGTGATCACACCACCTCCATGCTTCACGGTGGGAACCACACATGCGGAGATCATCCGTTCACCTACTCTGCATTTTCACAAAGACATAGCGGTTGGAAGCAAACGTCTCAAATTTGGACTCATCAGACCATAGGACAGATTTCCACCGATCTAATGTCCATTGCTCGTGTTTCTTGGCACAAGCACGTCTCTTCTTATTATTGGTGTCCTTTAGTAGTGTTTTCTTGCAGCAATTTGACCATGAAGGCCTGATTCACTCAGTCTCCTCTGAACAGTTGATGTTGACTTGTATCTGTTAATTTAACAATGTGAATAATTTATTTGGGCTGTAATTTCTGAGGCTGGTAACTCTAATGAACCTATCCTCTGCAGCAGAGGTAACTCTGGGTCTTCCTTTCCTGTGGCGGTCCTCATGAGAGCCAGTTTCATCATAGCGCTTGATGGTTTTTTCAACTGCACTTGAAGAAACTTTAAAAGTTCTTGACATTTTTCGGATTGACTGACCTTCATGTCTCAAAGTCATGATGGACTGCCATTTCTCTTTGCTTATTTAAGTTGTTCTTGCCATAATATGGACTTGGTCTTTTACCAAATAGGGCTATCTTCTGTATACCACCCCTACCTTGTCACAACACAACTGATTGGTACAAATTCATTAAGAAAGAAAGAAATTCCACATATTAACTTTTAAAAAGGCACACTTATTAATTGAAATACATTCCAGCTGGTTGAGAGAATGCAAAGAGTGTGCAAAGCTGTCATCAAGGCAAAGGGTGGCTACTTTGAAGAATATCAAATGTCAAATATATTTTGATTTGTTTAACACCTTTTTTGGTTAGTAAACACAGAAAAAAGAAGAAACGTCCTCTCACTGTCAACTGCGTTTATTTTCAGCAAACTTAACATGTGTAAATATTTGTATGAACATAAGATTCAACAACTGAGACATAAACTGAACAAGTTCCACAGACATGTGACTAATATAAATGGAATAATGTGTCCCTGAACAAAGGGGGGGTCGAAATCAAAGTAACAGTCAGTAACTGGTGTGGCCACCAGCTGCATTAAGTACTGCAGTGCATCTTCTCCTCATGGACTGCACCAGATTTGCCCGTTCTTGCTGTTAGATGTTACCCCACTCTTCCACCAAGGCACCTGCAAGTTCCCGGACATTTCTGGGGGAATGGACCTAGCCCTCACCCTCTGATCCAACAGGCCCCAGACGTGCTCAATGGGATTGAGATCCGGGCTCTTTGCTGGCCATGAAGGAACACTGAAATTCCTGTCTTGCAGGAAATCACGCACAGAACGAGCAGTATGGCTGGTGGCATTGTCATGCTGGAGGGTCATGTCAGGATGAGCCTGCAGGAAGGGTACCACATGAGGGAGGAGGATGTCTTCCCTGTAACGCACAACGTTGAGATTGCCTGCAATGACAACAAGCTCAGTCCGATGATGCTGTGACACACCGCCCCAGACCATGACGGACCATCTGCCTCCAAATCGATCCCGCTCCAGAGTACAGGCTTCTGTGTAATGCTCATTCCATCGACGATGAACACGAATCCGACCATCACCCCTAATGAGACAAAACCGTGATTCGTCAGTGAAGAGCACTTTTTGCCAGTCCTGTCTGGTCCAGCGACGGTGGGTATTTGCCCATAGACAATGTTGTTGCCGGTGATGTCTGGTGAGGACCTGCCGTACAACAGGCCTACAAGCCCTCAGTCTGGCCTCTCTCAGCCTATTGTGGACAGTCTGAGCACAGATGGAGAGATTGTGCATTCCTGGTGTAACTCGGGCAGTTGTTGTTGCCATCCTGTACCTGTCCCGCAGGTGTGATGTTCGGATGTGCATCCTGTGCATCCTGTGCAGGTGTTGATACATGTGATCTGCCATTGCGAGGACGATCAGCTATCCGTCCTGTCTCCCTGTAGTTTTGATGTCTTCACTACTTTTCTACAATGTGGAAAAAAGTTCAAATAAAGAAAAACCCTGCAATGAGTAGGTAGGTGTGTCCAAAGTTTGACTGGTACTGTATTTATGACCATTATAACAATGTAGTGCTCATATGGGGGAAATCAAATGTCTCATGATTTTAATGTAATGAATATTGACTTATCTGTATAACATTGGAATCAATGTACCGTATAATTATCATCTTCAGGACTATATTGATGCTTTTCATGTTTCTCTGATCGCATTGAGATGATAGATAGATGATAGATGATAGATAGAATGTATATAAGAAAAAACAGTAAGCCAACAGGCTACATATCCTCACTGATGTACCACTGCCGAGAAGTGCCTACAGTGCTACTTGAAATGAGGTGAGCATCTAAAAATGTGGATATAATCTGTGGTTAGACGAGGTTGCAACCTAATCTAATTGCCTTACCCATTACCCAATCACAAGACATCCCTTCCGTGTTGGCCTCTCGTTGATTAATCAGTGATGAGGGTGGGGCCTGGTCAATGGGGCGTGGACCTATTCGGTTCGCAGCTGGAATCTCGAGTGGAGCGCCCCGTCCGTATTGTCTGAGTGAAGAAACAGAGGGTGGTGGGCAAGGATAGACTGTAGACGACGCCGCTGTTGCTATTGTACTTCGCTTGGGAAGCACCCTCGGGGAAACAACGGCAAGTAATTCGTTGACAATGACAATAGCGATATCATCATAAATATAGGAATTAGAAAATAGGATTGAAAAAGTAAATCAATGGTACAGAAAAGTAGTATGTCCAGGACGCCTTCGACCTCAACCCAGGAGATCCAAATGGACATGTTTGATCAACATCCACACGCACAGGTAAGCAGTATAGGCTACAACTCAAGCCTGCCCGGGAAATCCCACCGTAGGTTTGATGGAGCCAGTCCGCCTGTTGCTGAAGCTTTTTGTTTAGACATTTTGACAGTCCACAGTTTGACTTGTCATAACAGGGACTCTACAAGCAGGGAAGCAGGTGAACGAACCAGCTGCGAATAAGATTTAATGGAGTAGGTTATAATTCCCTGACACGTTTTTGTTGCTATGTGAACTTATCAGTAGGCCTAATAACCAGGGTAATAACAAAGTAATGCATGTATTCTTCATCTACAGTAAAAGCATTGGTTTGGTCACAGTGGGCCATTAATATGGTAACTGTGGCTGCTGTGTGTCTCTTCTTCTGTTTCTCGTTACCATCTGCAGCTGTTCCACTTTCAAATTGAACCACAGGAATTATAGACTATGACATTTTTTATTTTTATTATTTTTTTAAAACAAGTTATGTGTTGTAAAAGTGTGTATTTATGACATGACAATGGCTATTTTTGGTTTGACCATTTGATGGTCAATAATTACACAAAGCTGCCTATTATTGTAGGCTAATGCTCAATGCTGATTGAACTAACTCTGTCCGCAATTATAGCGCTATGTGCTATATGTTACTAGATGGATGAAGTCCACAAGTGATGCAAGCCACGCCCACGTATTAATGGACTGTGTGGACAGTGGACACGATTTTCTCGCTCATCCGTTTTGCCTTCATGCAGGAGTAAGGACACCAAACTCTGTTTAATGGCTTTATAGCCTACTCATAGCTATTGCATTGTTATTTCTTTGCTGCCAGGAACTGTCATGGACTCAAGGTGTTGCTGATTAATGATGAGGATCACGAACATCCTTTTTCCAGAAATGAGAGGGGATGAATGCCATACACACTGGCAGACACATCTAATGGAATAAGATCGCACATAATTATCATATCATGTGTTATAATGCTCTCTCTTAGAGCCATGCCTTTTCTGCCCTCCAAAAAAAACAGCATATTGGCTTTTGATAATTGCTATATCTGTGCTCATGCAATGTTTTCTTACACAAGACTTGTTCTTTTAGAACTCTAAATGTTCAGAATGTAGCTATAAATGGCATTCGGGAAGATACAGTATATGTTAAAACTGGTTACGTGGGCATGATTGGTCATAAAATCGAATGGGGGTGAGAATGACCGTAACAAACCCCTCCCATGCCAATGACCAGAACAAACCCGCCCACGCTAAGCTCCATCGTTGTCTCTCCACGGAAACCGCGACATCACAGAAAAACAACACGTGCTGTATACAACCCAACACCTCAATCCATGCCAAGTATGCTTCCTGCATGCCTCACTCTCCCACTCTTTCTCTCTCCATCTCTCTCTCCCTTCCCCATCATTATTTCTCTCGCTCTCTCGCTCTCTCTCGCTCTCTCTCTGTGACTGTTTTTAGATGTCAGATTTCTATCCCTTGCGTGTTAGTGCTGTGCTGAGAGACAGATGGACCCCCTCCTTGTGTAATGTGGTGGGGAAGGGTTTGTGTGTGGCACTCGGATCAATTAGATATAAAGTTCACGCAGACCTGCGGCGGGTCACGCTGGCATATTTATAACTCCGCTGTGGAGAGACGACCGGGGGACCACACTTGTAGACTACGTCCCAAATGGCACCACATTCCCTACATAGCGTACTTATTTTTGACTGAAGCCCTGTGGGTCCTGGTCAAAAGCAGTGCACTATATAGAAAAAAATGGTTCCATTTGTGACCGTACTAGTAATATCCTGGAGGAAAGGCCCCCCAGCAACACTGAATGGCAACAACCAACTCCAACAGAGATGGAAATATATGAGCAGGCGCCGGAGAATGCTGAACTGATCTAAATCAAGCCTGGATACAATAGCTCAGATTATAGATTGTGTTTGTTCTCCTGCATGCTGCACCAGCGGAGGAGTGCTGTTGCTGTATGTTTGCCTAGAGAATGTTCGACTATGCTCTGTTAATGCTGGAAGATGGAGACACACCACAGGCTTGTCCTCCCATCCCTCCCCAGTTTACAGTTCCTGTCTAACAGAGCAGCGCTCGCGTCACACCCCCCTCTAATTAGTCACTTAGCCCTGGAGGTTGGTTACAGACAGGAAACCTCCCCTCCCTACTTCCCCTCTATGGCATTTCCCTGCCCTTTACTGTAGCCAGCCTCTCCCCATGGCCAGCTCAATACACCCCCCCCCCCTCCTCATTTCCTACAACTCACCTGTCAAGGATGCAGAGATCGTGTTGCGCTTTCTCTTTTCTTCATCCTCTGAATATGATCTATAGTGTGTAGACCACAGAGGATGCTGCACATGTCCGGGCCAGCATTGTTGCGGCTGTTGAGGGCACATTTGTTTAGAAGTTGTCAGCACAGGCAGAGACATACCTCTGGGCACTATGGTGCCCTGGCTCAGTGATGATGGGAGGGGAGCTGGACTACAGCTGGACCTACAGCTTGACTCAAACTCTCTGACAGCTGGCCCATACCACACACTGAGGAGTATTCTGATTAGACCTGTTGTAAAGTGTACTGCTCTGATAAATTTGGTCATATCTGTGGGCGCAGGTGTGTGCGTGTGTGTATGAAGGTGGGGTTGGTTGGGTTGCTGGGAGCAGGTGTGTGGCGGCAAACTGTACAGTTTGTGAGCATGATTTTGTGAAAGAGAACATGGCTCTGAGAGGTTATTGATTGCAGGAATATGACCCATGTGGGTGTCTACCTTTTGAACACTGCACGTATTCATGCATACAGTCAATGTGTGAGTGTATTGTATGTTCCTATGTTCTATTCTTGTGGCCTCCGCTCAGGCAGCGGTCCCTGTCCATCTGTGCACACAGGAGCGGCACAACCCACTAGTCTGATCCTTCAGGCTTCCTGATTGCCAACAAATGCAATTATCCGGCACTGCGTATCCATGGTGACGTGGCCAGGGTGGGCTCTAATGCAGTGGAGGGCCCTGCACAAGCCAGATAGGCCATTTGCCAGGGATCAGCCAATCACATTACAGGGTCCCAACCTACATGAATAATGACAAGTAATGGAGGTAGAACATGAAGCTGAGCTAAGATGGTGGAGTACACTGGTGCTGGGAGAGGATCAGGACACATTGTCTCCTTTTAACTCCCATCTCTGGCAGCGCTCCATCTGTTCTGGTCATTGTCTTCTATGTTCCTGAAGCTCTCCTAATCATAGAGTTCCAGTATCATAAACAATTTAATTTTGTGGACTTAAAAGTCTTGAGATTTATTTACCGCTAGAACAAAGCTGGGAGGTTTCGTTATGTTTTCTCAACAGAAAATATGTTTGTGAACAAAACTTTGTTCAAGTGTACTTTTTTATTAAGACTTGCTTTGTGAAGCTTCTTCTAATGTCTCTTTTTTTTTGGTTTCTTGTCTCCTTGTCTCCCTTCCTTCTAGGGAAAGTATTCCAAACGGAAGAGCCGCTTCAAGCGCTCCGATGGAAGCACTTCCTCTGACACCACCTCCAACAGCTTTGTCCGGCAGGTAAGACCCCCTATTCGCCTTATGCTGTACCTATACTGTACCGTATACTAGACTGCCTGATTCCTCTGGTGATTAGTTCAAGAGATTCATAGGTGAGAATAGCCCGATTGGATCAGTATGGATGTTGCGGCAGCGCTATTAGCGCCTTCTCATATAAGTAACCCAAACACATTCACATGGTCACTCGCACACAGCCGTCAAAGCTCTCTGCAGTTTTACTTACATTACACGTTGTTATCCTCTTTCTCCTCCCCCTTTCCTTCTCTTCTTTCTCATCTGTCCAATAGCTGTCTTATTTCTTTTTTCCTTGACCTATCTCGGTCACCCCTCATTTATGTTGCTCTCATAAACATAATTGATGCCTCTGCTGTCCTCCCCAGTGGACGCTCCCACCTACTCAGGACTCAATGTTTTTCACTATGAATCAACAATAAACTGGTCAGATCGATGCAGCTTTGATAAGAACAAGACCGAGAGTGAGAGAGTGCCTCTTAGGGACTCCAGGAGATAGATCCCACCAGTCCTGATTGTCCTGGTTCCAGGTCCTCGTGTAGGGCTCAGACCCTCCCCAGCACTCCCTCCCCAGGTTCCCCGTGGTTCATTGATCAACACTGTCAGGGTGAGCCCATGGGAGCCTGCTATTCTCCAGCAGGAGAGACAGGCTTTAGGAAATATGTTTCCATGGGGGAAACGCACCACACAGAGACACTTCCTTTCCGGGAGGTCTGGAGAGAGGGGAAGGTGTTTAAGGTGACACACGTGTCATCTCCATCACAGCTCATCATGCGGACGTGACATTTTATTAAAGAGGCCCTGTGTTATGCCACCATGTGTCCCCTTTCCCTCCCCGACCTCTTCATTTGAGGTAGGGGACATTTTGCCCCTGCCTGACGACATTAACCTGCTCGCTATGGGTGTCACACAAAAAAAGTCCCCTCTCTTGGCAGTGAACACAGGGAGTGTAGACCTTCCTGTGGATTCTAAAGGTTAGCTAACTTCATCCTCTGTGGCACCCCTCCCTCCCCTACTCACTGGCACATCTCCTCATTAACTCTCTGTAAGTCTGCTCTGAGCCGGACATGTACGGTAGCAGGCGCCATTAAAGTGTGTGTCCCAAATGGATACCAACCTGTATACAACCTCAATTTGCAGTAAATCCTTCATTTACATGTCATAATGCACTATGTAGGCAGGCTGTGTTATGTCTATGTATGCAGCTAGCTGCACTGTATATGTTTGCCCCCTCTTGCGCAACTGCGAGCTGAACACTCTTTCCAAGCTTTAAGTCTCACACACACTGTCACACAATCAGCCAGCGGTGAAGCCGGTACACTGGTCTGGTTTCCATGGCAACCGGTACACCGAATCTCCCCTCTGTGTGCAGGCGCAGTGGGATGGAGAGGAGGAGAGGATGTTTCGATGGATTAGTGTGTATGTGTGTGTGTACACAATAATAGAGTACTTTAGATACACAGGGAGTGGCAGGCATGTAGTAATGAGCACCATTACTAGCTGTGATTGTAACCTGGGAAAGAAGAGGCAATATGGATGTGAAAGACACAAGATGTAGATCAGATGCACTTCTTGTGACCTCCTTGCCTCTTTGGAATTGCTGTTTCAATGTCTGGGCTGACTGAAGATGATTTGAGGATTTAATTCTACATCTCTCTCTTTATCTATCAATCTATTTGTCTATTTCTCTTCTCTCTCTCTCTCTCTCTCTCTCTCTCTCTCTCTCACACACACACACACACACACACACACACACACACACACACACACACACACACACACACACACACACACACACACACACACACACACACACACACACACACACACACACACACACACACACACACACACACATTCAGATGGGTTTTTGTGATCAATACAGTTGACTGTCCGGCTGTCCGGCAATGCCCTCCAGCTATTATACCATAGAGACATGAGATGAGCTGACCCCTACACAACACAGTCAGTGAAGGACCATAATCAACCTGGCATCCCCGGGGGCTCATTCGCCAGGGTTCAGTTTCCTTCTTTTGCCATTCCATTTAGAGCAACTGTGTCAGTCCAACGCCATTAGGTCATGATTAATCATTATTTTTGATGGCACCAGGGTCAGGTCAATTGGCTGTTTCACAACTTGTGCTACGTAAAAGAAAGCTGCTCCAAATAAAATAAATAAATTAAATAAATTAAATGCTACGACCGCAATGTTCACCGGATGAAGGCTATCTTAATAATACACCCTGAAATCACCTCTTCTCATTTGAGTGAGGAGAATTTGATAAACCGATAGTTACAATTTCCCCCGTCTGAGTGGCAGTCATTTTTCCTCATTTCTTTTTCGCCCTCATATTTTTCTCAGCTGTGTGGGAGAGAAATCCTGCTCGGGTGTATGTTCCCTTTCCATTGGAAGGGAAAATGTAATCAGTCCTTCTGTCAGTGCAGCCTGGCAGTCGGCTGCTTCTCTTTGAAGCGAGGGAACCAAACAGTAGTCTGAGTGGCTGACACTTGGGAGTGGCTCTGAGAATACTAGCCTGCCTGCCTCTCTCTGGCAATCTGTTCCTCATGCTGTGGACCTGGCTGGCTGGCTGCCTGTTCATCACCAGTCAGTCAACCACTCCTGCGTCGCTATGGCGAGGCACCTGTCACAGTGTCAGACGTTGCCCTCTGCTGGTGGAAAAGAGAGATACCAGACACCCTGCTTTCCTTAGTTTAGGCCTAGATTCAATCAGATCAAGCGTTAACCGGCGACAGCCAACACCCACATAGCTGATGTACACTGGCGTAGCACTCCCCCCCACAATAAAACCCCATACATCAACACACTTTTTTTTCTCATTGCAAAATGTATAGAATAGCAGGAAATTTGCTCAGGGATTATTGAAGGTTGGGACTGTCCTTGTCTAGCAGGGAAACATTTTATTTTATAGTTTAAAACAATTATTTTGTTGCATTATTTGAGCTTAAAATGTACATTTGAATTTTTTAATTTTCAAACTACTTTCAATATTATAGTATGGGGCGGCAGCGTAGCCTAGTGGTTAGAGCGTTGGACTAGTAGCCACAAGGTAGCGAGTTCAAACCCCCGAGCTGACAAGGTACAAATCTGTCAGGCAGTTGACCCACTGTTCCCAGGCCATCATTGAAAATAAGGATGACTTGCCTGGTAAAATATATATATATTTTTTAAAATATTCATTTCCATGTCTGCCCTATGCCTGGAAATGCAAAGGATCCCAATTTCATAATAAAAATGTCAATAATGGATATTAACCAAAGAAGTATCTTTCTTGTGACTATAAAGAATATATATATTTTAAATTGTTATTCCTAAAAGATGTGTTCGGAGATTTGGCCAACAGCGTCAGATTTTGTCTAAAATCCTTATTCATGTCCTCATTACATATCGGGCAATGCATAGTCTGGAAAGTTCTCTACTTTTGATAGATTTAAACAGACAATATGGGAATCACCATGGTCACAACCATAAACTGTCAACGCCATCTGGAGTATGAATGTTGGTTCAAATATGTTACATTTAATTAGCTTTTAGTCATAAAGCAACTGAGGAAAAAACTAATTGCTACGGTCTAAACCACTTGAAGACGAAAAATGCCATTTTTGTTAACTCCGTGAAACATCAACTCTATCAGAGTGCAGAAACATCTGATGGAATGGTAGTTTTTTTATTGGGGATTTTCAAATTAATGATTTTCCATATTTTAGATGTTTGTAATTGCACTTTTGTTTTTAGAGGCAAAAATATGTCTGTCTTGAGAAGTTGTCAACTCCGCCAGTGGCTTGCCAGCCATGTCTCAACCTATATCTTAACCCCTTAAGATGAAAATGTCATCACCGTTTTGCATCATATGCTTAAACAGTCAAAGTATTTGCTGCGCAAGGCCTAAGGGTTTGCTTTATACATTTTGTTTTATGTTCTACATCTATAGAAAAACCAAAATGCTAAAGAAATTAGCCCTGCAGCATTTAATAGTGCTCTTAAACTTGGATTACATTACATATTTGAATAATCTAACTTTAGCTTTAGAATTGCTTGGGCCTTGCGTGGGGGCCCTGCTAAATTGTGCTACGCCACTGCTGATGTTTTGGCGGTGTCATAGGTAGAACCGCGGTGGAACCGCGTCAAATCGATGAGCAGCTGCTCTTGTGATCATTGTTACGAAGCCACATCCGTTCAACTCGCATTAGAAAGTGTAGGATATATGGAAATCATTAAACAAAATAATGAGGATTTCTATCAGCCTTTTCGAGGTGTTGATTACATCTCACATTCCAGTGTTCCAACTTGTAAACAAGCTGCATGGGATTTCGCTTAGTGCGACTCTCGGCAGCCAACGGCAATATCCGCTTTAGGTACAGTATAATACGAGGAGCCACTTGTGGGTTGGACAGCTCTAACGCAGTTCCACCTCCGACACGTCAAAACATCAGCTATGCGGATGTTGACTGAAGCAGATATGATTGAATTAGGCACTTTAGTTTAATAGGCTGGAGCCATTTTAACTGACCGACTGCTGCCTGGCTGGCTGCCTCACTGGGCCAAAGAGTTCAAGTTCAATGAATCTTCACTAATCTGCCGACTCGTCTTGACTTATTTGCTGACTACTTGAAACGATCTAAGTTTGCTTTCAGGTTGATGAAGTATGATCATTACATAAGGAAGTATGATCTAAAGAAGAAGGGACATGTTCATGATAGTAGAAGCTGGAATAATCCATTGAAGTGCAACACGTTAGAACTGAAAGCTAGTAGGTATTGTATCTAGTTTGTGTAGCTGGAACAGGTATGCCAACTGTTGCCTGAACTTAATCAACGAGATTTTAGAATAAACGTGTGTGGGCTTGAAATGTGTCAGTTTTATTTCCCTTGTCTTTAGGGGACATTCACCTCCTATGTGCTGACTGGTTCCAAGTGTGCTGTCACATTATTGCGCACTGGATGTCCTTGTTGCCCCCCCCCCAATCTAGTCACTTCCTCCCCTCTGACCCCATATCATCCCCTTGTTTGATGTCCTGTTCTGGGTATAGAGAGAGGGAGAGGGCAGGATAGAGGACAGTTTTTCTTATCCCCCCCCCCTGCCCCAGCCTCTCTCCCACGTCAGTGGGGGCATTGAATGACTGACGGCTGCATACCAAGCCTCCTTCTGGGGCTCGCTGTGTTGCGTTCACGGTCCTGTTTCTGTCCTGCCAGGGCTAAATATAATTCCCCAGTTTGCAAATGTAGCACAAGTCCTGCAACCCGAACCCCCCCTCCCACCCCCAGCTCCCTCACTCCCCTCTCCTTTCCTCATACACAAGGTTCAGGTTCTTGGAGGTGGGGGGGGGGTGTTAGGAGGGTTAGGAGAGCACTCTCCTATTTTCACAGATACAGTACTCTCTCTCTGGCTCTCTCTTTCAGACACACACACACACATACTTTTGGACTTACACACTTGCCGGCACGGTCTCTCTCTCTCTCTCTCTCTCACACACACTGCTGGTCGTTGGTGTGGACTGTGGCTTTGCCCCTCTGGTTTGCCGTGGTGTGGCAAGCGCGGTATGGAGCAGACCGACAGGTATCGCAGGCCCGGCATGGTAAGACAGACCTGGCTAAACCTAAACGCATTACACTTTTGGTGAGTCTGTTTTGGCACGTGGTCCGGGAAGGGCGCCTTGCCGTACTGTAGGAGTGTGTGTGTTGGAGTATGTCTGTGAGACTATGTGGGCGTGTGTGTCAAAGAGGGTTGACATTTAGGTTGGTGGACAGGACACTTTAACTTAGAAAAAAGTTTTTGATGCGCCATTTCCTGGTCTCTCTCATTCTCGCTCTCTTTGATCCTATTCTTTCGCCTGCGTTTTGTGATTCCATTTTGGGCTTGGCCACAGCTGTAGGGAGGGCGCTGGGTTTTTAATTAGACTTCCAGTCCCCCTGGTAGACTGCCTGCCTGCTGAGGGACCCGCCAGCCTCACTGTCCCAGACCCTAGCCCCCGGGTTTTTAATTAGACTTCCAGTCCCCCTGGTAGACTGCCTCCCTGCTGAGGGACCCACCAGCCTCACTGTCCCAGGCCCCTACAGCCATTTTATGAGGCTTCTTTCTCTCTCTCTCTCTCTCTCTCTCTCTCTCTCTCTCTCTCTCTCTCTCTCTCTCTCTCTCTGTCCTGTCCCAGCTGGTCTCAGCCTGGATCCCCAGAGACGCAGATCACATCGTGCCTAACGTCAGTGTTTCCTAACGAAGAGTGTCCATGAGAATGTAATGGTTTTGACCTCCACAAGTTTCAGACCGAGTGCTACATTTATGTTGCTGATTTCTTGATAGGTGGACCCCTAGGAGGGTATTTTCTGACATTTTTAGTGCTTTTTATTGTTCCAGTTCCTATTGTTCCAGTTCCTATTGTTCCAGTTCCTATTGTTCCAGTTCCTAGGCGTATTGTCATTGTTTTGGTTGTTGTTTTGGTTTCAGAGTACCTTTTTAAATGCTGTAGGTCACAACAGTATAATTAGACTTGCCTAGTACTACTATCTGCTAATAAATTATCCTTCTTCACAAAGTTATTGTTGATATTACTTCATCAGTGCCCACTTTGAGCTGAATCACACCTCTCTGTGTATTTCCGGTGAGGTCTGTACATGACCCACTTCTTTTTGTTTTCGTCTCCGCAGTGCAGGGCCTTTTTTAGATAGCAGTTCACAAAGACACGGTTGTCCATCGTCCAGCCCATTGTCATGACAACGGCAGGCATCGTGTGCCAAGCACATGGCCATTTAGACATTGGGAAGCGCCACTGGCCATCGCGAGACACGGAACGTCTCTAACGCTCCTCTCTTAGTACACTGTTAGCTACCAACCTGTTGCTTTTTTAATCCTCTGGAAGAGTGTGGCTTTTTGTTGCTGCTTGTTCTTCAGTTCCACCGCTGACTGGTGTTGTACCTACTGTTTATGCCAGTGCTGCTGTTGTGGGATGTGAAAACCCCTGTAGAATAGGGATTGAGTCTGGGCTGATCATTCTGTCCCGTCTCCCTCTCTGCTGGCAGTCTGAGTGTGTGTTTGCCCTGTCTCTGACTGTGTTTACAGCTGGGCAGACTGTTTGCTCCGATCACACAGAGGGCTTGGAGGGAGGGCTTGGAGGGAGGGCTTGGAGGGAGGGCTTGGTGGGAGGCCTGGAGGGAGGGCTGGTGCAGAAATACAGCCTAGAGGAGTAGCGAGAGATTGTGATCTTGTCAGGATTAGAATGTCATAATTAATCATACCGGTGGTTTGGACCATTATTGTATTTCACTTCGGTATCTTTTCTTGCCATCGTTTCGATCTTATTTCACTCTGCCACACACACCGCCTTCTCACTTTGAATCGTAGTCTGTTTTTATCTGTACATCTTTATATCATCATGAAGGCGAGGCATATGACTTGACAACACGTATTCTATGTTTTCAGACAGTCACAAAGGAGGACACTAGATAGATGCATATAATATTCACCAACACATACTGGATACAGTGAGCTCTGAAAGTATTGGGACAGTGACACGTGTTGTTTTGGCTCTCTTCTCCAGCACTTTGGATTTGATATGATACAATGAGGTTAAAGTGCAGACTGTCGGCTTTAATTTGAGGGTATTTTCATCAATCTAGTCGGGTGAACCGTTGAGAAATTACTTCACTTTTTGTGCATAGTCCCCCCCCCCCCTGTTTTAGGGGACCAAAAGTATTGGAACAAATTCATTTATATGTGTATTTAAAGTAGTCAAGTTTAGTATTTGGTCCCATATTCCTAGCATGAAATGATTACATCAAGCTTGTGACTCTACTCATTTGTTAGATGCATTTCCTGTTTGTTTTGGCTGTGTTTCAGATGACTTTGTGCCCGATAGAAACAAATGGTAAATGTATTGTCACTTTTATTGAAAATAAGAAATGAATATGTTTCGAAACACTTCTACATTAATGTGGATGCTACCATGATTTACGGATAATCCTGAATGAATCGTGACTAATTCGGAGTGAGAAAGTTCCATATCATGCGCCTGTAACTTATGTGGCGGGTAGTCTAGCGGTTAGTGTGTTGGGACAGTAGCCGAAAGGTTGCTTGTTCGAATCCCTGAGCCGGCATGGTGGAAAAATCTGCCGAATATCATGCGTCTGTAACTTATGCTGTAGCCTGTAGATGCATTCTCCCTCCTCCATCATGCCATCACGTATTGGAACAGTAAGGGCTTCATTGCATCAGAAGAGGCAACATCATTAACATAATTTCTCCCCTCAAGGCAATGATTTTTACCCCTCATTATTCAATGCTCTTGTCTTTCACACTCCCACTCTTTTCCCTCAGTTTTCAACTGAAAGCATTTCTTACTGTAAATTGTATTTAATGGATAAGGATATATATGTGTGTGTGTGTGTGAATATTTGCCAAGAAAATCTAGTTTGTGAAACCTTCTGCCATGGCTCAGCTTTGACGTGATTACCCATATCCTCTCTTCCTCCTTCTCTCCTCCACCGCGACTCTACCTCTTCCTCCTCCTCCCCTCTGGGGTGGCAGGTAGACTAGCGGTTAGAGTGTTGGGACAGTAACCAAAAGGTTGCTTGTTCGAATCCCTGAGCCAGCAAGGTGGAAAAATCTGCCATTCTTCCCTTGAGCAAGACAGATAACCCCCACAACAGCTCCTCATCGGGCACCAATGATGTGGACATCATGTCTAATAAATAAATGTATTTGGTGCCATATGTATTACTGACTATTTCTAGTGAGAACATATATGAATCTTGTCAAATTCTTCTAGATCTTTTCCATACGTGTATGGAGTGACATGATCAGAGATGTGCGTATTATGAAACAATCTGTCTTATTGATTTGGGTGGGACCCAGTCATCGTTATATAAGTCTATGGGCCCAGCTCTATAGGCAAAGCCTTGAAGCAGGATGTTTATCAAATACAAGCTCAGCTGTAGCCATTAGTAACCAGTTGAGTGTGTTTCTGAGAGCATGTTAATCTAGCCATTTCTTCTGCCTTCACCACTTCCAAAAGTGAGTGGTCCTATTCTCTCTCTCTCTCTCTCTCTCTCTCTCTCTCTCTCTCTCTCTCTCTCTCTCTCTCTCTCTCTCTCTCTCTCTCTCTCTCTCTCTCTCTCTCTCTCTCTCTCTCTCTCTCTCTCTCTCTCTCTCTCTCTCTCTCTCTCTCTCTCTCTCTCTCTCTCTCTCTCTCTCTCTCTCTCTCTCTCTCTCTCTCTCTCTCTCTCTCTCTCTCTCTCTCTCTCTCTCTCTCTCTCTCTCTCTCTCTCTCTCTCTCTCTCTACTAAGCAACTGGGCTGGTTACTATGACACTACTGGGAACTCTGGCCTGGCCAATGGGAGAGCAGCTATGGGATCAGGTGGTCTTTAGCTATTTTGAACAGGAGCTGTGAGCAACTAAATTAGCGACAGAATCCATTGACAAAGAGAGGAAGTGGAAGAGGGAAGGACAGTATGCAGTAAAGGGGCATGTAGAGAGGCGATGGGAGAGAAAGAGAAAGGTGGAGGAGAGAGAGGACAGTAGGGGAGAAAGCGTAAGGGGGAGGGTAAGAGTAATTAGAGGTATCCATACTGCCTGTTGATCGGTACATCACCCTGGTCTCTGCCTCACACTCCCCCTCCAGACTTTATTTGTTTAGTCAAGTATTGATTAAGTCCCTAATTGTGTCTCCCTCTCTCTTTTTCTCTCCATCAATTTCACTCCCGTCTTTCTGTCTTTCTATTCTGCGGATTTGTTATGTGGCGTGACCAGGTTGAGTGAGTGAGTCACGCATACTGTAAACACACACACACACACACACACACACACACACACACACACACACACACACACACACACACACACACACACACACACACACACACACACACACACGCAGACTCACTCATCCCTCTTACTCCCTCTCTGCTGCTTTCACTGCATCACAGACCTGTTGCAGCAGTCAGGGAGTTGCTGTTCTGTGAGTTATTCTGAGGCAGTAAGCTATTCTCTCTTTATTCTCTCTCGTAGACAGACACAGTCCTCTTGGTTCCTCATCTAGCTTAATTAACCTTTCTGTAATATTCAGCTCTCCATGTTGGGATGCACCTGTATGGGTTAGAGGATGACTCAGAGCCGGTAAGTGGCAACGGCTATTATTATCATTATTAAACACTGCATGTCTGTGTCGGGGAGATGGGCAAGGGTGTGTGTTTGTGTTAATGAAACAGGAAGTATAGATGGTCGGGTGGCTCCCCTGGACGTCTAACTGTTGCCTTGGTTACCGGGCGTGGCATTGCTAAGCCACTGATGATTTTGATGCGACAGGTGGCTGCACTAGAATCAATGTTCTGTTTGTTATTCATTCAAACCATATAAAGTGACACAGTAAATATCAAAGTACCTATCTCTCTCAGATACAGTATTTCTGTTTGTCAGCGGCAGGTTGCCCTAGTGTGCATTTAGCCCTTCAAGTCCTGTCTGGTCTCTATTGCTCTGGAGCAGAGATGGAGGCTGAAGCCGCTGAAACTTCACCTCCGACCCCTGACCCTGTTTTCCTTCTGGGGCATTCTGGGACTCGACCCTTCTTTTAATTTCTTCTCTTCTTTTCACACGGTTCTATGCGTAGCAACAGTACCTGTAGTTGCTGTTGTAACAGCCAGAGACCAATAGGGAGTCCGAGTTTTCTGATTTTGTTATGGCACATACTTGTGTGCTAATTACCAAATGCCCACGTATTTGAACTCATATTTGAAATCATTACATATGGTGGATGTCAATTCTCACCACATTCTCACCTCTATTTTAAAACCCCACACCTAATGACTCACTCATTCTGCCTTGCACATTCAGCTGTCCGCATTCTTGTCTGCACCTCCCACGGGTGTATGCAGCAAGCGAGCGAGAGAATCTGACACCTGGAAAAACAGAACAAGTGAGATAGTTACATAAAGAGAGCACTCAAACATTTGACAAGTGAGCCAGGCTGTACTCCCAGTGCTGGGCTGTAGTGTACAGTATACCAGGCAGGGAACGCTCCGCTCTGAGCAGAGCCCCCCCAAGAGAGGAGGCCAGGCCAGCGTTTTTATTGTGTGGTATGGGTGGATTAGGGTCAGCCAGAGAGGCTCAGGTTACCAGGCATCACGGGTGGTGAAAGTGGACGAAACCATAGCCACTTCATGAGTAATTTATCTGTGCTAATATTAAATCCGGGCCTTTTTATCTCTATCTCCCTCTCTCTCTGACACGCCCACACTCAAACACATCAAAGCGCCTGATCAGATGTGATTCAGGTTTGCATATGTGTTTGGATGCATCCACTTCACACTCATATCACACCAGCCAAGTGTTATGTGCCAGACAGTAATGTGTGTATTTGATGAGTAGGCTTGAATGCAGGCAGCCAGGCAGCCAGGCAGCCAGGCAGCCAGGCAGCCAGGCAGCCAGGCAGCCAGGCAGCCAGGCAGCCAGGCAGCCAGGCAGCCAGGCAGCCAGGCAGCCAGGCAGCCAGGCAGCCAGGCAGCCAGGCAGCCAGGCAGCCAGGCAGCCAGGCAGGTTCCCTTTGTGCCTCCAGGTTATTAATAAAGGGGGAAACAAAAGAAATGCCACAGAGAGGTGGAACTGATGACAATTATAGGTGATTGTTTGGGATATTTGCCTCGAGCCATTCAAAATGAGGTAGGCACCAGGCAGTAGTACAGAACACACTACAGTACATATTATGGTCTAAACAGCGATGTACAGAACACACTACAGTACATATTATGGTCTAAATAGAGATGGACAGAACACACTACAGTACATATTATGGTCTAAACAGTGATGTACAGAACACACTACAGTACATATTATGGTCTAAACAGAGATGGACAGAACACACTACAGTACATATTATGGTCTAAACAGAGATGTACAGAACACACTACAGTACATATTATGGTCTAAACGGACATGGACAGAACACACTACAGTACATATTATGGTCTAAACGGAGATGGACAGAACACACTACAGTACATATTATGGTCTAAACGGAGATGGACAGAACACACTACAGTACATATTATGGTCTAAACAGAGATGTACAGAACACACTACAGTACATATTATGGTCTAAACAGAGATGGACAGAACACACTACAGTACATATTATGGTCTAAACGGAGATGGACAGAACACACTACAGTACATATTATGGTCTAAATAGAGATGTACAGAACACACTACAGTACATATTATGGTCTAAACGGAGATGGACAGAACACACTACAGTACATATTATGGTCTAATCGGAGATGGACAGAACACACTACAGTACATATTATGGTCTAAACAGAGATGTACAGAACACACTACAGTACATATTATGGTCTAAACAGAGATGTACAGAACACACTACAGTTCATATTATGGTCTAAACGGAGATGGACAGAACACACTACAGTACATATTATGGTCTAAACAGAGATGTACAGAACACACTACAGTACATATTATGATCTAAACAGAGATGAAGCAAAGCATAGGGAGATGGGAAAAGCCAGGCAGTGGAAAATAACATGTTGAGAGAAGGGACAGAGTGAAGGAGAGATAAAGCAGAGGGAGAGAGATCCCAGGGGAGGAAAAACACGGATTATCACGTTGGGCACAAGGCCTTGATTGTGTTATACCACAGAGATGAAACGGCATGAACATTTCATATCACGATTATAGTGACCAAAATGATCCCGGTTATCAGTATCCGGTTTTGTTGAAATGTGTTAAAAAAGTAATGATACACTGAAATCGTTTTATATTGAAAACCAACAAACAACAAATAAAATTAGCAGCACTATGCACTTTTTGTGTGTATAAATGTTAAAATAATAACATTAGCATTAAAGATGGCACCGTGTGGCCATGAGAGTTTAACGTTTCCCTAGTGCAGCTTTAAATGAACACAAAACAAACAAACAAATAAAATGAGCAGCACTCACTTTGTAGTGAGGCACGGCAACCTCCATCAGCCTCAGAAAGACAGGCCTCTCAATTTGAAATGGCATCATGTCCTTTGCAATGTAATATGACAGGCCTGCAGTGAGGTCTTGAGCATTTTTTTGACGTGGGTGCATGAGCCTGCCTTTTCAAATGCTCGAGTGTCTGTGTCACAACTGTAGATGAGGGACCAGTAGCATCACTGGGTTTGCCTGCTGCACGCCTGTAAACGAGGGAATAGCAAATGTATTTATTATTATTATTATTATTGGTGTTTTATTATAATTATTCACTTACACACACACACACACACACACACACACACACACACACACACACACACACACACACACACACACACACACACACACACACACACACACACACACACACACAGTCAATCTTCTGTGTTGCATTTGAGTGTATGCAATGACCTCATGCGCTATTGACATAAATACAAATTAATCTTAAGAAGACAGTTATAGTAATTGCAATGAGCCCAACAATTGACCTAAATACAGGAGTCTTGTATAGGATTCTATAATGTTTCTGCTGTTGGAACACTTTTACAACCCAAGTCGGCGTCTGCCGGATTTTTAAATTAACAAAATATGTTGATTGGGTGACTAAACTCAGCAAAGAAATAAACGTCCTCTCACTGTTAACTGCGTTTATTTTCAGCAAACTTAACATGTGTAAATGTTTGTATGAACATAACAAGATTCAACAACCGAGACATAAACTGAACAGGTTCCACAGACATATGACTAACAGAAATGGAATAATGTGTCCCTGAACAAAGGGGGGTCAAAATCAAAGTAAATCAGTATCTGGTGTGGCCACCAGCTGCATTAAGTACTACAGTGCATCTCCTCATGGACTGCACCAGATTTTCCCGTTCTTGCTGTTAGATGTTACCCCACTCTTCCACCAAGGCACCTGCAAGTTCCTGGACATTTCTGGGGGATGGACCTAGCCCTCACCCTCTGATCCAACAGGTCCCAGACATACTCAATGGGATTGAGATCTGGGCTCTTCTCTGGCCATGGCAGAAGACTGACATTCCTGTCTTGCAGGCAATCACGCACAGAACGAGCAGTATGGCTGGTCGCATTGTCATGCTGGAGGGTCATGTCAGGATGACCCTGCAGGAAGGGTACTACATGAGGGAGGAGGATGTCTTTCCTGTAACGCACAGCGTTGAGATTGCCTGCAATGACAACAAGCTCAGTCCGATGATGCTGTGACACACCGCCCCAGACCAAGACCGACACTCCACCTCCAAATTGATCCCGCTCCAGAGTACAGGCCTCTGTGTAATGCTCATTCCTTCAACGATAAACGCCAATCCGACCATCACCCCTGGTGAGACAAAAACACGGCTCGTCAGGGAAGAGCACTTTTTTCCAGTTCTGGCTGATCCAGCGACGGTGGGTTTGTACCCATAGGTGACGTTGTTACCGGTGATGTCTGGTGAGGACCTGCCTTACAACAGGCCTACAAGCCCTCAGTCCAGTCTCTCTCAGCCTATTGCGGACAGTCTATGCACTGATGGAGAGATTGTGCGTTCCTGGTGTAACTCAGGCAGTTGTTGCCATCCTGTACCTGTCCCGCAGGTGTGATGTACCGATCCTGTGCAGGTGTTGTTACACGTGGTCTGTCATTGTGGGGACGATCAGCTGTCCATCATGTCTCCCTGTAGCGCTGTCTTAGGCATCTTACAGTATGGACATTATCATTTATTGCCCTGGCCTCATCTGCAGTCCTCATGCCTCCTTGCAGCATGCCTAAGGCACGTTCACGCAGGTGAGCAGGGACCCTGGGCATCTTTCTTTTGGTGTTTTTCTGTAGAAAGGCCTCTTTAGTGTCCTAAGTTTTCATAACTGTGACCTTAATTGCCTACCGTCTGTAAATTGTTAGTGTCTTAATGACCGTTCCACAGGTGCATGTTCATTAATTGTTTATTGTTCATTGAACAAGCATGGAAAACAGTGTTTAAACCCTTTACAATGAAGATCTGTGAAGTTATTTGGATTTTTACGAATTATCTTTGGAAGACAGGGTACTGAAAAAGGGACGTTTCTTTTTTTGCATGAGTTTACATAACGTGTTATCGTGTGACAGTATTTACCTTGAGTTTTTCAAACTGTGGCAATGAAACACGGTTTTAATGATAATTAAAATTTGAAATGGTATACTAATAGTCGGGAATTTTACCTTGGTTTGTCATGAAACCGGTAACTGTTTCATCCCTAATTCCACACACACCTCTACAGTCAACTAATTTCTCTCCCCCATGTCTGTCTGTTGGTGTTTGTTATGGGGAGGTGTGTGTGTTGCTTGTGTGTGTGTGGTTCCAGTAATACTATTGCTGTCTTTATTGTCCTTACTGGCACAGGGGTTTTCTTCAAGGACGTGTGGTCATGCCATAGAATAAGCTTGTGTACACAAACACACACATGCACACGCTCGTACAAACATACAGCACACTAGAACAAATGACCCAGCTCCTTCTTTCCTTCTCTTTATACCTCCTATCTCTCTGCCCTCTTTCTTTCTCTCTCTCACACATAAACCCTCACTCACTCTCTCACTTCCTTACTCTGTCCCTGTGTGTGTGTGTGTGTGTGTGTTGCAGGGCTCTGCCGACTCCTACACCAGCCGGCCGTCAGACTCAGATGTGTCCCTGGAGGAGGACCCAGAGGCGCTGCGGAAGGAGGCAGACCTACAGGCCCTCGCCACCCTCGAGAAAGCAAAGGTCAGAGGTCACCATGGCCCTTCCCTGTGACCCTGTCCCTCTGTTATACAGTACAGCCGTACAGAACAGCACAGTCTTTAACCATTCACCCCGACCCTAAATATACACCTGACTATTCTCGCTAACAGTGTCCCCTCAATGTTTTAGGCACACGGTTAACACATATTATAATATATATTTCTATTCAATTAACAATCATTAACAGTCTTTGTGACATAATAGACATTGAGCGACATGAGTTTAGTATCTCATCCTATCTTGTCCACTCTGTCGCCCTCATGTCATTCTTATCCTCTATTCTCATTCTTTGTTCTGCCTTTTTCTTTTGCTCTCACCTCCCCAGACCAAACCAGTAGCCTTCGCTGTGCGGACGAATGTGGGCTACAACTCTGGGCCCAATGACGACGTCCCAGTGCAGGGCATGGCCATCTCCTTTGAAGCCAAAGACTTCCTACACATCAAAGAGGTACCAGAGCTGCGTAAACAACACTGGGCCTTCTTATTTCTTATTGTTAGATTGTTTCTGAAGATGAGTTAGTCCCCATACCATTGAGCTTTACGAAGACGGCGGGATATTGTTCAGTTATAGTGTGAACATCCGGTTCTATATATATATATATATATATCTGATTGATGTGTCGATAAGCAAGCTAAGATGGCGGCGGTGGTTGCCTTGGCAACAACAGCAGGGGCTCTGAGCGAGGGAGTAGAAGACTGGTGTGTGTATTATTGGGTGGTATTGAGGTGTTTGTCTGTCTGTGTGCTCTGTGCAGAAGTACAATAATGACTGGTGGATTGGGCGTCTGGTGAAGGAGGGCTGTGAGGTGGGGTTCATCCCCAGCCCAGTCAAACTGGAGAACACCCGGCTACTGCAGGAGCAGAAGATGAGACAGAACCGCCTCAGCTCCAGGTACTGGCTGCTGCCCACACCCACGTCCCCTGGCACACATCACCCTGTCACTTTACGGCAACATAGATCAGTTACCTATCGGCTCCGTCATATCAGAGCTGTTATCCAACAGGGTTGGGCTCAATTCGAATTGAAGGCAGTTCATTCAGAAAGTGATTTGAATTTGAAATAAGTAGCGTCTACTTTTCAGTTTATTGAGAAGTCATTGGAAATAAATGCCCTTTTTTAGATTATTCAATTGTCATTTTAGTTTACTTTCTAAATGGACTGCCTTCAATTCGAATTGAGCCAACCTTGTTATCCAATTAGCTTCCACAATGCATGCAACATAATACAGTACAATTATCACCAAATCAACAGTCACTACTTCACAATTAAAAATAGGAAAAGTTCCATTTATTTTCAATGACAATTTTTTTTTTCAGTCCAACCTCACTTTTCACCAGTAACCATCCACTCATTGTTCTCTCCTCCACCCTCTTACAGTAAATCTGGTGGCAGCTCCAGCCTGGACGTTGCCACTGGAACACGCAGGCCCACCCCTCCTGGCACAGGTAGGTCAGGGGTGGTGGGGGGGTGGGTGGTGGGGGGTCATCTTCACCTTTCGACTGGCTAGAAGAGACACACACACTACAGCACTGTGTGTGTGACTATAGATATAGCCCTCTGTCGCGGCCTGTCGATAATATTCTGTGTAGATTTTAACTGGATAGTTGGTGATCCATGATGAAACGGATATCTGCAGTGTGGAGGGATCGTCTCAGTGGGTGTGCTGCTGATACTGGAGTGAGATAGACAGAGAGAAGGAGAGGGGTCCTAGCAGGTCATTAGTATGGCTAACAGGACCAGCCTGAAATAGAGTGGAGGATATAGTGCTCCTCTCATTAAATCTGCTTGGCCAGACCAGGGAGGCATCCCAAAGGGCACCCTGTCCCCTACATCGTGCACTAGTTTTGACCAAAGCCTTATTGGCCCTTGTCAAAGGTAATGCACTTTAATAGGAATAGGGTCCGATTTGAGACTCAGCCCATACCTTATGTGTTAGCACTGCTGAGCAACAATGTAGTTCAGTTCAGTCATGCTGCTGGATAGACAGTACGGTTCACTGAGACGGAGGGAAATAAATAGACATAGAGACAGAAGGAAAGATTGATGGTGTGGAATTACAGAAATATATACACTACTGTTCAAAAGTTTGGGGTCACTTAAAAATATCCATGTTTTTGAAAGAGAAGCACATTTCCTTGTCCACTAAAATAACATCAAATTGATCAGAAATACAGTGTAGACATTGTTAATGTTGTAAATGACTATTATAGCTGGAAATGGCCACCTGATGACCAGGTGGCGAATCGCATCTCTGCATGTCTGGCAGACATATCAGTGTGGATGACGGATCACCACCTCAAGCTGAACCTCAGCAAGACGGAGCTCCTCTTCCTCCCGGGGAAGGACTGCCCGTTCCATGATCTCGCCATCACGGTTGACAACTCCATTGTGTCCTCCTCCCAGAGCGCTAAGAACCTTGGCGTGATCCTGGACAACACCCTGACGTTCTCAACTAACATCAGGCGGTGTCCCGTTCCTGTAGGTTCATGCTCTACAACATCCGCAGAGTACGACCCTGCCTCACACAGGAAGCGGCGCAGGTCCTAATCCAGGCACTTGTCATCTCCGTCTTGATTACTGCAACTCGCTGTTGGCTGGGCTCCCTGCCTGTGCCATTAAACCCCTACAACTCATCCAGAACGCCGCAGCCCGTCTGGTGTTCAAAGTTCTCTCACGTCACCCCGCTCCTCCGCTCTCTCCACTGGCTTCCAGTTGAAGCTCGCATCCGCTACAAGACCATGGTGCTCGCCTACGGAGCTGTGAGGGGAACGGCACCTCAGTACCTCCAGGCTCTGATCAGGCCCTACACCCAAACAAGGGCACTGCGTTCATCCACCTCTGGCCTGCTCGCCTCCCTACCACTGAGGAAGTACAGTTCCCGCTCAGCCCAGTCAAAACTGTTCGCTGCTCTGGCCCCCAATGGTGGAACAAACTCCCTCACGACGCCAGGACAGCGGAGTCAATCACCACCTTCCGGAGACACCTGAAACCCCACCTCTTCAAGGAATACCTAGGATAGGGTAAGTAAGGGTAAGTAATCCTTCTCACCCCCCTTCTCCCCCCAACAAGATTTAGATGCAAGTGGCTGTTCCACTGGTTGTCATAAGGTGTATGCACCAATTTGTAAGTCGCTCTGGATAAGAGCGTCTGCTAAATGACTTAAATGTAAATGTAAATGTAAAATGTAAAACACCAGTCTCAACGTCAACATTGGTGACTCCGTGACTCCGGGATGCTGGCCTTCTAGGCAGAGTTCCTCTATCCAGTGTCTGTGTTCTTTTGCCCATCTTAATCTTTTCCTTTTAGTGGCCAGTCTAAGATATGGCTTTTTCTTTGCAACTCTGCCTAGAAGGCCAGCATCCCGGATGCTGTTGACGTTGAGACTGGTGTTTTGCGAGTACTATTTAATGAAGCTTCCAGTTAACAGGTGTCTGTTTCTCAAACTAGACACTCTAATATACTTGTACTCTTGCTCAGATGTGCACTGGGGCCTCCCACTCCTCTTTCTATTCTGGTTAAAGCCAGTTTGTGCTGTTCTGTGAAGGGAGTAGTACACAGCGTTGTACGAGAACTTCAGTTTCTTGGCAATTTCTCGCATGGAAGAGCCTTTATTTCACAGAACAAGAATAGACTGACGACTTTCAGAAGAAATGTTTTTATTTCTGGCAATTTTGATCCTGTAATTGAAGTCACAAATGCTGATGCTCCAGATACTCAACTAGTTTGAAGAAGGCCAGTTTTATTGCTTCTTTAATCAGAACAACAGTTTTCTGCTGTGCTAACATAATTGCAAAAGGGTTTTCTAATGATAAATTATCCTTTTAAAATGATTAACTTGGATTAGCTAACACAACGTGCCATTGGAACACAAGAGTGATGGCTGCTGATAATGGACCTCTGTACGCCTATGTAGATATTCCATTAAAAATCAGCCATTTCCAGCCACAACAGTCATTTGCAACATAAAAAATGTCTACACTGTATTTCTGATCAATTTGATGTTATTTTAATGGATAAAAAAATGTGCTTTCTTTCAAAAACAAGAACATTTCTAAGTGACCCCAAACTTTTGAATGGTAGTGTACATGTTTGTATTAGATAAGAACTGCCTGGGAGTGAGTTCATTGAATTGAAGACAGACGGACTAGATCAGACACGTAGATTGACTGTAACTGGCGTTGTTTCTCCGTTGATGGATGACCTAACAATGATGGATGTGTTAAGTTAAAACACGACAGTTATAGTATGGTTCTCTGTATCAACCATATTTGTTATACCTGAACTGATATGCCAAACCCCTCTTCCTGCCTGGCTGTGCCGGCTTAAAACACCCTTACCCACATCCAAAACACAGAGCCCTCACCACCGTAACCAGTCCCAGCACAGAGCCAGCAAACCCCTCTTCCTGCCTGACTGTGCCGGCTTAAAACACCATTACCCACATCCAAAACACAGAGCCCTCACCACCGTAACCAGTCCCAGCACACACAAAACCCTCTTCCTGCCTGGCTGTGCCGGCTTAAAACACCATTACCCACATCCAAACACAGAGCCCTCACCACCGTAACCAGCTAATCCCAGCACACAGCAAACCCCTCTTCCTGCCTGGCTGTGCCAGCTTAAAACACCCCTACCCACACCCAAAACAGAGCCCTCACCACCGTAACCAGTCGCAGCACACACAAAACCCTCCTCAAGGCAGCTACACACCTTTTTCTGCCTCCACCTCCTAGCACCTCTTATTCTCTGCTCTCTCTCTGCTCTTTCTCTCTCTTTCTCTCATCTCCGCCACTTCTTCTTCAGCAGTGGATAGCTCTCTCTTCCACCTCCTTTCTCTCCACATCTCTCGCTTACTCACTGTTCTGTTTCGATCGCTGTTTTTCTGACCTGCTCATACACTGATTTCGTAGTCACCTATTGACTTTTTATTTCAGCACTGTTATTTCTGGTTCAGAACGCTGTCATTTCTCCCATTTCTAGATCTCAGATCGGAGTCTGTCCTACTCTCTGCTTTTGATTGCCTTGTCTTTTATTGATTACCTTTCTTATCATGCCTTTCTTGTCCTCCTTTTTCTCATCTCCACTTTTTCTTCCTCTTTCACTATTGCTCGATATTCTTTCTCTCTCTTTCTGTCATTCTCTGTCCTCTCGCTCTCTCTCTACCCCGCCCCACTCCTCAGCTCATGTGGACATGTCCACGATGGCTTTTGACTTTGACCCCCTGGACCTGGATGCTGAGGAGCCCCCTGAGCCCCAGGGTGACCCTCGCTCCCCCAAGGGCAGCGCAGGCAGCGTCACCTCCCCCCAGGGCCAAATCCACCGCCTGCCCTTCTTTAAGAAGGTAAAGCCCTCCAGGGGCCCCAGGCACTACGGCTGCTTCCCCTCCCCACCTCCCTTCAACCAACCCCCCTACTGCACGCAGCTATGGCCCAGTCCTAGGCTATAATAACCTTTGTCTGTCCCCACTAGCCCCTCCTACACCCCTCATCTCTGACTTACTGCCCTAAACTGACCCACCGTTCCCACCGCTAGCGAACGTCTGTCTGATTCCCTAATCCCGATTGGCCCCTCTGTCTCTGGTCACCATGGTAACGCCGAGTTATGTTTGCCTGTGCGTTTCTGCACTGATCAACCGGGGGAGGGGTTGAGCTAACGACGACCCTGAACATGTTCATACATTCACCGATGCAAAAGCAATGTATGAATATTCGCAGACGGTGCGACTCTAAACAATAAATGTCATTATTGATCAGACTACAATGGATGTGGTCTCCGCTGTCCTATTGAACAGCTCCACTCCCAATTCCCAACTAATCGTCACCTGTCAATAACAACACGTCCTCTGTCTTTTGTGCTTTTTGTCTCTTTTTGTCCCTTTTGCTCTGTCTTCTCGTGGGGGTTGTGTGAGGAATGGTACTGTAGGTGGTCCGGCTAAACAGAAACAGAAGTCGGTGAGTCGGTGCTGACCTTTAATTCACCTTTACCTTCTGTTCTGTCTCATCCTCCTCCTCTTCCTCTCTGTTGTCTCTCCATGTTTCTCAGTCTGCTCTCATGTCAGCTTATGCTAGAGAGAGTGGGAGGTGACTGGATTTGAACATTTCCTCATTTTTGGCAAGTTTTTCACTTATTCCCCAAGAAGAAGATTTCCGTGTTGCAGTTGTCCCCAGGGATATTGTGTTCCAAAATGATCAATTAAGAAATTCTGGGAAATTATAGGGAGGAACTGTAGGAAGGGAAATGTTAGTTCCACCCCCCAAAATGCCAGCAGGGCTTCCATTTGTCTCTCTCGTCGGAGCTGATTGGGTAAACACGGGCTGTCAGTATGCAGTCAGCTGATTGGGTAAACACGGGCTGTCAGTGTGCAGGCGTGTCATGGCCCCTGTCACACACGGTTCTGGTGAATGTTAATGCTCCCTGATGTGTTTTCATTCCCATTCTGGATGGCTGCTTTGAGTGACAGCCAATAGCCTATCATCAGCCCGCCTCGCTATCCCTCCCTATCTCAGAGCTGTCAACACAGCTTTGATCCCGTAGATACAGGAGACTGTGGAGGCAGAGGCACGCTTTGTCCTCCAATAGCAAAAACACTTTCTATAGATTACGTGAAAGTTCATGTTATTCAGAAGAAGCAACATAAATGGTGATCCACAGTACACCTCCCTCAGCACTGCCCCTATAGAGATGAGCACCGTTTGGAAAAGTTCTTAAGTGTATTTTTTAGATGTAGTGAATCGTAATGAGGTGAACTGCGTCCACTGCCTGGTTGTGGAGGTGTGGCTTTATGTAACGTAACGGAGCTTAGTGGAGGAGAGCTCTTCAAGCCTCTATGCTACTGCTCTCAGTGCACTAAAGTGCTGCATGGAATACAGAGGAGAAGGCGTGCTGAGAATACAGAGAGCTGACACCGAATACACACGAGCACCCTACAGGTGTAGGAACTTAATTGGATCCCTTTTTGTTACTGAGAATCTTGAAGCTCATTTGCATTTCCTGCAGCGTGATTTACATACATTTACTGAAAACCCACACTAGCACACCGTTATATTAACAGTATTGCACTTTTCATGCACACTACTTTTGGCCAGCTAATAGCCTAACCATGAATCAAACAACGTTATGGACTAAGCCTTCAAATGGGTCAAATGAAGAGCCTACATCTGTATTCTCCTTATGCCTTCCTATCTGTTAGTGGATAGACCTGTTCTCCTCTCACCTGTCATTCCAAAACAGGACGCTTTCTACAACAGAGCAGATGCTTATAGATGCGGTGTTGGGCAGATGAATCATGCTCCTCATGATTCATATTGATGGAATGTTAATGTATGCGTTTTGTTTTACTTGTTAGAATATTGATTGACCGTGTGTGGGTGTTTTGCGTAAGAGTGCATGTCATTTTCAATGTGATTTGAGTGTTTGAAGTAAGTGTCTTGAGAAATGTATGCTCAGTATGTTGGTTCAAAATGAGGTATCTTTTTGTAGGTTTAGTGTGTGCTTGTTGTCCGTTTTCTCTGGGCCTAAAAACCCATTTGGCTTGGTGTTTATCTGGCTTCTTGCTATACAGCAATTGGGGTCTACCACACAGATACAGTGGGGCAAAAAAGTATTTAGTCAGCCACCAATTGTGCAAGTTCTCCCACTTAAAAAGATGAGAGGCCTGTAATTTTCATCATGGGTACACTTCAACTATGAGAGACAAAATGAGAGAAAAAAATCCAGAAAATCACATTTTCTGACTGTTAATGAATTTATTTGCAAATTAGGGTGGAAAATAAGTATTTTCCTCTCTCATCTTTTTAAGTGGGAGAACTTGCACAATTGGTGGCTGACTAAGTACTTTTTTGCCCCACTGTACATACTGAGAGAGAGTTATCTTTGACTGGAACCACAGTCACGTATGCCTTTAGGCTGGACGAAAGCTCCTGTGAATTTTAAGATATCAATAATGGCTCTTACCATTCTCCATAGCTCATTCTGATCCAGTTGAATTATAATTTATTTCAGTTGCTATGACTGGGAGAGCAGACTTGAGAAATGGAAATGAGTGCTTTCGGTGAACATTTTTTGCGCTTGGTCTTGGTGCTTTTATCCTCTCCAAGAAAATAAATGGTCTCTGTCTGAAATGCTTTATATATATCATTCTGACTGTGCAGAGAGAAGGGAGAGTGTTGACATAATTTTGATTTATGTGTGTGTTTCTGTGGCTGTAGGTTGTGCAGCTCTGTACGTGTGCGTACAACGTGGCTATAGGTTGTGCGTCTCAGAGTATGCGTGAGCTCTGTTCGTGTGTATGTCTTTGTTCAGACACAGTGGTTATAGTGTCTCACCCCGCTCTTGGGGCTCTCCTGTCTGACTCAGATGGAGCATGTCCCCCCGTACGACGTGGTCCCCTCCATGAGACCCATCATTCTAGTGGGGCCGTCACTGAAGGGCTACGAGGTAAGGCTACTGTGTAGCTCAATCTCCCCAACTGTCTTCATGGTTTATTATACCGGTCATATCTCCACGCCTCGGTTGTTCTTCTTCTCCTTGTCTCCCACCAGGTGACTGACATGATGCAAAAGGCTCTCTTTGACTTTCTCAAGCACAAGTTTGAGGGCAGGTGAGTTTCAGGCCAGCCAGAGAACACGACTGAAATATTTTTACCATATTTAGTAAAGGTTGAAAACGTCTTCAACTTAGTATTTAGTTTAACCTGCTTTAAGACTTGTCCAGTTCTCAGCCCTGATTGGTTGATCGTGTTTCTTCCAGGATATCCATCACCCGGGTGACCGCAGACATCTCCCTTGCCAAGCGCTCGGTCCTCAACAACCCCAGTAAACACACCATCATCGAGCGCTCAAGCACCCGCTCCAGCCTGGGTAAGACAGGACCAGTAGGGCAAGACATCCTTGTACCTTTCTTGTACCTATAAGAAAACCATTGATCACAATAAGCGCCAGGACTGGCTCTGTGCCTTTCCAACACACACCCACGTGATCCATTTCAAAAAGCTTTGTTAGTTCATGTCTCTTATCATACGTTGGGCTATTGTGTTGTTACCTTTCACTATCAGTGTTGTCATATATCAATATTAGCTTGTGTAAGTATTTGATCCGGCTGATGACCTGCCTGACTCTAAATGAAATGCCAGTTTGTACTTGGACAATGACTGGTGTTTACCTGTCACCGAGTATTGGGATAAAGATATTTAAAAGTATTGTTTCTGTTGGTGATTGCTCCCTGGTCAGCAAAAGGTCAGGGAATATTGGATGTTAGCATCTATTGATAACATACAATAGGGAGCCTCATAGTCAATTGAATTGAATTACACAAATGTTTTTACTTAGGTCATCAATCCGTTCCTTTTGGCATAGATAGTGTTCGATATCAGTGAGTAGGGCTAAGCACAGGACAGCAAGGCCCCTCTAGAGGAGAGGCTAGCTGAGCAGAGAGGTGCAGTGTAGCCTGTCCATGGGAACCTGAAAGGGTTGTTCTACCCTTAAATACTCACTGCCCCTCTCTGATCTGGCCTCTTCTCTTTCTCCATCCTGTCTTTTCCTACCCTCCACCCACCTGTCCCTCTCTCCCACCTTCCCTCCACTCGCTCTGCGTCTCTCAGACGTACTGGGTACGTATGCTCTCAACCCCACGAGGAAGACAACCAAGAGCTTTTTTTCTCTGTTCTCCTCCCCTGTCTGTCTCTCACTACTCTCCTCATACACTCATACCTCATGCATCTGTCTGCCTGTCTGTTCCTCACACATGTTTGTGAAAGCCTGTTGCTTGCAGTAATAACAATTTGAACTAAGGCTTGGAAAGAGTAGACTAATTACACAGCAGAATGAGTGCTCGGTAGGTCTGGTGGCTCTAGGCTGCTCAGCTGAGCGTCTGCCTGCTGTCTGTCTGTCTGTCTGGGGTTATGGGGAAATGTGATAGCGGGCCTGGGGGGGGCAACTGTGATCAGGAAGGAGTGTACAGGGGAAGTTGATACTCCATCCCCCATTGCCTCCCACCCTGTGACCCAGAATTAGGGACCCGACTGTAAAGCAACATGTAACAACACTTTACCTACAAGGAGCCTGTATGCATACTGAAACTCAAGCACAATTAGACTTTCATATATTAATGTGTTTTATATACCGTACATCATTGTTTACTACCAATCTCTGATACAGGGATCACATTCTTCACAGAGATGCAGTGTAAATAGAGGGAATTTGGAGGTTAATAAAAGCTAGGACAGTTTATTAGGTTTTCATTATTTTAGGTAAAGTTAATTTCTCTTATCTCTCTGCGGAGCTTCTGGTCGCTGCCTTCCACCTGCAGGTTTAATTCCCTTTCTACTTCAGCCCTTCAGAGGGAGACCGTCTGAAGCCCGCAGCCCCTCTGCAAATGACCTGACCCCTGTTTATGTAATTGTAGCTGGGGTTGCTACCGGAAGCTCCACAGAGAGATAATGTAATTGTGGCTGGGGTTGCTACCAGAAGCTCCACAGAGAGATAATGTAATTGTGGCTGGAACACAGAGCTCCACAGAGAGATAATGTAATTGTGGCCCCTCCCTCCAAAGAAATTGTACAAAGAAATTGTACACACATCTGAGCGTATGATAAATGGGGACAGCCACACTGTTAAAACCATACAGGCTCTTCTAGGGTTTTGCTGAAGGAGAATAAGAGTGTACGAAGCCGAGAACATCCAAACAGACGTAATACGTTTTCTCTGCCTGATAGCTCTAACAGCGAATGCTATTTATTACACTTCATCACTTTCAGATGATTTTCTTCGTTGACATGTTCAGAACGGTATATCAAGTGCCACCACATGCATCTCATTCTTACAAGCCTCCTTCCCGAGTTTGAGTTGATGTAAAAAAGTTGTGTTCGAGACCATGTTTAACAGTGCATAACATCAGTTACTGCTCGTTGGAATGTGGCAACAGAATGAGAATGCCCTTATGTTCCATTTAGTGGTGTGTAAATGGAATATCTAATGAGATGGGTTATGTTTCAAAATGTTGACATGCATGATAGTGTTAACATGCCACGTTTGCATGTGTGTGTATGTATCCTGTTTATTTTGGTGTGTGTGTGTGTGTGAGAAATATGAGTTATCAAAGTGGCAATAGTCACACGGATCTCCCTGTATACTCCAGAAGGGATTTAAATGTGGACAGAATTGAGATTTGACAACCAATTCAATTTGTATACTCTGTGTGTTCAGACCTACTACAACCTGTTACTTATTGCATTTCCATGTTCTCTACCACATAGCGGAGGTGCAGAGTGAGATTGAGCGAATCTTTGAGCTGGCCCGCACCCTGCAGCTGGTTGCCCTAGACGCAGACACCATAAACCACCCCTCTCAGCTGGCTAAGACCTCCCTGGCTCCTATCATTGTCTACATCAAAATAGCCTCACCTAAGGTACCCCCTGAATTTGTGGTCGATTGACTTCCTCTATCACGTCCTACTGAAATGTCATGTATGTGACTGAAATGTCATGTATGTGACTGAAATGTCTGTGGATGTGACATCTCTGTCTGTGGATGTGACATCTCTGTCTGTGGATGTGACATCTCTGTCAGTGACCAGCGGTATGTTGTTGCCTGTTTCCCTTCAGGTCCTCCAGAGGCTCATTAAATCCCGGGGGAAGTCCCAGGCCAAACACCTGAATGTGCAGATGGTGGCAGCAGACAAGCTGGCCCAGTGCCCCCCTGTGAGTGTCTGTCTGTGGCCCTGGATTCCATGGCCGAAAGGCACATGTTCTTACATGCTGTTTGCCCTGAACAAATTAATTCACAATTACCAGTCTGAACAATGGCATTGGCTTAACATTGAAATGAATGCCCTTTTAGGTAGCTGGCTGAATCTCTGACGTTGACAGGTGAGACACTAACATAATGTCCCTCTGTGTTGTATGTAGGAGCTGTTTGACATCATCCTGGATGAGAACCAGCTGGAGGATGCCTGTGAGCATCTGGCTGACTACCTGGAGGCCTACTGGAAGGCCACCCACCCCCCAGCAGTAACCCCCCCAACCCCCTCCTCAACCGCACCATGGCCACGGCCGCCCTGGCCGCCTCCCCAGAGCCCGTCTCCAACCTGCAGGTACAGGTGCTCACCTCCCTGCGCCGCAACCTGGAGTTCTGGCCTGGCCTGGATGGCCCCGGGGCCGAGCATGGGAAAGTGGCCGAGCACGCCCTCTAAAGGCCAGCTGTGGGGGACGAGGGATGGCTCAGGGGGAGCGACACCGCCTTCCTAACCCAAACCCGTCTGCCTGCTCTCCAGATATATCTCCTCCCATCCTCCCTCTCTCCATCCCTCCCTTTGACCTGAAAGAAGAAACCTAATCACATTGTTTAGAACACATTCTCATTCATAATACTGTATAGAGAAACACTACATACATGGAGAGATGGAGGGGGCTGTTAACTGGAGAGTGTATACTGGGTCCATCACATTGGATCCAATTGAGCACAGACATTCATATTCATATTCACACACACACACACACACATCAGAGTGCTCAGAACAATATAGGCCCCACACATTACTGTGAAAGCCTTCTGCATTAGAAAACACCCACACACAAACAGAGAGCTTCGTCCTCTTTGAGAAAACCTCTCTGCAAATGACACAGTATGTTAGAGCAACACACACAGCAAAATTAGCAAAGGAGAGTTTATATGGGCAGGACACTGGTTCCAGACCAAACCAACACTGGGGAGGGTTTTCTGTGAGAATAACACACACACACAATCACATTGAAGTTGTGAAATGAATTGACGGGCGCAATTATTGGATGAAATGAAAATCCTCCATCTGTCCATCAGTCAGAGAGGTACAATACCTCTGTCTCTGGTCTGCTGCTGATTCCTTGTTTACTGTAATTGGTTGAGAAAATGGAGTTGTGTGCGCCTTACCCAACCTCAGGGCTCCCTGCCTGGCCTCCTTTCTTCAGCACTCCTTTATCGTCTGGGAAACGGTGTCCAGTTTACTTCCCTTCTCCGTGTTGCCATGGCACCGTCCCTGAAAAGGAGCGAATCATCTCGGCCGCTTGGCCAATGTGTGCCTTGTTTTTGTGGCATCATTTCTAGTTTTCTGATTTGTGTGGCGTGGCAGGGATGGGCTGTGTGTGTGTGTGAGAGCATGCATATGCGTGCGCGCGTGTGTGTGTAAAGTGATGTGGGCCATGACTAATAGGAATGTCCTATTTCATGAATTCACACAGGAAACTCTAACCAGCAGAAAAATGATAATCTGGGTCTCATCTCCAATCAGCCACTGGCTTCAGCCAAATACATACAGCATGACTCATGACTGTCACAGTCCAAGACCTTGTAAAAGTGTCCAAGTTGCTTCCATATATCAATGAGTTATACCCACATAATTGATTTAATAGTGTTCATTTAGAGATAAAGGCACTATTGTGAACAGTGCTTTCTCTGATTCAGTAGGTCATATTTTATATGGTGCGGCTAGCTGTACATTGCCTGAAGTCAGCGCGTTGATTCCGCCTGCACTGATCTGTCTCGGCTGAGGGCCGAGCGTTGCGTGGGAGTAACACAATCTGACAAAAGAGAATGGCGGCTGTATAGATTCATTAGAATTCATTCAGTTGGAGGAGATTTTGTTCAGTTATTATTTAACTGTCAAAGGGTGTGACTAAGCTCTGCCTATTCAAAGTCATTAGCAAGGATCAGCCAAATGTTGGCTTCACCCAACTCTAAAGTGTCTTGTTAAGTGTGCTGAGTTTAAACAGAATGTAATACTTACTACTTAGGATGAGGAACATGCTTGTGAATGAAAAAGAAATATCACAATTAGTTTAAACATAATTTTAGCTGCTGTGAAAAATCAGCCATAAGAGGGCACTGTTGGTTTTGCAGCCAGGAGCTGAACATGGTGTTTTGCTTGCCTCATGACTGCATGGCTGATTCTCTTACAGATGATGAATGAACACATTTCTGTAGTCTATGGAAAAGAGTCTGTGTGCATGTATTAAATACAAAAAAGAATGTCACTTTGACCAAGTAATTATTTTCACGGTGTGTTTTAAGTACTGCATAAATATATCCATTGTTATACTGTAAACCTCTATGTGTTGCATTGTGAACTGACTGACTGACATTACTGATATCCTGTTTGATCTAACTGCACCCTAACCTGTCCTAACCCTGTTGACTAACCCACTGCCCGGGCCTTGTTCTGTCTCACTGTGTCTCTGCATGGCGTGTGGTGTGGGCGGGGCTCGCTGCAGGGGCCGTACCTGGTGACCGGAGAACAGAAGCGGGAAGGGCCTCTGTCGGAGTGCGGTGGTAGCGGCAGTCTCCATGACTACCAGAGTGTCCAGGGAGGGAAGCAGCAACCGCAGCAGCAGAAGCAGCAGACCTACATGCACTCCTCACGGGGCCAGCTACGGGCAGGGGGTGGGAGGGGCCTGTCCCGGCAGGACACCTTCGACTCTGAGACTCAGGGCAGTCGGGACTCTGCCTATACTGAAGCAGGGGACTCTTGCATGGACATTGAGACCGACCCCTACGAGGAGTCTGAGATGTACCGCGGGGTAGGGGGCGGGGGCAGCCGCCTCCACCTGGCCCAGCACCATGGCCGGCAGGCCTCCTGGGAAGACGAGGGGGCCGAGCCGGACCAGGAGAACCTCAACCACCCTCCCATGGCCTCCCATACCCAGCCTGGGCAACATGGCCGGGCCAAGCTAAGGGAGAGGTACTGCCAGGAACCCGGGGATACCGGCACCAACATGGGCCACAACAAGAATCAGGAGGACTGGGGGAGGGACGTGTACATCCGCTGAACACACATCACAACATATGGGCTAGGAGGCTGACTGACAGACTGGGGGAGGGACGTGTACATCCGCTGAACACACATCACAACATATGGGCTAGGAGGCTGACAGACAGACTGGGGGAGGGACGTGTACATCCACTGAACACACATCACAACATATGGGCTAGGAGGCTGACTGACAGACTGGGGGAGGGACGTGTACATCCACTGAAACACATCACAACATATGGGCTAGGAGGCTGACTGACAGACTGGGGGACACATCCGCTGAACACACATCACAACATATGGGCTAGGAGGCTGACAGACAGACGGGGGAGGGACGTGTACATCCACTGAACACACATCACAACATATGGGCTGGGCTACGGGGGGAGGCTGTACACTGAACACACATCACAACATATGGGCTAGGAGGCTGACTGACAGACTGGGGGAGGGACGTGTACATCCGCTGAACACACATCACAACATATGGGCTAGGAGGCTGACAGACAGACTGGGGGAGGGACGTGTACATCCACTGAACACACATCACAACATATGGGCTAGGAGGCTGACTGACAGACTGGGGGAGGGACGTGTACATCCGCTGAACACACATCACAACATATGGGCTAGGAGGCTGACAGACAGACGGGGGGAGGGACGTGTACATCCACTGAACACACATCACAACATATGGGCTAGGAGGCTGACAGACAGACGGGGGGAGGGACGTGTACGTCCGCTGAACACACATCACAACATATGGGCTAGGAGGCTGACAGACAGACGGGGGGAGGGACGTGTACATCCACTGAACACACATCACAACATATGGGCTAGGAGGCTGACAGACAGACGGGGGGAGGGACGTGTACGTCCGCTGAACACACATCACAACATATGGGCTAGGAGGCTGACAGACAGACTGGGGGAGGGAGGAAGTTCACGGTTTGGGCTAGGGGGTTAGCGGTGAGAGGAGGGTGGGTTTGGGGGCCATGCCAATCAGAGGCTCATGAATTAATCTGTTTACAACCCTACTAAAGAGGTACTTTTCTCATTGTTGAGTACGCTGTAAAGAAGATAACAACTGCCAGACGCCATCCACCTCATACAGATATTTTAGCTATATTCAATTAATTTATGTTTTGAGAAAAAAAGCAGTTTGGTTGGTCTCTTTTTAGTTTATTTTGTTAGTACTACTGCATGAATACCATGGAATCCTACTGAACTGACAGCACGAGGACAGTTATCATTATGATTATGAATTCATCATTGTGTGATCTGTATGGCTTAATCTCTGTAGTGTAGAATGTGAAGGCTGATAGAGCTGTAGTCTGTCATGTCTGTCCTCTGCAGTCTTAAACAGGGTTGTATGTCCCATGTACAGTACAGAGCATCAGGGTCTCTATCCCCACAGCTTCAGGCTCAGCTTCAGGATTCAGACACTTTCAGGATGGATCCTAAGCTTTTTGAGTCCCTCTCCCCCGATTCCTCATCACCCAGACCTTAAAAGCTATGTGGATGGAAAAGTTGCCATAAAGTCTTCAGAATAGTTTTGAGATAATTGGTTTCTTCGTTTGACGCTTACCGTAATGTTAAGAATAATAGGAAACACCCCAAAGATACTACTTCTTCTTCCCTAACCGACTTTCTAACCGACTTCCCTAACCGAACTGTATTTGTCTGGTTGTCCCCATCTGTTTACTGCTATTTTAGGGATACTGTCTGTCTGTGGGTGATAGCTTTGCTCCTGTAATATAAATTTGTCTTTTTGAATGTGGTACAGTTCATAAGCAGCCCTACAGTAGTAGTCGCGTGAATGAAATGTCCTACCTAATAGTCTCTCACACCCTCAGACTTTACTTCAAGAACTCCAATCACAAGTGCCCGAATGTTTCGCCAAGCCACGCCCACCATTGTCATGGCGGGATGTCTTATCTCTTGTCACACTCGCTGTTTTCATACGTGTGTCTTTACTGTATATGTCTTCTTGGCAACTACCCTGCCCTGTAGCCTACCCTGTCGCTCCAGCACGATGTCCACCACCATCTTGTTTTCTCTGCACCAGCTTTGTGTTGTCTAAGTGTTACAGGGCACACTAACAGTTATGTAAGAGTTGTTTTGCGTGGTAAATCACCCCAAACGTTCAACCAAACGGCTAGCTTGTCTGAATGTCAGATGCCATGCACTTCACTTCTTGATTTCTGACTGACTTTAGTGGTGTTTTTTTTTCTTCCTGTGGACATTTGCATTTTATAAGGTCCTCAGTTCTTTAGCGCTAGTGAGAAGAGTGGGGGGATAGGTACAAAACATGGTCTTTAACTCAGTTAACTAAATGGAGGATCCACAAATGTCTTTGGTGGGCTCCTTCTGCCCACCCCTTCAGTCAAATAAATAAATATAAAATAATAATTCGTAAATAATGTTTATTGTTGCGTTATCGCAATTGTTAAAAAGATGGAAGAACATGTATCATTGGTGCCTGATTGTAGCTACATTTAGCTTTTTCTGCCTTTCATTTTTAATCTGTGGATAAATTCGTATTTTAATTAAAATTTTAATCAGAAGAAAAAGGTGCTTGGGAATTTCATTGTGTCACTCCTTTGATCAAATACAATTTTATTGGTCACATACACGTTAATGCGAGTGTGGTAAAATGCTTGTGCTTCTCGTTCCGACAGTGCAGTAATATCTTAACAATTCCACAACAACTACCTAATACACACAAATGGAAAGGGATGGAATAAGAATACGTACATATAAATATATGGATGAGTGATGACCGAGCGGCATAGGCAAGATGCAATAGATGGTATAAGATGCATTACTCATCCCATATGTATATACTGTAAGATATGTAAACATTAAAGTGGCATTATTTAAAGTGACTAGTGATCCATTTATTAAAGTGGTCAATGATTTAAGTCTATGTAGGCAGCAGCCAATCTGTATTAGCGATGGCTGTTTAACAGTCTGATGGCTTGAGATAGTGTTTTTTCAGTTTTTTTTATTTCACCTTTATTTAACCAGGTAAGCTAGTTGAGAACAAGTTCTCATTTGCAACTGCGACCTGGCCAAGATAAAGCATAGCAGTTCGACACATAGTGAGGCAAAAAAGTATTTCGTCAGCCACCAATTGTGCAAGTTCTCCCACTTAAAAAGATGAGAGGCCTGTAATTTTCATCATAGGTACACTTCAACTATGACAGACAAAATGAGGAAAAAAATCCAGAAAATCACATTGTAGGATTTTTTATGAATTTATTTGCAAATTATGGTGGAAAACAAGTATTTGGTCACCTACAAACAAGCAAGATTTCTGGCTCTCACAGACCTTTAACTTCTTCTTTAAGAGGCTCCTCTGTCCGCCACTCGTTACCTGTATTAATGGCACCTGTTTGAACTTGTTATCAGTATAAAAGACACCTGTCCACAACCTCAAACAGTCACACGCCAAACTCCACTTACTGTGAAGCATGTGGGTGGAAACATCATGCTTTGGGGCTGTTTTTCTGCAAAGGGACCAGGACGACTGATCCGTGTAAAGGAAAGAATGAATGGGGCCATGTATCGTGAGATTTTGAGTGAAAACCTCCTTCCATCAGCAAGGGCATTGAAGATGAAACGTGGCTGGGTCTTTCAGCATGACAATGATCCCAAACACACCGCCCGGGCAACGAAGGAGTGGCTTCGTAAGAATCATTTCAAGGTCCTGGAGTGGCCTAGCCAGTCTCCAGATCTCAACCCCATAGAAAATCTTTGGAGGGAATTGAAAGTCTGTGTTGCCCAGCAACAGCCCCAAAACATCACTGCTCTAGAGGAGACCTGCATGGAGTAATGGGCCAAAATACCAGCAACAGTGTGTGAAAACCTTGTGAAGACTTACAGAAAATGTTTGACTTCTGTCATTGCCAACAAAGGGTATATAACAAAGTATTGAGATAAACTTTTGTTATTGACCAAATACTTATTTTCCACCATAATTTGCAAATAAATTCATAAAAAAGCCTACAATGTGATTTTCTGGACTTTTTTCCTGATTTTGTCTGTCATAGTTGAAGTGTACCCATGAGGAACATTTACAGGCCTCTCTCATCTTTTTAAGTGGCAGAACATGCACAATTGGTGGCTGACTAAATACTTTTTTTGCCCCACTGTACAACAACACAGAGTTAAACATGGAATGAACAAAACAGACAGTCAATAATACAGTAGGAAAAAAAGAAAAAAAAGTATATATACAGTGAGTGCAAATAAGGGAGATAAGGCAATAAATAGGCCATGGTGGCAAAGTAATTACAATATGGCAATTTAACACTGGAATGGTAGATGTGCAAAAGATGGATGTGCAAGTAGAGATACTGTGGTGCAAAAGGAGCTAAATAAATGAATACAGTATGGGAATGAGGTAGATAGATGGGCTGTATACAGATGGGCTATGAACAGGTGCAGTGATCTGTGAGCTGCTCTGACAGCTGGTTGTTAAAGCTAGTGAGGGAGATGGGAATGTCCAGCTTCAGTGATTTTTGCAGTTCGTTCCAGTCAGTGGCAGCAGAGAACTGGAAGGAAAGGCGACCAAAGGCGAAATTGGCTTTGGGGGTGACCAGTGAGATATACCTGCTGGAGCGTGTGCTACGAGTGGGTGCTGCTATGGTGACCAGCGAGCTGAGATAGGGTGGGGCTTTACATAGCAGAGACTTGTAGATAACCTGTAGCCAGTGGGTTTGGCGATGAGTATGAAGAGAGGGCCAGCCAACGAGAGCGTACAGGTCGCAATGGTGGGTAGTATATGGGGCTTTGGTGACAAAACGGATGGCACTGTGATAGACTACATCCAGTTTGCTGAGTGTTGGAGGCTATTTTATAGATGACATTGCCGAAGACTCAGTCTCAGTCTTCAGTCTCTCGGTCCCAGCTTTGATGAACGTACTGACCTCGTCTTCTGGATGATAACAGGGTGAACAGGCAGTGGCTCGGGTGGTTGTCCTTGATGATCTTTTTGGCCTTCCTGACATTGGGTGCTGTAGGTGTCCTGGAGGGCAGGTAGTTTGCCCCCGGTGATGCTTTGTGCAGACCGCACCACCCTCTGGAGAGCGGTTGAGGGCGGTGCAGTTGCCGTACCAGGTGGTGATACAGGCCAACCGGATGCTCTCAATTGTGCATCTTTAAAAGTTTGTGAGGGTTTTAGGTGACAAACCAAATTTCTTCAGCCTCCTGAGGTGGAAGAGGCACTGTTGCGCTTTCTTCAACACACTGTCTGTGTGGGTGGACCATTTCAGTGTGTCTGTAATGTGTACACCGAGGAACTTAAAACTGTTTCCTTCTCCACTACTGTCCCGTCGATGTGGATAGGGGGTGCTCCGTTTTCTGTTTACTGAAGTCCACGAAACAGCAGAGGGGGCCGATAATCACTGATGATTATCAGGGACACACACTTGCACATCCTCCACACCTAGAGAGCTGTATGACTGAATACATTAGTTTGCCATTTAAATTAGCTATACTTTAAATGATCACTCAATTCTTGCACTGCAAGTAACTTAGGTATATTGCTGATTGAAGCCATTGTCAAATAACAGAAAACCTCATCAGGCGCATATCGTAACAATACGTATAACAGCTGAAGCTTGCTGTACTTTACCTTTTGTTACATAAACTATGGCTTACAGTATGTTTTCTGTTTCTATAGTGAAGGCAAAAAAGAAGAAAGCTTCTTAAGAACTTGTGGTTTCATCTCTGGTTGAAAACCCAATAGCTGCAAGACTCAGCTCAGCACGTGACGTGCCCTGGATTGTCATGCCTACACTGTGGAGGAAACGATTTTGTTTTGTTTTTAATTCCAGACATTTTAAAAAAGAAGTAATAACCATATAATGTTCTATGGGAGGAAGTAGTTAAGTAAATATCTAGAAGTTTGGGTGCGGTGGTCCCTCTTCCTGAATCTGCGATCATATGTTGCATAGTTTTTCACGCTTTCCCTAATGTCCACACCATGACCCAGAGTGACCCCTGACTGAGTCCTACCATTACATGATTCTTGAGTGAATCCCATGTAACTAAATAGGGGTCTGATCAGTGTTCGGATTAGGGTGGATGTCAGTGTTGGAGATATTCAGTAGGGATCCGGCTATGATATTCAGTAGGAGCACTAGGGCATACACTTCACAGAGTAACTAAGATATGAGTGTGATAATACCGTTTTTAAAATATATTAATGTGAATGAAATGGAAAAATGGAACAGCTAGTGTTCCTGAAGTTACATGGAAAACACATTACCCCCTGCACTGCCATAAAGATCCAGACTTCTAAGCAGAAGCCTCATGTTGTGGGACTATCACTTCTACCACCAGGACATTTTAACTTGGGAAAGTCAAGCCCTGAAGTTAGTTCAAAACATATTCTCATTCACGGGAATAGAAAGGGAATCCCAGGGGAATGTCACAGTCATTGTTTTACTTTTGGAAGCCATCAATAAATATCACCTGAAGAATTCCCCTGAAATGAGGCTTGGTCAAAGTAGGTACTTTACGGGGCAACTAAGATATTAGTGCAGAGTTCCGTTTTTAAAACAATTGATGTATATTCATGTGATTGAAGGGGATCAGCTAGTGACCCTGCCCACTGGGCACAGACATCTCTTCCAAGTTGGTTTAATGTAATTTAATTGAAATGATGTGGAAACAACGTTGATTCAACCAATGCGTGCCCATGGGTGAGGTTTACATGCAAAAATATTACACACTGCACTGTGGTGAAATAAAGATCCAGATTTCTTAGCGCCTATGGTTGTGAGACATTCCCACTTCTGCCATCATTGTAGACAATATTTCAAATTGGGAAAGTCATGCCCTGAAGTTTATGATAAACACAATCTCAATCACAGGAATAGAAATGACATTCCAGGTGAATGTCACAGTCATTGTTTCACTTTTGGTTACTAAACATGTAGAATTCCCCTGCTTGAGATTAGGTTTGAGGAACTATAAAGTAGTTCCGCGTCCATATGTGGGTGATGGAGTTGTCCTCCCATTCAGCAGCGCTCTCATTTCATTCGTCACATTTGCGTCATGTTTTGCTACAGACGCGTGGCCACGCCCGCTTTTAGCTGCTGAGGAATTCCTTTGCCCCGCCTTTTTCTGTGACTCGCTCCAATCATCCCCCAAAATCTAGCTGGCTAAGTAAAAGAATGCATTGCCTATTTTGATCGCAGAATCAATTTGGTATCGATAGACAACCCATGGGCACATATCTCGTTTTGTTTGTGTCGACGAACGTCAGGAAAAATACCTTTCTAGGTTGTGCTACCTAATATTTTCCAGGTAGTTGGCTTAATAGCCTCGATGCACAGCACAGGGTTAGTTATCAGTACAGTTATTTAGCTAGCTAACGTTAGCTATCTTTGCTTGGAAGTGTGGGTTGCCTATTGTGCTAGCTAGCCAGCTACCGTTAACAGCTATCTGATTTGCTGTGTTTGAAATATTTTCATATTTCTTTGAGTTGTCTTCATTCTCATCACCGGTGGATATGGGACTACTCTTTACCAAGCTGATGACTGTCTTCGGAGACCGAGGTAATCAGTCGTGTGCCTGGATACATTTAGCTAATTTACTGCTATTATTGTTGCTCCTGAATAACGTTAATCTGCACTTGTTTGCTTGGTTTGATAACGTTAGCTGCTTTGTAGCAGAGTGTTGTTATGGACTGGATGTCAATTATGAGAACGCAAGAGAAACTGTTAAGACGTGATTTTCAATAACGTTAGTGACAGTTTAAAAAATGGTTAATTTCGGCATAGCCAAAATTGTAGCTAAATTTCTAACTACACCGGGCACCTTCCAATAACTGATTAATTTCTGTCGGACACGAGCTAGTCCGTACTGGATGTTCTGTTCACTGTGTCAACGTTCTGCACACGTGTCCCGTGTAATTATCTGTTTTCTATGTAGCGGTAGTGATAGTGAATTGCATTAATATTATGTAACCAATAACATTTAGTCAATCAGTACTGTTTACCTCGTTGATGAGATGATGGCAGGTTATGTCGCTGGGGTTGACTATCAGGGTCAAATGGCCCTTGTTTTACCTAATAGTAACACTGCAAACAGAGGTTTTGACCCCTTTGTATAATACAGATGTCTGCCCATGTTTTTCATATCTGGTATTTGAATCCATGGCTATACCCTTCAAAGAGAGTCCATCAGTCAGATGTTGTCATGGTGATGTTTGATTCGCTTTGGGGGTCACAGGTCTGTGAATGGCAATCTGTGTGTCTGTTGTGTAGAAGTGTGTAAATCACTTTCCTCTTTCCTTTTCTCATAGAACACAAAGTGATCATAGTGGGCCTGGACAATGCTGGGAAGACCACTATCCTCTACCAATTGTGAGTGATATCAAAATAGATTTGTATAATTCATGATCACATAAGTCTCAAATTTATGCAAATTATATTTATAATCACTTAGTCATGACAATCACTCTGTCCTCTCAGCCTTACCAAAGAGGCGGTTCACACCTCCCCCACCATTGGCAGTAACGTAGAGGAGATCTCTGTACGCAAGACCCGCTTCCTGGTGTGGGACATCGGAGGCCAGGAAAGCCTGAGAGCCAGCTGGAACTCCTACTACTGCAACACAGAGGTACAGATCTCTTGGTGTGTGTGCCGCAGAAAGTCTTAGTCGAGGAACAGCATGTGTTTTTTTAACGTAACAAAGTGTGTACAGGTTGGTTTCTGGCCAGTTACAGCTGGAGTAGAAATAGAACCCTGGTGAAGGTGCTAATGCCTAAACACTTTTAGCTTTAACTTCCCCTTTTCCCTCCGAGACTGTCTGACTAGCTACAGCTGGAGACGAGATGTTTTCAAGCTCTCCAACGATTAGGCCAACACTGAGTTATTACACTTTAACCAGCAGCTGATTGTTGTTGTCATTGATAAGGCATGGAAACACTATTACATCATCTGTTACAGAACTAACCATATCAGTCTGCTGTCCTGAGTATTCCTCTAACACACTAGACTGTTACTGAAGTAATGTTAAACGTTGATGAGATGAGAGCACTCGGAGCCTGGGGTAAAGTTTAAGTGAGTAAGTTGGTCCTCTTTGGCCAGGGTATTCAGTTGTTTTGTCTCTCTTTAGATTGTGATTCTGGTTGTGGACAGCACAGACCGCGAGCGCCTAAATCTGAACAAAGATGAACTTCACCGCATGCTTGCACATGAGGTAACAACCACCTGGGGCTTTTGGGGGGGATTATGGGAAGGGGGAGGGAGGGTCAGCTCAACCTCACTGTTGAGATTTTTTTTTTCTGAAGACCAGTTTCAAATGCAGGAAAGTACACTTCATTCTTAACTTCCTTCTTCCTGTATGTGACACACCAGAAATATTAGCCGATTGTAATTTCCTTATTGTATCAATAGGTGGATGATTGAGGATTACTTTTAAGAATAAGGGCACTTTGTTTTCTAGGTGGTTCACGTTCCATTGTCTTATGTATCTTTTTTATGTATCTTTTTAAAGGTGCAATATACAGAAACCAGCCATTTCCTGGTTGCTAAAATTGTAATAGTTCACCTAATTTCAGTTTGTGACAAACAAGCAATCCAAATGGCTGTGAAATATATTTTTGATAACCAAAAATATAATAGTTTTAGCTGTTTGAAGCTGGTGTATAAAATTGCTTCTTAGGCTTGCTTTCAATGAGAATGACAGATCTATAACTCACATTTCTATGTGAATTTGATCAGGTGGCCCAAAAAGTGACATATTGCAGATTTAACATGTTGACGCGTGAGCTGTGTTCATGCTCTCAATATGACTCATATCAACACTAGAGCAAACAAACTGATTTCAAACCATGATGGGTTGTTTCAACATTTCCCCAGTGTATTGACAGCTGAGCTATTCAGTTTCTGTTCCGCTGATGCTGCTATTTTCTATTATCTGAGACGTCGCAGCAGAGCGATTATGTAGATTTCCACAGGAAACGCTCAGACGTGTAAATATGTTGAATATAAAAACAACATAATTGTGCCTCCTGTCTGGCTGGTGTGTAGGACCTATAGAATGTAACTCTGCCTTTCTCTCCTGTCCTGTCTGACTGGTGTGTAGGACCTACAGAATGCTGCGATTCTAGTTCTGGCCAACAAGCAGGACATGAAGGACTCTATGACAGTGGCAGAGATCTCCCAGTGCCTCACCCTCAGCTCCATCACAGCCCACTCCTGGCATGTACAGGCCTGCTGTGCCCTCACAGGGGAGGGGTGAGTACACTGCATAACTACAGACACGCCTGGGCCTCCTCTCTGTGTATGTGTGTGTGTGTGTGTGTGTGTCTTATAACATTCCCATAAATAACCTTAAGTCACTCAAACACAGTTTAATTTTCAAAACCATTTCCATCTCTTTCTCCTAACCCCCAGACTACCTGCCAGTCTGGACTGGATGAGGTCTCGTGTCCTGGCCAGTTAGAACTCCTTCTGTGGGCTCATCCCAATTGGAATCAGGACAGCTATCCTTTGATCCAACAAACACAACCTCTCAGACGTCACAGCCAAAGCCACAGTGCCCAGATCAGGATCTCCACTATCTGTAGTGACACTGCCCCTCTGAGCCCCAGGGGTGGCCCCAGTCCTGCCCTGTCACCCTCATGCCTTACCCAGCCCTTAGTGTGTATGCCAGGGCTGACCAGAGTCCAGGTCTGCCTCGGGATAGAGGAGGCCTGGAGGAACCTGGCAGAACCTTAGCTAGACATGCCAGGGTGTGCCAGTGTGCATGTGCATTAGCATCTATGTGTGGTGTGTGTGTGTGAGACTCCGTTCTAGAGGTCCACCATGTTTACATAAGAATCCCTACCTGTCAGACCTGACTCCATGAGGATGACACAATATGCCCCACATAAGCTGAAAAGGGACCTAATCATAGTATTTAAGCCTCCTGTCCTCATGAACTCCACAGAGGTAGAATGGGAGGTTGCATTGGATTTCTTTAACATACAGATTTGTACCTCTGACCTTGAGGAAAACCACAGTACAACAGGTTAAGAGGCCAGACCTAATGGTGATCAGACTGGTGCTCAGCCTTCTAAGCTAACAATGCACAAATTACTTGAAGTATTTATATCAAATAAGAAAAAGGGGGTTTGCTTGACAGTGTAAAATAGTAGCATGCTTTCTGTAAAAAGCAAGATGACAAACAAGTATTGTCTGATTTTAAAACAGGTTAATCATGTATTTTTATACATATACAGTGGCTATGTATTTTACGGTACAAAATATTTTTTTGTACAAATAAATGTTATTATTGATAAACTTGTGACTGGGCTGCCTTCTCTGTAGTAGGGGAATTACACATGGAACAATTTGGGAACGCCTGAACCAATGATGTATATACTGAACAAAAATCTAAGTGCAACAATTTCAAAGGTTTCACTGAGTTACACTTCATAGAAGGAAATCAATTGAAATACATGTATTAGGATTTCAAATGACTGGGCAGGACTGCAGTGATGGGAGGGCATAGGCCCCAGCCACTTGGGAGCCAGGCCCAGTCAATCAGAATGAGTTTTTCCACACAAAGCCTTTTTTACAGTAAGAAATATTCCTCAGTACCCCCCCCCCCTTCTCGGATGATCCCACAGGTGAAGAAGCCGGTTGTAGAGGTCCTGGACTGGCGTGGTTACACGTGGTCTGCAGTTGTTAGGCCGGTTTGATGTACTGCCATATTCTCTAAAATGATGTTGAAGATGGCTAGTGGTGGAGAAATTAACATTAAATTCTCTGGCAACAGGTCTGTTCGTCATTCCTGCAGTCAGCATGTCAATTACACACTCCCTCACAACTTGAGACATCTGTGGCATTGTCGTGTAGCAAAACTGCACATTTTAGAGTGGCCTTTTATTGTCCTCAGCACAAGGTGCACCTGTATACTAATCAATCTGTTTAATCAGCTTCTTGACATGCCACACCTGTCAGGTGGATGGGTTATCTTGGAAAAGGAGAAATGCTCACTAACATGGATGTAAACAAATTTGTGAACAACACATTTGAGAGAAATAAGCTTTTTGTGCTTATGGAACATTTCTGGGATCTTTTATTTCAGCTCATGAAAAAATGGGACCAACACTTCACATGTTGTATTTGTATTTTTGTTCCATATATATATGTCACACCCATGTCTTGCTCCCATGCAGATTTTGTATTTGCCAAGGAAGGCAGATTAATGTTCTGTATTATGTCTGATTAGATGTTAATAGAGAGAAACTGCTTGCTTGCTTAAGGCTAAAGTGATTTCGGAATTGGGACCAGATTTTATGAATTTAACTCACATTTCTATGTACATTTCGTGGGGTTGCCGAGGTGCCTTATTGCTATTGTAAACGGGTTACTAACGTAATTAGAGCAGTAAAAATAAATATTTTGTCATACCCATTGTATATGCTCTGTTATAAACTGGGTGGTTCGAGCCCTGAATGCCGATTGGCTGGCCAATATACCACGGCTAAGGGCTGTTCTTACGCAACGCGGAGTGTCTGGACACAGCCCTTTTAGCAGTGGTATATTGGCCATGTATCACAAACCCCCAAGGTGCCTTATATTAGCTGGTTACCAACGTAATCAGAGCAGTAAAAATACATGTTTTCTCATACCTGTGGTATATGGTACCACGGTTGTCAGTCAATCAGCAATCCAAGGTTTATATTCCCAACAGTTAACAGCTGCATTGCACTCTATTTACTAGTCTTGATAACACAGTTCGCGGGTTCAAAATAGGGGGCATCCGGATTTGAACCGGAGACCTCTTGATCTGCAGTCAAATGCTCTACCACTGAGCTATACCCCCACTGTACTGTAGTAGCAAAATAAAAGCTAATTATCCTAAGGACCATGTTCATATATTAGAGAAACATTGTTTTATGCGGTAGTTTTTATTTTCGGCACAAAAAAATGTATTTCGCGGGTTAACGATGTTTTTCAAGACGTGTTCGTCTGTTAGGAGAGCGCACACTGTGCACTCGTTTCCTCCACTAGGAGGAGACAAATACATGTGTCTCTTGGGTGCTTTCGGTACTGTACAGTACACTGTATTTTATATATGCTATTAAGGGAGAAACGAATGTTAGTTTTTCTTTGTATATTTTTGTCAGTAACAACATCAGTCGGCTCTCATGCATGCCCAATGATATATATATTTTTTATGAATATGCATGCACCCTAAACACATTAGATAAAAAGATGGGTTTGGTCACAGTGGTAAACCCCTAGATAGTAAAACTCTAGTTCTGTCGTGCATTTGCCATAAAACAACAACAATAACCACTCACATGACACATTTCGACCAGTTTAAGTTTTATGGTGTGTCTAGGGCAGGAATTGATGATGAGACAATTAAGAGTACAGAATGTTGTTAAAACCGTGACCGTGGAAACCATAAAGGTGAGAAAAGGCCTGTTGGGAAGACAATGCAACAACAAAAAACCGCTCTGCAGGCCTTATTACATCCCAGCCACTTGAAATGACATTGAGGTTTATTTGCATTACAACAAGGTGATTGCATTCCTCCGAATTTCAAAAGTAAATCTGGTGGTGATAGAAATGTGTACATTTGAAAATAAAGGAGAGCCGCACACTCTAGGAGCTCAGATGCAAAGAATGTAATATCCAACGTTTCGACAGCCAAGCTGTCTTCAGCTGGATATTGGATATTACATTTTTCCACCTGAGCTCCTAGAGTGTGTGGCTCTCCTTTATTTTCTAGTGTTCTACTCCGCTCGCCAGCACCTCGCCTAAATAGGTGTGCGTTTCTTTTCCTTCTAGAAACGTGTAAATGACTAGAGAATGACTCTGACAGTACAATGAATGACCTTCCATCAGGCATGTCTGCTACACTTCCTCAACAAGGGATTTCAAGGAATGGGTACCATTTTAACAGCTAGTTTCTCCTAAGTGAAGGACAATCCTATGGGTTATACCATGGACAATAAATATAGGCCTGATAGTATGGCGGCAACCATGTCTGACAGTAATAAACCTAACCCTTTTACAGTAACAGTTATGGTCAGGTAACATGTTTTAGACTACCATCTGATACTATGAGCTCCCATTGCTATTGTTTTTTAAAAATTGTGTCTTGTATTTAAGATTGTCCACTGTGTGGTCCCCAAATACTTATGTAACTACTTCGACTTGGTCAGGGATAACCATAACTATTCCACTAGAAGGAGCAGTGGTGTAAAGTACTTAAGTACTACTTATGTTTTTTGGGGTATCTGTACTTTACTTTACTATTTATATTTTTGACTACTTTTACTTTTACTTTACTACATTCCTAAAGAAAATGATGTACTTTTTACTCCATACATTTTCCCTGACACCCAAAAGTACTTGTTACATGTTGAAGCACAATTCACACACTTATGCTTAATTTGTAATGATGTCTGAGTGTTGAAGTGTAAAAATGGCACCATGTGGTTTGCTTAATATAATAAATTATAATAATATAATTACTTTGACTTTTACTCAAGTAGTATTTTACTGGGTGACTTTCACTTTTACTTGATTCATTTTCTATTAAGGTATCTTTACTTTTACTCAAGTATGACAATTGAGCACTTTTTCCACCCCTGAGAACCAACATTGATCCTTTCAGATTTAAGAGCGGTATGGGGAAAGAACCCTTTTTGGAATTGTTGGGTTTCTGACATGATTTGGAATAGTCTTCCAAAGAACTTGAAATTCATAAAACCTCCATGGTCCATATCAAGTTCTCACTTAAAATGGCTAAATAGTAGCATGTCTCGTAAGTGAGCCGTAAGACTACATTATGTGGGTGAGAAGAAAAGGCTCCCATCTACTGGACAGGTTGTGGTACTACTAAAAAAAAGCATCACAGTAGAAGTAAACTTTCGAGATGAACTCTGGTATCCTTGATGATTTTCTTAAATTGTAGGTGGAGGCATATCCAGCAGGACCGCTCTTATGTATGTATTTTAAACATGTCTAATAAATTAAATTAATCAATCAGTCTTACAATATATATTTCTAATGGAAAAGGAATAGAGATAGACATACATTTAAACTGTAAACTGGTTAAAACTGACCATATGTGCATGTTTGTTTATAGATCTGTCTATGTCTAGGCTTCAACATCCCCATATTCTGTTTGTCTATGGCAGGGATGGGCAACTTTGATGGGGGTGGGGCAAAGGGAAAGTAATACAAAAGTAACTGAAAGTTATCAGATTACGTTACAGAGTTTGGGTAATCCAAAACGTACGTTACTGACTACAATTTTGGACAGGTGACTAGTAACTGTAATGGATTACAGATGGATTACCACTCATGACTGTGTGGCAGCGCACATCTCCATCTCAATCATCAAGTTCCCTGATGACAGAACAGTGGTAGGCCTGGTTACCAACAACATCGAGACAGCCTACAGGGAGTAGTGGAGAGCTCTGGCGGTGTGGTGCCAGGATAATAACCTTTATCTCGATGTCAACAATACAAAGGAGCTGATCGTGGACGACAGAAGACAGCAGAGAGAGCACGCTTCCATCCACATCGACGGGGCCACAGCGGAGAGGGTGAAAGCTTTAAGTTCTTTGGCGTGCGCATCACTGAGGACCTACCTGAAATGGTCCCTTCACACCGATAGTGTGGTGAAGAAGGCGCAACAGCGTCTCTTCAACCTCAGGAATCTGAAGAAATCCAGCTTGGCCCCTAACACCCTCACAAACATCTACAGATGCAACATTGAGAGATCATTCTGTTCGAGCTGTATCATCGCCTGGTTCAGTAACTGCACCGCCTGCAACCGCAGGGCTCTCCAGAGGGTGTTGCGGTCTGCCCAACGCATCATCCGGGGAACACTGCCTTAGACACTGTCACTAGCCGGCCTCCGCCCGGTACCCTGCCCTGAACCTTAGACACTGTTACTAGCCGGCCTCCGCCCGGTAGCCTGCCCTGAACCTTAGACACTGTCACTAGCCGGCTACCAACCCTGCCCTGAACCTTAGACACTGTTACTAGCCGGCCTCCGCCCGGTACCCTGCCCTGAACCTTAGACACTGTCACTAGCCGGCCTCCGCCCGGTACCCTGCCCTGAACCTTAGACACTGTCACTAGCCGGCCTCCGCCCGGTACCCTGCCCTGAACCTTAGACACTGTCACTAGCCGGCTACCAACCGGTACCCTGCCCTGAACCTTAGACACTGTCACTAGCCGGCTACCAACCGGTACCCTGCCCTGAACCTTAGACACTGTCACTAGCCGGCTACCAACCGGTACTCTACCCTGCACCTGTACATAGAGTCGTTGAACACTGGTCACTTTAATAATGTTTACATACTGTCAATGGTGGAAAAAGTTCTCAATTCTCATACTTGAGTAAAGAAGTAAAGATACCTTAATAGAAAATGACTCAAGGAAAAGTGAATGTCACCCAGTAAAATACTACTTGAGTAAAAGTCTAAAAGTATTTCGTTTTAAATACACTTAAGTATCAAAATTAAATGTAGTTGCTAAAATATACTTAAGTTTCAAAAGTAAAAATACAAATAATAAAACATTCCTTATATTAATTAAGCAAACCAGAAGGCACAATTTAAAAACATTTTTTTTTTTAACAGGTAGCCAGGGTCACACTCCAACACACATTTGTGTTTAGTGAGTCCACCAAATCAGAAGCAGTTGGCTTGACCCGGGATGTTCTCTTGATAAGTGTGAGAATTTGATAATTTTCTGTCCTGCTAAGCAATCAAAATGTTACGATTACTTTTGGGTGTCAGGGAAATGTATGGAGTTAAAAGTACATATTTTTCTTTAGAAATGTAGTAAAGTAAAAGTAAATGTTGTCAAAAATATACATTGTAAAGTACAGATACGCCAAAAAACTACTTAAGTAGTACTTTAAAGTATTTTTTACTTAAGTACTTCATACCACTGCATACTGTTTTACCCACTTTAAATGTATATACTGTATTTTAGTCATGGCTCATCCATAATAACAATCTCCACAGAGGAACTCTAGAGCTCTGTCAGAGTGACCATCGGGTTCTTGATCACCTCCCTGACCAAGGCCCTTCTCCCCCGGTTGTTCAGTTTGGCCGGGCGGCCAGGTCTAGGAAGAGTCTTGGTGGTTCCAAATGTCTTCCATTTAAGAAGGATGGAGGCCACTGTATTCTTGGGGACCTTTAATGCTGCAGAATTTTTTTAAATATCCTTCCCCAGATCTGTTCTTTGACACAATCCTGTCTCGGAGCTCTACAAACAATTCTTCATGGCTTGGTTTTTGCTCTGACATGCACTGTCAACTGTGGGACCTTACATAGACAGGTGTGTGCCTTTCCAAATCATGTCCAATCAATTGAATTTACCACAGGTGGACTCCAATCAAGTTGTGGAAACATCTTAAGGATGATCAATGGAAACAGGATGCAGATGAGCTCAATTTCGAGTCTTATATCAAACGGTCTGAATACTTATGTAAATAAGTATACATTTGTGATCATTTCAAAAAAACGTTTTTGTTTTGTCATTATGGGGTATTGTGTGTAGATTGCTGAGAAAAAAACAATATTTAATCAATTTTAGAATAAGGCTGTAATGTTCAAAAAGGTGGAAAAAGTCACGGGGTCTGAATACTTTCCGAAGGCACTACAGTATTTATATTGAGGACTCTGACATTGCTCGTTCTGCTATGTCTTATTTTTTTTGTTCTTCTTTTGGATTATATGTATTGTTAGATTGCTAGACATTGCTGCACGGTTGGAGCTAGAAACAAGCATTTCGCTACTCCTGCGATAACATCTGCAAAACGGTTATCACTGCTTAAGATATGTCGTCTAGGTTCTTAGAGGGCATACACTAACACAACATTTGTTTGATAAATTGTATGTGCCACTCAGTTCCATAGTCAGTAAGGGCCCGATTCCAACATAATAAATTATGCCTTTCATACATATGCACTTCCTACCCACTTCTCAGTAGTTGGTATTCAGACTTACCTTATGAAGGTGCGTAATGGGCTTTGCAGGCATGGTTCTCTTGCGCATGCTGAATGAATGTAATTCAAACACTGAAAACCCTCTAACTTCCCAGCCGGCAGATTTTCAGTACATTTATATTAAACCATCCTTTCAAATACCTTTAAATTTGAATTTTGATGACAGACTCAATATAATAATCCAGAGAACGGCTTCAGAATATTAGGGATCAATGAAAGAAAGCCATCGAAATATATTCATATTGATCTGTCGTTTCAGCACCAATTGATAGATTTAAATTACTCTGTTGTCACGACATTTTCAACCGCTCCCTGACCCAGTCTGTAATACCTACATGTTTCAAGCAGACCACCATAGTCCCTGTGCACAAGAACATCAAGGTAACTTGTCTAAATGACTACTGCCTGTAGCACTCACTTCTGTAGCCATGAAATGCTTTGAAAGGCTGATCATGGCTCACGTCAAACTCATCATCCCAGAAACCTCGAACCCACTCCAATGCACATACCGCCCAAACAGATCCACAATGAAGCAATCTCTATTGCACTCCACACCGCCCTTTCCCATCTGGACAAAAGGAACACCTACGTGAGAATGCTGTTCATTGACTACAGCTCAGCGTTCAACACCATAGTGCCCACGAAGCTCGTCACTATGCTAATATGATGACCAGACCGCACTCGTCACGTGCGTGAGCGTTGCAAAATAAATGTACACGGTACATGTTATTCAATCATTGCACCCACACTGCTCGCGTGCGCCAACGAGCGTCTGAGTAGCCAGGTGCTAAAATAGAACTTAGTTCTATTTGTTACGCTTGACGCACTACAAGTCATGTCTCTCCCATCTTCTCATTGGTTTTTAAGAATATATTGCGGAGGTCCACACTCCAGTCCAGTCGGTTGTGGTAATGCACCTTAAAGTTGGTAGCCCACCTCCATAAAAAGTCTAAAAAATAAGAAGAAGCCTGAGGAGAGAAGAGATTACTAGAAAACAAACGTTTACCCTTTTATCTGTTGATTAATTGTTGGAGTAGAGGACCTTGTGCATTTCAGGTAAAATGCAACCTAATTTTTATATCCCAAGACAAATTAGCTAGCAACAGCAAGCTAGCTAGCTAAATTGCCATAAATGTTTAATGCTTTTCAACCTGTCCCTGAATATAGTTGGTTCAGAGTTTGTTTTAATATTTCAACCTGCGTGTCCTGATTGCATCTGGTGTGGTGGGACAAAATCAACATGCGTGCGATGGCGCACACGGACACACGCGCGTATGCCATCTGGTCAGCATGTTAGGTCCCTGGGACTGAACACTTCCCTCTGCAACTGGATCCTGGACTTCCTGATGGGCCACCCCCAGATGGTGAAGGTAGGCAACAACACATCCGCCACATTGACCCTCAACATGGGTGCCCCTCAGGGGTGCGTGCTTGGCACCCTCCTGTACTCCCTGTTCCCCCACGACTGCATGGCAGCGCATGACTACAACAACATCATCAAGTTTGCTGATGACACAGCGGCGGTAGGCCTGATCACCAATGACGATGAGATAGCCTATAGGGAGGAGGTCAGAGACCTGGCAGTGCGGTGCCAGGACAACAACCTCTACCTCACCGTGGGTAAAACAAAGGCGCTTATCATGGACTACAGGAAACGTAGGGCCGGACACGCCCCCATTCACATCGACGGGGCTGTAGTGGAGCAGGTTGAGAGCTTCAAGTTCCTCTGTGTCCACATCGCTAACGACCTATCATGGTCCAAACACAAAAAGCTCTAAAGATGCACCATTGAGAGCACCTTGACTGGCTGCATCGCCGCTTGGTATGGCAACTGCTCGGCATCGGACTGCAAAGCAATACAGAGGGTACATCTCTGGGGCTGAACTCCCTGCCATCCAGGACCTCTATACCAGGCGGTGTCAGAGGAAGGCCCTAAAAATGGTCAAAGACACCAGCCACCCAAGTCATAGACAGTTCTCTGCTGTCCCACGGCAAGCGGTACTGGAGTGTTAAGTCTGGGACCAAAAGGCTCCTGAGCAACATCTATCCCCAAGCCATGAGACCGATAAATAGTTAACCAAATAGCTACCTGGACTATCTGCATTGACCATTTTTGCACCAACTCTTTTTGACTTTATGCACACACACTGAACTCTACCCACACACTCACATGTACTTACACTGACACTCCAACACACACACACACACACACTCATAACATATGCTGCTGCTATCTATTATCTATCCTGTGGCCTAGTCACTTTACCTCTACAGTATATTTACATATCTAACTCAATTTCCTAAAAACCTTGCACATCAACTCGGGTACATAGCCAAGCTATCATTGCTCATTTTGTATTTATTCCTCGTGTTACTATTTTTTTAAATTATAATCTTGGTTCTGTTGATCGTATTCTGCATTGTTGGGAAGGGCACATAAGTAAGCATTTCACTGTTAGTCTACACCTGTTACACCTGTTGCTGAAGCATGTGACAATAAACATTTTCTTAGTTTAGATTTGATCTTATTTCGGGATTAGAAAAGTATTTATGAATCATTAAAAAAATGGTTTGGAGAGGCTTTACACACGAAGGAAAGAAAACGGTGGTTTGATTCCTTCAGAAAATTGGCACATTCAGTTCTTAAACCCGTGATAATGTTGGGAAATGATTGTACGTAGAATTATAATAGGGAGAATAGTGTACAATAGTAGGCTATACCCTCGTCTATTGCTGCACTAACCATGGAACTGTGTGATGACACAGCCAACTATTGCACCATACGCCGGGTTCAAACTGTTACGGCTTTAGTCGGCGCTCAGCTCCATAACGATTTAATTAGCTTTAGCTTACTTGCCGTTTAATTAAAATATATTATCAACTGTTACTAACGATCTTCAGCAACAACCACATGGCCGTGGCGGCGCTTACAGAGGAAGAAAATGTGGATAAACGAAACAACGTAATGAAATGGAACGATAATGTAGGCTGTACCAACTGAATGTGTGTTGTTATCAGGAATACTGACGGTCAGTACTGATAGTGTGTAATATTTATCATGATAGAAATAGGAAACAGAGAAAGTCGGGGTAGCCTATAATTAAGACATCCGAGAGTGCCCATCCCTGCAAGTTTCAATACAATGCTGTACAATTTCAGTTCTGCATAATGGCACAGCATTTCAGAAACGTTACTGTGGGAAAGTTGATGTGTTGATATGCTCCAGTTTGCAGCCATATGACTGGTTTTTGTCTCGCGATAAAAAGGTCAAATATATCTAAAAGAGGTGTCGTTTACATTTACAATTCCCTTTTCCAAACGGATTACTCCTTTACCTAGCTCTTATTAACAGCTCTTATCAAGTTGTAAATTACAGTGCATGAAGAATGGTGTTACTGTATTTCTACCAGGAAAAATACAGTAGATGCTTTTTTCCACTTGGAACCGCTAGGTTCTCTAGACCTTATTCATTGTTTCCTTCTGCGCAAAGACGGTGGAATTATTAGGGAATTAAGTCAAGGTCAGTGTCCGGATACCACACCTTCATTTATTTGATCTCCACCCAAAACAAATAGCAGGTGAATAGCATGCTATTCTCAATCTTAATTCTTGGTCGGAATACACGTAGAGAGAAAACTACATAAAAAGGGAATTTAGCTCCATTAACTCTGGTCTGAATCGGGACCATGTTTATGATGGCCTTACCTACCTAGTTAGACACCATTCACTATTCACCAACCCACCATTGATAATAACTATTAGACCTGTGATTGATATGTATCAAAGAAAATGAGGGGGCACCCGGATTTGAACCGGGGACCTCTTGATCTGCAGTCAAATGCTCTACCACTGAGCTATACCCCCTGATAGAAAGGCCTGTCACTAGAGGTATTCTAGTCAATGTTCTATGTGTTTAATAGGTTAGAGCTATTAGAACATTGCTCCACGCCCTGTAACTATAAAGTGTATGTTTTCTTTTATTTTTATTGAACCTTTCTTTAACTAGGCAAGTCAGTTAAGAACAAATTCTTATTTACAAGGACGGCCTACCTCGGCCAAACCCTAACCCGGACGACGCTGAGTCAATTGTGCGCCGCCCTACGGGACTCCCAATCACGACCGATTGTGATACAGCCTGGAATCGAACCAGGGTCTGTAGTGATGTCTCTAGCACTGAGAAGCAGTGCCTCAGACCACTGTGTGTGTGTGTGTGTGTGTGTGTGTGTGTGTGTGTGTGTGTGTGTGTGTGTGTGTGTGTGTGTGTGTGTGTGTGTGTGTGTGCAGAGTTGGGTAGGTTACTTTCTAAATGTAATCAGTTAGTTACTAGTTACCTGTCCACAATTGTAATCAGTAATGTAATTTTTGGATTACCCACATTTTGTAATGTAATCTGATTACTTTTAGAAACACACACACACCGCATCCAGAACACAGAGCCAATATTTACCCAGCCGTCTGCACAACACAGGAGGATCAGATGTACAGACACATGAAAGAGGAACAGAAAATGGAGAGAGAGAGACAGGGTGACAGGGAGAGGGCTACTAAAAAAAGAGTGAATGAGGAAGATGGAGAGAGAGAGCTTTGTTAAATGAGAGGGAAAGAGTACAGAACTGAGTGGGTGTTTGTAATACAGGAGAGGAGCTGAATATGAGAAATAGTTTGGGTTGAAGTGAATGACACTGGAACAGCAGAACATTCTTCGGAGGTTTGTATTTTTACATCCAGATCCAACATGTTATTGACCTCTTTGAATCTGACTAACTCGTGGAAAAGGCTGAATGACCCGCAGCATAATGTGAGTCACTTACAATTCAAGTTTCTCCCTCTATTTCTGCTGTAATTCCCCAGATGACCAGTAGAGACCAGTGTAAGCAAATTAAATTGTGGGAGCTCATTCAGAACATGCTCGTAGAAATCTGTTTACAGTAAAACCGAGATTGATCTTTTCATTGTGCAAGAGAATAGTCAGCTTTATTGTAACATTCCAATGTTCAATGACATTCGGAGTATCAGGCCCTACTAAATATGTCCCTAGCCCTAGTATGTAGGCTACATTTTCCAGCAGTGAATCTTGAAAAGTTTCAACTGTCATTTCCTCACCAGCGTTCTCTAGCCTGATTTTTCAAAGTGGAACTGATTGTAATGGAACAGCTGAGAGAGAAGCGGAGTGATGGTGGAGACGACCACACAGTGTGTGTAAAGGAAAGCTTATTTGAGCAGTATAACAGGCAGAGCTGCTGTCGCATGTGCCTGGAAATTATTTTCATGAGACCCACAGAACGTATGCTAAGTACTCAGACAATATGTTTGTTTTGTATTGACCAGATCAACGTTCAATAGCAGTGGGCATGGAAAACCAAAACTAAAGTGCTTATGCACAGTACCTGTATTTGTCATTGTGGTAATTATCTGGTATGGTGGCTGTATGGTTAGAAGCACTGTAAACCGCTTGTTCTTCACTACAGTTTATAACCAGAAGGTCAGTAGACAGATTCCGGGAAGAGATTGTTCTGTTTTTACTGCATTCATTTAATTCTCGGCAGCAGCCATGTCTGAACACAAAGGCACTATATCACTGTCCAAGGCAAGGAGATGGCATGGCATCTACTATTGAGTTCCCTCAGAGATAAGAGAGAGGGCCCCACTGTGATTCCAGACGATTTCACTAGAATCCAAGTCCAAATATGGAAGGAGAGAGACAGAGAGTGGGGCACATCAAAGCAAAGAGGATGAGAACATGAGAGAGGCAGGACATGCAGGGAGAGAGAGAACACTTTCATCTCCTCAGCTGCTACGCCTGATCATCCCTCTGTCTTTGTCATCGCCATGGCAACAGAAGAACAGCATTGAGAGGGTGCTGTAGAGGGAGAGAGAGTGTGTAAGTGGAGAGAGCACGCGAGGGAGGGAGAGGAGAGGGAGCTACAGGGTGACTGGGACCAGGAGAAACTCTGTGGCTGAAAGAGAAGAGAGGGAGAAGAAGGAAGAGAGAGTGAAGAGAGAGCTGTGTGTTTTTGTTGTTGCTGAACAACATGTGTCTCAGTGTGCTGCTGCTCATCTTTCTCTCCCAGGCAGAGTTGGGGAGAGTTTGGGCTCAGCAACAAACAGGTAAGCTTTTCTTTCTCCCCTACCTCTCCTGTGTTTTCCATCCTGATTCTCTTGTCTCAGTGTACTTCCTCACCTTTTTTCACCTGTCGTCTCCTCCCTCCTTCTCTCCTCATTTCCCCCATGCATCACTCTCTTCATACCACTGGAAGTTGGTGGCATCTAAATTGGGGAGGATGGGCTTGTGGTAGTGGCTAGAGCAGAGTTAGTGGAATGGTATCAAATACATCAAACACATGGTTTCCATGTTTGATGCCATTCCATTCGCTACGTTCCAGCCATTACTATGAGCCGCCCTCCCACCAGCAGCCCCCATTGCTTCACGCAGCCTCTCTTCAGGTCACTCGGGTGTTGTACTTTCTGCCGTACAAAATACCACCTCATCCAGGCGCTTCTCTCCCTTTTTTAAATTCCAGAATCCTCTTTTATTTACATAACATATGTAATTTACATCTGTCCATCTCTCTTTCCCCTTCATGACTCTCCCACGTCCATCCTAAGATGTCACAACAAGTTATGATCACATGGAATAATAGCAACTTTTGTATTTAACATGAAAGTAACGCTGTAAGCGTTATGGCATTCTTTTTTATTTTGTATTTCATGGCATCAATAACCTACGTACAGATGTCTTTGAAGACACAGTTTTTCACTAATTGACTTATATAAGGGAAATGGTACAGGTTCATGATTGTGTTTGGAAACGGGCATACCTTTATACTCTTTGTTTGTGCAGAAAAGTTAGTTCCTAGTTTGCAATGAAAGTGTGACCATAAAAAAAACACCATGGTCCAGAAACGTGCAAATGACTCAGAATAACAATCCCACAAAACAGCTTCTGCCTAACATTAGATTTGGACGTATTTCTCCCTGCCACTCTGCTAGCCTAAAAGTCAAGCGGTCCAGGGTGGGAAAGGAGAGGTGAACAGACAGAGAGAGAGAGAGAAACTGTTGGGGAATGTAGGCAAAAAAGGTGGTAGCTTGATGAATCGTGTGCGTTTTTTAAAATCCTTTATTTACCCAGGTCTTTCTCACTGAGATAAAATATTATTTTTTTTCAAAAGACACCTGGTCCCACAGCAGCAGGGGGGAAAACGTTTCAGACACAACATTGAACAACAGTATAGACACAGATACAGTACAACAATGACATATTACATGTGTGTTTGTATGTGTGTGTTGAAAGTGTATGCATTTCTGAGTGCTTGGGGTGTGACAGGAATGCCTGTGGACCGATGGAGGGGGATGCATCGCGATGTGTTTCTCCTCCTAGCCATGTAAAGCCTTTCATCAGAGATTGAGTAATTAGATTTGTTTCCACCACTGTCCCACCACTGCACTCCTCTTTCTATGATCTCCTCACTTTTCAATAAATCCTGTAACCCTTATTAGCCAAATCTCTGCTCCCATTTCCTATTTGATTTCACTAGTACTCTTCGCTGACTGTCTTCCTCTCGTGACCTTTGTTTTGCTCCAGAATCCCTTGAGGAAAGGCAGATGCATCCCATTCTCCTGCCCTGATGCTATCTACCACTTTCAAAACAACAACAGCTCTTCCCTGATACTATCTACCACTTTCAAAACAACAACAACTCTTCACTGATACTATCTACCACCTTCAAAACAACAACAACTCTTCACTGATACTATCTACCACTTTCAAAACAACAACAACTCTTCACTGATACTATTTACCACCTTCAAAACAACAACAACTCTTCACTGATACTATCTACCACCTTCAAAACAACAACAACTCTTCACTGATACTATCTACCACCTTCAAAACAACAACAACTCTTCCCTGATACTATCTACCACTTTCAAAACAACAACAGCTCTTCCCTGATACTATCTACCACTTTCAAAACAACAACAACTCTTCACTGATACTATCTACCACTTTCAAAACAACAACAGCTCTTCACTGATACTATCTACCACCTTCAAAACAACAACAGCTCTTCACTGATACTATCTACCACCTTCAAAACAACAACAACTCTTCACTGATACTATCTACCACCTTCAAAACAACAACAGCTCTTCACTGATACTATCTACCACCTTCAAAACAACAACAACTCTTCACTGATACTATCTACCACCTTCAAAACAACAACAGCTCTTCACTGATACTATCTACCACCTTCAAAACAACAACAGCTCTTCACTGATACTATCTACCACCTTCAAAACAACAACAACTCTTCACTGATACTATCTACCACCTTCAAAACAACAACAACTCTTCACTGATACTATCTACCACCTTCAAAACAACAACAACTCTTCACTGATACTATCTACCACCTTCAAAACAACAACAGCTCTTCACTGATACTATCTACCACCTTCAAAACAACAACAGCTCTTCACTGATACTATCTACCACCTTCAAAACAACAACAGCTCTTCCCTGATACTATCTACCACCTTCAAAACAACAACAACTCTTCACTGATACTATCTACCACCTTCAAAACAACAACAGCTCTTCCCTGATACTATCTACCACCTTCAAAACAACAACAACTCTTCACTGATACTATCTACCACCTTCAAAACAACAACAACTCTTCACTGAGCTAAATTAATTGATTTTTGTGTTTATCTTACACAGCATAAAATTAGATTATTTTTTTTTTTACATGCAGTGTAAAAAAAAGAAGCTGTTTGAAATAGGATCAAGTGGAGCTACCCCTCGAGAGCTTTCTGCAGCATCTAAACCAGATTATGAAAACACAGTTTGAGGGATGAAAATGAATTGTGAGGCTGCTGACCTCAGAGCTTGGCTCTCTGTTCTTTGTCCTGTTGAGAATTCCACTTAACAAATGACTTGTGTCTGGTCCAGCCATACTGGGGCCAAGCCTGAACAGAAAAAAATGGAATGGATAAATCTGGATATACTAAATATCTGTGTGGCTGACATCCACAGATGTGATTTCACTGTCGTGGAGATTTTGATCTGCAACAGCAAGGGTCATTGTGACATCGATAAAGACACTCCTGGCAAGTTTCAAGAGAACAGAAGGATCCGTGAAGTAGGGTTAGAGGAGCAGGGAGGGAGACAAAGATCCTATTCATTATCTCCAGCACCATACCAGTGTCTACATACGTGTTCACGTCACGTTTCTATGATCTGTGGTCAAAAAGAGAATAAACTAATGTAAAATAAATAATGGTTATCTGTGACATCACAGAGTAGGATTAAAAGAAACAAATTAAAACAGTGATTTTCAAAATCTTATTTCTAGTCTATTTTATTGCTCCCATGTCACTGTGCATCTCATAGTGTTTGAAAATCACCGTTTCTTAATTAAGTGTTTTAAATGTAATGGTGTCATCGGCTAGAACATTATAACTTTATCTTTTTTTTCTACAAAGCATAGAAATGCTCCATTTTCACGTATGTAGAAATATTGTGCTGGAAATAATGAAAAGGAGGTTGAAAAGTGGTAGAATTGCCCTTTAGCGATTCTTTGGCAGAGTTAAAGAAAGTGATTTTCTGGATGATGAGGTGTGATGTTGGCATTGGGGAATAAGACATGGTTCAGCACTGATCTTCATTGAGCTGCCTGACTTAGTTCGTTATGGGCTTTGTCTTATCGTACAATGAAAACCAGAATTAATTCCTTTACCTCATCCACTGAGAGATTGGGTTTCACCATAACAAAGGAAGTGTGAGGTCATCACTGCTCTCTTGTTTTCATAGAAGAGATCTTGGTGTTTTTTCAAAATGTAAAATCTCTTGTTTCAGCATAACACCTGCTACCTTATAGGCTTTATCATAAATACGTTTTTGGGTATTATGCCACCCGCCAAGTCTTATTTGACTGATATGAGTAATGTGTTCAAGTTATAACGTGAGGACAATTTGCTTGATGCAAGTTTTTCAGACTCTTCACAGTCACTTTCTGTTGGCATTCTGGATGGTGGTTGTTCCTCTTGTGGTTCTGACCCTACAATTACCACTGCAGCTGTAGTGAGTGAGTGTGTGTGCATGCAGTATGTGTCAGTGTAAAGCAGGGATGGGCAACTGTTGGCCTGCAGGCCCTTTTTGTAGGCCTGCGGACCAAAATATATATATATATATTTAGGAACTCAGTTGGGTCTCAACTTAATGTTGAGAGTTAGAATAATAGAATACACAAAGTGTAAAACTGATACTTTTTCTCTGCGCCTCATGGGCATTAGTTATCACATTTGAATTGCATGAAATTAGGTATAAAATTGCAGGCAACGCCATGACCTGGTCACAAAGCCTAATAATCAACGTACATTTCAATAATCCATAAGAATGGCTGAAAATATTTAGCAATATTTTTGCCATATTAGGTCAAAAGTTCACTTTTTAATTCAGGTATCAATGATCATTTGCTGTGGGTTTTGTAGTTTCAAGCTTTTATCGTCACGTGCACAAGTACAGTGAAATGCCTTTCTTGGAAGCTATTTCCTAATGCAGTAACCAATATCAATGTAGTGCTATAAAATAAAGTAGAACAAAAACAGGAAATAGAAACAAGAACACTGCAAAGTAAGTATGCTATACACAGAGTCAGTGTCTATATCATATTTACAATGTATAGGAGTAAGGTGACCAGGCATCAGGATATATGATAACAGAGTGTCAGTGTGTGTGTTATGTGTATGTGAGTAAATTAAGTGCATGTGCTAGAATGTCAGTGGGAGTGAGTGTGTAGAGTTCAGTGAGTGTGTAGAGTTCAGTGAGTGTGCATAGAGTCAGTGCAAAAAATGTAAAAAAGAAGGCAGTCATATTCATATGATCGGCCACATTGAGTTGATCTGTGGAATTAGTGTGGCATCCGGCTGATCCTGGGCTAGCCCTGGCAGCTGCTCCCATGCAGGAAAGGGTGTGCCCTCTCACCCCCGGTCTGACTGACCACTCACAGAAACCGGCCTGGAAATATGGGCTGAGTGGTTTCTTAGCATCAGGGTTATTTTAGTGCTCAGGCCAGAAGACTGTTTGACTGTCTATCGGCCTATGAGTTGTAGTTTAAACTTGACCATGTTGAGATGTGGGTGTGGTGTAGTGTTTCTGCAGACCTGACCTCTGTTTTAGACAATTAAAATCAAATGAAAGGAAAGCCTGAGGTCTGTGACTAAGTGACAGTTTCCTGTGTTTCAGCAGGCCAGACACTCAGTGTGGGCCTTATATTATAACAGAGGAGGTGTTTATGTTATAATGGTATTCTCACTTGTCATATCCTATTTCTCCTCTGTCATCAGGCATTCTAATACAACAGTGGTTCCCAGACTGTGGGGTCGAGAGGTCGGCAGGGGGGGGAAGTCAGTTGGGCTTTCAACATACCTTTAAAAACTTGTAATAGTAGAAGGCACCAAATTGGGTAGTGCATCTACAGTTTTCGTCTTGTCATGTCAGTCATCGCAGACGTTAAGAGAGATATTTATAACTTGTCTGAAATGTCCAGATCAACTAACCCATTTTAGCTAAAAAAAAATGTGGTCGATTTTTTTGCCCATTGATTTTGTTGTAATGTTTGAGGCACTCACTCTTGTCGTGATGTGTGTTTTGTCCTATATTTTAATTTAATGTATTTTTAATTTTTAATCCCAGCCCCCATCCCCTGCAGGAGGCCTTTTGTAAACAAGAATTTGTTCTTAACTGACTTGCCTAGTTAAATAAATAAAAAATAAAAAAATTAACTCAGATATCACATGAACACTCAACAGGATGTTCGCCAATGATGGAAGGGGGGCCAGAGTGAAAAAGTTTGGGAGCCACTGCAATACATGATTTATTACCCCCGCCTGCTGGTTTTAAAAACAGACATTCTAGAACAGTATAGTCACATATGCCTGAGTCTTCAACTGGCTCTGTATGTTCTCTCTCCCATCTGGGGAGATGACCCTGGATTGTAGAACTGTGTTGGAACTGGGTTCACAAGAGAATTGGATGTTGTAGCCATAGAAATAGAATGGTCCTATATGTTTTACATCACCAACCATACCACACCTCATTTCCCCAGAAACATGCTGCAGTGCTGGCAAAAACATACGTCTATGGGGAAAACGTGACACCAAAGATCCAATTGGACTTTTGATATTTTCTTTTGCAGAGACGGTCCCCGTACTTTTCCTCAAAAAGAAGAGCAAGGATACAAAACAATCTAGGACCAAATCTCCCTCGTGACACTACCCACTATCACAGGCCTCTCACACTCTTTTAGCATTTTAATTGCCCTTAAGTCCCCTCCATTTCCTTCACAGCCCTCTATATACTCCTTATCTCGACTTGAAGCCTCTTGTAGTATTTAATTGTTCTCCCCCTGCTCTGGGTATAATAGTCTGTAGAGTTATGCCGTATAATTACTAGACTTGGTGCTAGTCTGTCTGTTTCTGCTCGCTTGCCAAGCAGGCAGTAGGTAGCCTGCCCGTTAAGAGCGTTGGGACACTTACTGAAAGGTCGCTTGTTCGAATACCCGAGCTGACTACCTGAAAAATCTGCCGATGTGCCCATGAGCAAGGCACATAGACCCGAATTGCTCCTGTAAGCGCCACTGGATAAGAGTGTCTGCTAAATTAATGTACATGGAAGCACCTTTTGGAATTGTCATGCCAAACATATGTTTGTCTTGACAATGGAGTAGGCAGAAGCACAAACAGATCTGGGACCAGGCTATAAGAATGCATAGGAATTTAACTTACAGTGATTTATAGGATCTATATCAGTTATGGGATGTAAGAGCCTTTAGCGCATCCAGTTGGACAGTGTAGTACATGCTTTCAAGATAGGGGTCATTATGTTTTAGTGATATAAAAAATATATATGACTGAACATTTCCTTTGAAATAGACCTCGGCTAGAGCCAATAAAAACATACCATGTAAGAATCTCAAACGATAAACGTAGACAAAATAAGACATTTACGATTTACAAATAGGATGGAGTGATAAACCCCTGATCGCCTGAGTATGAACCTTAGCTGCACTTAAACCCTCTTCACTCCCTTCTCTCAGCAATCATCCTACTAGCAGGACGGAACACATGCAAAACAGTCTGGATAGAAGAGTGACTCTTTACCACAAACAGTCCTTTAAATCAAATGAAGTTATATTTGTCACATACACATGGTTCGCAGATGTTAATGCGAGTGTAGCAAAATGCTTGTGCTTCTAGTTCCGACAATGCAGTAATAACCAACGAGTAATCTAACCTAACAATTCCACAACTACTACCTTATACACACAAGTGTAAAGGGATGAAGAATATGTACATAAAGATATATGAATGAGTGATGGTACAGAACGGCATAGGCAAGATGCAGTAGATGGTATCGAGTACAGTATATACATATGAGATGAGTAATGTAGGGTATGTAAACATTATATTACTGAAAAATGGCATTGTTTAAAGTGGCTTTGTTTAAAGTGGCTATTTTTTACATCAATTTCCATTATTAAAGTGGCTAGAAATTAGTCAGTATGTTGGCAGCAGCCACTCAATGTTAGTGGTGGCTGTTTAACAGCCTGATGGCCTTGAGATAGAAGCTGTTTTTCAGTCTCTCAGTCCCTGCTTTGATGCACCTGTACTGACCTCGCCTTCTGGATGATAGCGGGGTGAACAGGCAGTGGCTCGGGTGGTTGTTGTCCTTGATGATCTTTATGGCCTTCCTGTGACATCGGGTGGTGTAGGTGTCCTGGAGGGCAGGTAGTTTTCCCCCGGTGATGCGTTGTGCAGACCTCACTACCCTCTGGAGAGCCTTACGGTTGTTGGGCGGAGCAGTTGCCGTACCAGGCGGTGATACAACCCGACAGGATGCTCTCGATTGTGCATCTGTAGAAGTTTGTGAGTGCTTTTGGTGACAAGCCGAATTGAGACCTCTTCCTCCACCTCCTGCCCTCTTATCAGAATCCTCTAGACAGGCAGGCTCCTCTTGTTGGCTTGGTGATAAGCCAGTGATTTAATGACCGATGGCCTTGAGAGTTTTACTCTAGACCACTGAACTGATCAGAGCTGGCTAACTACAGCCCTGCTCCCTCCACACCCCTCCCTTCCAAAACATGACCACTCATTGCAATGCAGACCATCACAGATAGAATAAAGCTATACATATTGTGGCAATGCATTGCTGTTGCTATGTTTTACATACCATAAGAGGCACCTTATAACAATGACCACCTTGTATTTTATGCAGTCTGTTTTCCAACGCCCATCTCCATATTCAGCAGTCATGTTTCATTGATGCTGTAATGAAACAAAAGATGGCACATCAAGAAGAAATATCGTATTCGGAGTGCGTGCAAATATCAGACAAAATGAGCCCAGACAAATATGGGTGGTGCCAGTATGGTCAACACATTGCTAGTAGTACTCATCCTGTGGCCGTGGTTTGATGAGGGCTTTGGATAGAATATCACTAATCGCTGGTGAAGTGATCACTAGAACCACATTTTTTAGGTGTTGTGAATGAATGCACTTTCATGGTTTGAGCAGCTGGCCTGTCTTTTTCCCCCAGTCTACTAATTTTAGTGTGTGAGGTATGCCAACTTAACCGATAGGTTATATCACCTATTTTAACACCTACTTTATGTCTCCTACCCACCCACACAAACACTTGTGGTGACCATAGAATCAGATCATTGCCAACACACATTCCACTTGCAGGTTATTTCAGTGTTTGGTTTAGCGTTCTATTTATATACTAAACATAGGCTTCTTTTCAGATTTGTCAGAGACAAGCCACACGGACACAAACTGCTGGCTAGTGTTTGTCAAGCACCAGATTATTCACTTAGGGTTAAGTATACCTAAACGTTCTGAACAGTTTAAATGAATGAAGTGATTTGACTCAGAAAAGGGCAGTTTATATGAAATGAACACCTGTTTGTGCCAGCCAGGGTTGATTCCACCCAGTCGGTGCAACAACAAAATCGGCTACCAAAAATGGCCATGTTCTGAGTTGGAGTTCTATCACACACGGTATACGATTACAACAAACATCTCTTTCTCTCGCTGATCTAGTAAGAAAATCCAAACGTGACCAGACTGCAGACTGTGTTACTACCCGCCTGTTACCCAAGTCAGTTTGATCTGCTCAACAACAGTTATTTTCAGAGAGAATTTGCAGCAGCCGTGCTGACCACGGCATGTTCGTGGTGATTCCACCGGGAAGAGTGAGATTCACAGATGGAATCTCTTTGCTTTTTTGTTTACCATATGCCTACCAATATTCGAAAACGTCCTTTCGTCTACTGAAAGCAAGAGACAAAACATTAAATGTATACAGTACAGGAAGGTTCCCAAATGTAGGTTTAGAAGAGACACTCCGTTTGAAAAAAAACAACAACACGTGCGGTAACGTTCATATAGTAAATGTGACGTCATGAACACACCCCCTCTTTCAGAGTCGGATGAAATATTCCTAAAAGTTGCTCAACATTGAAGCTGTCTGAATCGGGAAAGCAAGTTCATCAGTTAAAAACTCATCATGTAATGACGGCGTTGACAATAAGTGAGATTGTCAACGTTGGCTGGGGTGTTTATGGGCATATTCAATATCTCCCTATCCCAGTCTGCTATCCCACATGCTTCAAGATGGCCACCATTGTTCCTGTACCCAAAAAGGTAACTGAATTTAATGGCTACCACCCTAGACCAACTTCAATTTGCTTACAGCCACAGTAGATCCACAGACGATGCAATCGCCATCACTCTGCACACTGCCCTATCCCATTTGGACAAGAGGAATACCTATGTAAGAATGCTGTTCATTGACTATAGCTCAGCATTCAACACCATAGTACCCTCCAAACTCATCATTAAGCTTGAGGCCCTGGGTCTGATCCTCAACACTGGGGCCCCACAAGGGTGCATGCTCAGCCCCCTCCTGTACTCCCTGTTCACCCATGGCTGCATGGCCAGGCACGCCTCCAACTCAATCATCAAGTTTGCAAACAACACAAGAGTAGTAGACTTGATTACCAACGATGACGAGACAGCCCACAGGGAGGAGGTGAGGGCTCTGTGAATGTGGTGCCTGGAAAACAACCTCTCACTCAACGTCAACAAAACAAAGGAGATGATCGTGGACTTCAGGAAACAGCAGAGGGTGCACCCCCCCTATCTACACCGACAGGACCGCAGTGGAGAAGGTGGAAAGCTTCAAGTTCCTTGGTGTACACATCACTGACAAACTTAAATGGACCACCCACACAAACAGTGTGGTGATGAAGGCACAACAGAGCCTCTTCAACCTCAGGAGGCTAAAGAAATTGGCTTGTCACCTTAAACGCTCACAAACTTTTACACGTGCACATCTGAAAGCATCCTGTCGAGCTGTATCACTGCCTGGTACGGCAGCTGCTATGCCCACAACTGTAAGGCTCTCCAGAGGGTAGTGAGGTCTGTCCATTGCATTACCGGGGGCAAACTACCTGGCCTCCAGGACACCTACAGCACCCAATGTCACAGTAAGGCCTAAAAGATCATCAAGGACATCAACCACCTGAGCCACTGCCTGTTCACCCCGCTATCATCCAGAAGGCGAGGTCAGTACAGGTGCATCAAAGCTTGGACCGAGAGATTGAAAAACAGTTTCTATCTCAAGGTCATCAGACTGTTAAACAGCCATCACTAGCACATTAGAGGCTGCTGCCTATAGGCATAGACTATAAATCACTGGCCACTTTAAGGAATGTAACACTAGTCACTTAATAATGTTTACATATCTGGCATTACTCATCTCATTACTCATCTCATATGTATATGTTGTGTAATTTGTAAGATATTACTTGTTAGATATTACTGCACTGTCGGAGCTAGAAGCACAAGCATTTCGCTACACCAGCTATAACATCTGCTAATCACGTGTATGTGACCAATACAACTGGATTTGATTCAATTTGATGATAATACACAAAATAGCCCAATGCATATAACAAAAAAGAAAAATTGTTAATATTCAAAGTTGACCTAACCTCATGTTTTATCTTCTGAAGGCTGAGGGATGGGTCTAGAGAAATGTAACCACTCTCAAATTCATAGTCAGAGCTATAGATGCAGCTGTTTGGCCATAATGACCATCATAACGATGGTTTGGAGGAAAAGGGGGAGGCTTGCAAGCCGAAGAACACCATCCCAACCATGAAGCACGGGGGTGGATGCACTATTGTAAAGTGACTGTTCCACTGGATGTCATAAGGTGAATGCACCAATTTGTTAGTCGCTCTGGATAAGAGCGTCTGCTAAATGACTTAAATGTAATGTAAATGGGTGGCAGCATTGTGTTGTGGGGGTGCTTTGCTGCAGGAGGGACTGGTGCACTTCACAAAATAAATGGCATCATGAGGGAGGAAAATTGTGTGGATATATTGAAGCAACATCTCAAGACATCAGCCAGGAAGTTAAAGCTTGGTCACAAATGGGTCTTCCAAATGGACAATGACCCCAAGCATACTTCCAAAGTTGTGGCAAAATGGCTTGAGGACAACAAAGTCAAGGTATTGGAGTGGCTATCACAATTCCCTGACCTCAATCCTATAGAACATTTGTGGGCAGAACTGAAAAAGTGTGTGCGAGCAAGGGGGCCTACTAACCTGACTCTGTTACACCAGCTCTGTCAGGGGGAATGGGCCAAAATTCACCCAACTTATTGTGGGAAGCTTGTGGAAGGCTTCCTGAAATGTTTGACCCAAGTTAAACAATTTAAAGGCAATGCTACCAAATACTAATTGAGTGTATGCAAAGTTCTGACCCACTGGGAATGTGATGAAAGAAATAAAAGCTGAAATAAATAATTATCTCTACTATTATTCTGATATTTCACATTCTTAAAATAAAGTGGTGATCCTAACTTGCCTAAGACAGGCAATTCTTTTTAGGATTAAACGTCAGGAATTGTGAAAAACTGAGTTTAAATGAGTTTGGCTAAGGTGTATGTCAAATTTTGACTTCAACTGTATATTTTAGTATTTTGATCATTTGTGCAATTCATACAATCCCTCAAAAATGTGCGTGTCAGCAGTCAAATTTTGAAAATAAAGCTTGATGTACAACTTTATCTCGCAACTGTATTCTATACAGAAACGCACAATAAAAAAATCTAACGCATGGGCAATGTTCTGTGCACATAAAACACAACACTGCTGACATAAACGAGAAGGCTTGGATGTTGCAACCAATGCTAGCCAGCATCTGTATGACACTGGATGGCGACAGGCCAGCAGAACTAACAATGGAATCTAGCTAGCATAGACATCTCCAGCACCACACATAGACAACATCTCCAGCACCACTCATGTAAAACACCTCCTGACTTAGGTAGATGAACTGGCAACTAACCATCTCAATAACTCACAAGCAATTGCCATGCGATAAACAAACAAATAACAAAAATGACAGCAACAGATCATGACCAGACTGCACTGAGAAATGTCCCAAACCGAACAAAACACTTTCTGCTTTCAGCCCCCTACTCAAAGTACTTTGAAAGAAAACCAACCAGACGCAACTAAACAAAATGTCCAGTGGGGGGCTCTACATCACAACGTGCAATCAAAACCTGAATGAGGCTACGGCCACACATGGAAAATTGAAAACGGATGAAATCGTATATGCATTCTTGTTGAATCGGTAATTTCTGTAATTTCCAAACACAAAATCTCTATATGGCTCCGGCCTGAGAAGCAGAATAACCAGATGCATTGTGGCCTCAAGCAGAGTGATGTCCCCACATGTGTTATCTGATAACCACGGAGGTCCTCAGAGATTGGTCCCTCCTAATCCCAGATGATTTCAAATCCACATTGAGTTATTTGTTTGGATAATGTTTTAGCAGAATGTTGTGGAACATATGCTGTGTTGTAAGTAGCTTTGGGAACTGCTCACAACTTTGGATCCAAGAGACAGAACATTGCAGTCCGTGGGATATGCAAGACAAGGAGAGGAGGAGGAGGAGGAGAGAAAAGCAAAGCGGCAGACAAACAAGAAATCCTCAAGGCCTTTCTAGTTTGTTGTATTGTGATTAGACTGTGGTCCAGCCAACACACGTCTTACGTGTGTGTGTGTGTGTGTGTGTGTGTGTGTGTGTGTGTGTGTGTGTGTGTGTGTGTGTGTGTGTGTGTGTGTGTGTGTGTGTGTGTGTGTGTGTGTGTGTGTGTGTGTGCGCGAGTGCATGCATGGGTGCGTGCAGGTGCAGGTGCAGGTGCAGTTGTAGGAAAAAAGGAGTTCAAAAGTTGAAATGCATGCCAGCATTCCCTCATGGCCAGAGATATGTTAATGCTATGTTCACTTTCAGCCCACAATATCCAAACCATTGCATTGAGTAATACACACTCAGTTCAGGATTATGCAGTAACCAAAAGCCAGGGTTGGGGAGTAGTGAACTACATGTAGTTCAACTAGTAATTTAACTACATTTTGCATTAGCTTTGTGATAGTTTAGCAAAATTCTAATCTTGGTAGTGTTTTCAGAAGAGAATGACTTTTGTTTTGCCATGGGTGTAGCTACCTACTGAAGTTTTTTTTGCAAAAAGGAAATATGGGTGATGTAGGCAAGAATTTCCTTTCTTTTTCAGCATAAGACCTGCCTAATTCTCACTTTAAACTGATTTGTGTTTAATGGGCTAAATTATACATTTTGTTAACATCTGACTCCAGAGTGTTCTGTTCTTCCAATTTGTAGTCCATGACATTTCAGATTTAGCAAAGTAACTTTAGTTAAGTCAACTATATTTGTCTTAAGGCTAGCTTTAGTGTAGCTTAACTTCCAACCGTGAGAAGTAATTTGAAGTAGCTTCCCCAACTCTGCCTAAAGCAGATGCTTGATTTGTTTATAATGTGACCGAGTGGGTTCCGACATGCACCTTCTGATTGACACTGACTTGATCTGTGTCACTGACTCACTGTGTTTTGGACAGCGATGCGGTATCATGTGAATGGACAGCAGCATGACGAGAGGCCATCACACAGGACCCCCAGAGAACCGTGGCTGGGTGACGCCAGGGTGGCCAGGGAAGTACTGGGAGGAGGACTGACCATCGACACCCTACCAGACAACATGACACACTTAGTGGTGAGTGGCGCTGGGGAAGTTGTCCAACAACACACTAGTGTGGACAAGATGTGTACGTACAGTATGTCAATGCGAGATTCACTTGTTCCAGTTGTGGTGGTAGAATACTGCTCCCTGCTGGCCTTATATATAAAACAAATCAATGTTGAAACGCATTAGACTGCAGAGGGTATATTGAAAAGAGTTGAACAATGTAGATCAAATCAAATTGCAGTCAATCAGTTCAACCTTGCTGCTGAAATGTACAATCCAAGACATTCAAGGATATCCTAAGGTTTCTAAAAGCGTATCCGCATAACTTATTTAGTATGCACCCTGCATTCTTCATTTAGTATCCCTCTCTTTTGATACTACTATGTAATAAACTGGAGACTGGAACTCAATGTAGAATGTGTGTTTGTTTGTTTATGTGGGCTTGCATTCAAATGTTGCTTTCACTGTTAACTCTGTTGTTCATTATAACATTTCATCTCCACTCCCTCTCACACCATTATACTATCTCTCCCATCTCATCCCGCAACTTCTCCTCTTGCACTCACCTCTACTGTTTCCATAACAGGAGGACGCTGGTAGGTATTACTCATGGCGTAGTTTTGGCCCCGATGACCCGCGCACAGATGAACTCTGGGTAGATCTAAATGACCTAGGACATGGCCAAGTCAGAATGCATGGCATTTTGTCCAATACACACAGACAGGCTGCGGTGAGTTATACACTTAGATACACACACACACACACACACACACACACACACACACACACACACACACACACACACACACACACACACACACACACACACACACACACACACACACACACACACACACACACACACACACACACACACACACACACACACCTACGCTCATGCACATTTAATTTCCCTCCCTCCCTCTCTTCCTCCTATTCCAGAAGGTTGCCCTCTCATTTGACTTCCCCTTCTACGGACATTATTTGAGGCAGATTACCATAGCAACAGGAGGTACATTTCATTATTCTTTCGACACATGGCAAGTTGTTCAAACTCAGATGGAGCCACTTATCACATTTCTTCCTTTCTACTTCCTGCTTGTTACTTACGTTAAACATAGAAGGAGTGAACTATTTTAACTACCAGTTGCCACTTGGCATGCATCTCCATAGAACCCTGACCTCTGACCTTCTTCAGGGTTTATTTTCATGGGAGCGGTCACACACCGCATGCTGACAGCAACACAGTACATCGCTCCCCTCATGGCCAACTTTGACCCCAGCTTCTCTAAGGAGTCTACTGTGCAGTACCTGGACAATGGTAAGCCATAGAGTGACATTAAGACAGCGCTTGTTATTTGACTTTTGACCCTTGGTTGACCTCGGTGTGACCTGTCCTGTACTGACCCCAGGTGAGGTGTTTGTGGTGCAGTGGGAGCGGGTGAGACTCCATGGGAGGGAGGCAGAGGGGGCATACACCTTCCAGGCTGCCCTGCACCTCACAGGGACCATCACCTTCAGCTACAGAGATGTGAGAGAGACTTACAACATGCACACTTATGAACCTTGTACAACATGTCTCTGATTTGAATGTATTTGAATGCCTGTATCTAAATGCCAGGCACACTCTGTCAATTCTTCTCTACCTGTCTCTCTCGCTCTTTCAGATACCTTTGCCAGTGGAGGTGATAAGTTCTGCTGAGCACCAAGTGAAGGCAGGGTTGTCAGATGCATTCATGGTGAACCTGCCTTCCCCTCAATCCTCAGGTTAGAAGCAAGGGTTCCCTAACCCACATCCAGGTTGGCAAGTCTTTGATGTCAAAGACTTTTGCTAAAATTATCTGAAATGATATCTCTCACATAGATGCCCAACGTCGGCTCTACGAGTACCATCGAGTGGACATCGATACAACTAAGATCACCAACAACTCTGCCTTTGAGTTCACTGCATTGCCTAGTAAGCAACTAATCTCTATCCCTCATACAGGCCTCTCAGACATGTCATCCTCAATAACCAGTCAGAGGCACAGCGTAGTATAATGTTATTGCCAATGCCAATCATGTCGCTACAGAATCAAAACCCAGGTCTCTGTCTCTCCCTCCCTCTGTCCAGCCTGTCTGCAGCATGACAGCTGTGAACTCTGCCTCTCGTCCAACCTAACCTCTGGCTGTACCTGGTGCAACGTCCTCCAGAGGTGAGCAGGAGAGGAGTGTAGGTCTCTATCTGAATAAAGGAGTCCTTGTTCCTTTGTGTTTGACATCTGTGTCTGTTTCAGGTGCTCAGACGGAATGGACAGACACAGGCAGGAGTGGCTGGACTACGCCTGTTCAGAAGAGGTAGAATTGGACAATGTCAATGAACGTTCACATACTTTACATGTACTGTACATCAAATGTAAATCACAGTCTCAGCTTCCTCTGTTAAAACCACAATTCCCATCCATTATATGGACAGGCAAAAGATGTCACCTGTGAGGATTATTCCAAGGGGGGACCAGACAGCTCTATTGACCCTTCAGTTCCCTCAGACTCTGAGGTCACCACACCCCTGGGGCCCCTACCAGAAGGCCCTGCCACGGAGAGTAAGTCAAGTGTGTAAATGAGTGTGCCTGGGAGGGTTTATATCGGAGTATCAGAGTTCAACTGTGCCTGCAGCAGTGTTAAACAGAGCAAGAACAATGATGCCATAGTAATGCTCTAGCGCTCAGTGTCTGTTTTTAGCCAGTGCCTACAGTAATCTGAGTGTTCTTAGAACATGCAAAGAAATTGCACAGAAATGGAGTTCAGGAAAATAACAATGGAAGCAGTTTGAGTCCTAACTGTTCAATATTCAAACTGATCCTACATTTGATCTTCCTGCATATAACACCAAACGTGTGATTCTATACAATGGTAAAGGTGGGTGGATCTTGATTCCCTTTGAATTGTGTGTATGGAGCTATGTTACAGGATTTTGATTGTACATTGTCTCTCTTTCCTGGTTAGACGTGAAGACAGGCCCTCCGAGACAACACGACGGGTCAGCTCACACAGGAGTTATAGTAGGTGTAGTAGCTGCATTGGTGCTACTGCTGGCTCTGACACTGCTGGCTCTTTACATCAACTCTCATCCTTCTGCTGCCTCACCACTCTACATCCTACAGGTTAGTAACACTATCAGGGCTCACATTCAACCAGCTCTGTCAGTCTGTGTCCTGCTAGATGTAGACTTCTACTCCCATTCTCTTTAACCTTTTCAAAACAATGACCTGTTTGATCTTATTTCAATAGCGACGCAACAGCTACTGGCCCTCCATGAAGTTCAGGAAGCAGCGATTCCACTCCAACTACGCAGAGGTGGAGGTCGAAGGTCACGAGAAGGAGGGGATCATGGAAGCTGGACAGTGCTGACCAGACTGAGGAACAACTCAAAGAGGAGAGAAAAATGAGTTTGTAGGAGAGGAAGGAGAGAGCTTAGAGCTACACACACATTCCCTACTCCATTACACAAATAATGTTTTTCTGTTCATTCATTTTTCAATAATCACTTCAATATAGTCCCTGTCTTTGTTGGCAAAAATATTGTATATACTTTTTGGTGGACAAAGTCTTAAACTCTTCTCGTACACATCCGTGACTCAGGTTTTCGGGAAAGGGACAAATGAGAAGAGGCCACTTTTAGGCTTTGCTAGAATTTCTTTGTTGAGTTCCAAGTTTCTCAGCAGGTACGGATTGCTGTCTCACCATTTACCACACACCTCCATGGGATGTGTAACTGGAATAAACTGTGATACATTATGGCTATCAACATCCATGGAAAAAACACGATAAAGGATTCTGTATCCCTGCACTTCCATGACAAGAACGAAGACCAGTTGACGATGTTCTTCAATGATAATCTCTGTACAGTTCATGTTTGAATGTTTTGTTCCTGTATTGCTTTTTTTATATACCAGTCAAAAGTTCAGACACACCTACTCATTCAAGGATTTTTCTTTATTTTGACTATTTTCTACGTTGTAGAATACTAGCAATACATCACAACTATGAAGTAACACATATGGAATCATGTAGTAACCAAAAAAGTGTTAAAAAAAATCTAAATATATTTTATATTCTTCAAAGTAGCCACCCGTTGCCTGGATGACAGCTTTGTACACTCTCAAGGCAAAGGGTGGCTACTTTGAAGAATATAAAATATAACATGTATTTTGTATAACACTTTTTTGGTTACTACATGATTCCATATGTGTTACTTCATAGTTGTGATGTCTTGCTAGTATTCTACAATGTAGAAAATAGTCCAAATAAAGTAAACCCTTGAATGAGTAGGTGTGTCCAAACTTTTGACTGGTACTGTGTATGCCAAGAATGTATTTCATAAATTGATCAGAGGCAATTCAATGCTCTTCATACATGACTTTGACCTTCCAAATTAACCCCAGATTGAGGATCATGTTTGCAGTAATTTGAAAGAATAAAGCCATTAGAATGAATAATGTTTAATTATAATGTCAATCAGAAAAGGAGAAAACTCAAAGTGGGCCTATAATCTCTGCATCCTGACCAGTGAAACCAATTCTGATTTGTGACAGCAGATGTCACCCAAACCAAACTCATTTGCAACTGTATTCCATGTAGGCCTTCACAGCAGCCTACATACATATTGTAGGAGATGGCATGATCACCATGTGGAATAAAAAGCGTTGGCGTGTATTATAGAAACATTTTCTGTATGTCATGTTCACGATGTTGTCGTGCGCCTGTTCCACTGTGATGGTGGTTTCCACTAGATAGCACAGCCACAAAGTAAAATTGGCTTTATCAAACAAATTCATAACAACACAAAATTAGTTTGTTGGTCTTAATTGAATATTAGGGTTAGACACAAGGTAATCAGTGTGGTTAAGTTGAGGGATAAGGTTGGGTTTAGGTTTAAAATCAAATTGGAAGAATATACATTTTAGAAATAGGCGGAGTTTATGACTTTGTGGCTGTGGTAACTAGTGACGACCAGTGATGGTGGTGTGATAATTCTAGTTCCGCATTCCATGGAATCAACCAACTGAAAAGCATTGATTATTGCTATTTGCGTTGGATTTCAGTATCAAATATAGTCTACGCTGATCGATCTCCATAGATTGATATCTGATCACGGGATTCATCCAATTATTAACGTCGCCTCTGAAATCAAGCGTCTCCTTGTGGGACCGCCCCTTTCCTTTCTCCTCGGGAGCGCGGCATTGGAAAGAGAGGCGCCGTGCCCGCGCTTTACGTCTCTGGTTCGTGTACTTGACAGCCAGCTGTGCGGATAGAACGACAACAATCTGCGGGATTTGATCAATCCAGCCGTCAAATTTGACCCGTATTGTTTGGGAAGAACACTTTTACTTGACAGATATTTTTGTTTTTATCGTTTAATTTATCCGACTACACAGCATTCCTCAAACATGAATCCGTCGTGTGGCAGATGTGGCACAATCGTGTACCCCACGGAAAAAGTGAATTGTCTGGACAAGGTAAGGGAACAAATATTTGTAACCAAACATTTGAATTCGCAGTCCCCTGCTTATGTTTGTGTATTATACATTCCATTTTCAATACAAATTTCTTTAGCGTGTTTAATGATTTGTGATGCCTGGGCAGGTAGGCTAACTAACATTAGCTAGATAGCACGTTACCTGTCTGTGTGGATGTGATTGTGAAAGACTAAACGTTAGCTAGCTTGCTCTTTTGTTTTGTTGATTAACGTTTAGCTAACTAGCTAATTAGGTTTACTAGTTAGTTATGTTATCTAGCTAACTAGACGTTTAAATTCTGATATTTTTATTTCACATTTGCCACGTTGGATTTTCACAGATTTCAATGCTTGAACGAAGTGTTTCCTGTTTTCACCACAAACAAGCCAGTTTCGCTCGCTGCGTTAACGTCTGGTTAGCTAGCTAACGTTATCAACGACAGAAATGTCGTTAGCATTGCCATCAGCCAAATATAAGACCAGTCAGTGTCAGATTGTGATTGATGGCATACAACGATCAATTATGATTAACTAGTTTGCTGGTCACTAAGGATGAACTTTTACTCCATTGCATTGTGAAATCTATCTTACCCAAATTGGTGCCCAAATTGTTCATTTCAGTTCTAGCTAGCGAAATGAATGAGTATGTTAGTGATTTCAAAGTTAGTTGCTTACGTTAGTTTCAGTTCTCACCAAATCCAGAAATAAACATGTGACGCGTTACCATCGCGAATTTAATAGCCAGAACTTCCTGGTGTAATTTGTGTCAGTGTCAATTTGACTCAAGCTAAGCATCTTGGTTTTTCAGGTTGGAACAATAATTTGGGGTTGTTCAATTGCAATACAGTGCCTTATCAAAGTCCAGTGTTTACTAGCAGCTCACACAAGCTACTCCGGATAAGGAAGTGTAATCTATCAGGGTGTGGAAGATTTAAAACTCAAAGGGAACAGAGCCATGCTTCACAACTTAAGGGAAATTGTCAATACTTTAAAAAAAGTAAACACAATGTCACAACATCCATCTGTGAGGGCTTTGTGTGCACGCACAGGCTAACAAGTGTAATATAAAACAGTCACTCTACTATTGTGGTCTTGTCTGTTTAGTCTCTTGTCACTCAGTACTGCAGTAACATATGTTCTGCAGCATGTTGTCTTGTGTAGCTCATTGTTATTTATGCTGTCAACGGAAACAACACTACCTTTATGGCACATGTAGCCAAGTGGTTAGAGCGTTGGACTAGTAACCGAAAGGTTGCTGGATCGAATCCCCGAGCTGGCAAAGGGAAAAAAATCTGACGGTCTGCCCCTGAGCAAGGCAGTTAACCCACTTTTCCCCGGGCATGGTAGATGTGGTTGTCAATTATGGCAGCCCACCTGAACCTCTCTGATTCAGAGGGGTTGGGTTAAGTGCGGAAGACACATTTCAGTTGAATACCTAGTCAGTTGTACAACTGAATGCATCTCCCTTTCCCTTACACTCTTGTCAATCAAGCTGGACCACACAATCCCTGTACCCACTTCTTTTTGCACACAGGATAGGCCAAGGCTATAATAATCACATATTCTCATGTGGTCCCTCTTTGTGTAATTTGAAGGTCTGTTACTTTTGCTGCCAGAGCGCGCTGAGCAGAGTGCACATTGCATGACTCTAGTGGAGGATGTGGGCGGGGTCACCCTTTGTGATGAGAGAAGGATGCATAGGCATTTTCTACACGCTCTCAGCCAAGTGATGCCGGGGGGGGTGGGGGGTACAAATTGTCTACTGGACATTGGGAAGGCCTTGTGGAGTCGTAATGGGTGTAATCTATTTGGGTCGATAGATGGAGGGTCTGGTGAGAGATGATAGCGCACATTACCAGACATCAGAGATGCCGATACTTGTGTGCACTGCACGCCCATGGGTTTGAACTCCTCATACTCCCTGTTGCGAAAGAACAAGGCCCTATTTTATTGTTGTCCAACAGGATGGAGATGAAATTGACAACCCTGACCTTGGATTGAAATGTAGATCCTAAAATAAAACTATCCCGTACATATTCATGTAAACTGTTTCTGGGTGTTCTGGCTAGAAATCAGGTGAACTGAACATTAAGCAGAACTGCCGCCGTGTTCTCTGGAAAATCGTGAGCACGCTGCCCCGGAGCAGCGCACATTCCGGCAGACAGACACTCCCATAAAAATGTGCTCTGTCAGAGGCCTGCTGTGCTGCCTGTCTCCCCCTCTGAGCCCAGGGAGCGTCTGTCTTAGCTGCTATTCCGCATCAGCGCTCTCCTCCTCAGACATGAAAACAACCTCCCTATTCCCCTTCTGGGCACTGGCTGCCCTTCTCGTTTGTTTAAACCAGACGAGGCCAGCCGTGACAGGCAGCAGTTTTTCCAGTCTGGTTCAGGTGAAGGCAGCCAGGGTAGTCAAGGCTGCAGCGTGCAGTTCCCTCAGCGACCGCTGAATACTTGCTTACCTGACAAACTGTCTTGTGTAATGTATGGGGCTGTGCTGTGGAGAAGCTGGGTCATAGATGCCAGTTTGTCTGCCACCCTGCATTTCATTATAGTGGGACGGGGCTGGGATCTGCAGGAGGGGGCACCTGAGGTTGAGGGGTAAAGACAGGAAATGTTATGTGAGATTTAAGAGATTAGGCATACTTATCTGTCTTGCTTTCAATATGTTGACGTTGCCTGTTAGTAATGCAGTACTATGCTTCAGAGGTTTTTGACAAGTCCTCCTAGCTATCGAAACAGATGAGTGATCTTGAGGACCAGGGGCTTCACTGTAAGGGTTATGTTAACTGCAGGAGATGGGATTTTGCCAGATAGTAGGTTATTCATAACCATAGTGCCGACTGTACACACTATGCAAACCTGGTTTAACCAAGCCTGGAAACATGGCTGTGTGCGTATTGGATTTGTTTGACTGTGTGCATGACAGATGTTAATGTGTGCGTCTGTGTTTCTGCGTTCTGGGAGTCTCTGTTATATTGATGGAATGATTTCCTATGTGGGAGATTCTGTATACAGGTAATCGCATTCTCAATATGTGCCTTCTACCCTGTGTCTGTGACTCGTGCCTATACTTTTTTTTCATTTGGATGGATGTTCTCTCTCTCCCTATGGGCAACCCGTTCTGCAAGGACTCTGCCTGCCTGCTTTATCAATATTTCATTGACATAAATACCACTATACGTCTGCTCTGTGGCTTCAAACGTGTGTACCTGGGTGTGAGCGGCCCAGGCAGTAGGGTGAAGGCTTTATCTGTTTCTGCCCAGCAGGGAAGAAGCTCACAGATAAGTTCCTCTCCTCTTTGAAAAGCAGAACCCCCCCGCAGGTAGAGGGGGAGAGTAGGGAGAGAGAAACCCGTGATCTTCTTCAACTCTGGAATAAGGGCTGGTTCAGGGAGGGGAAGCGTGCACATAAGGCCCTAAAGAACAATAAAACAAAGTCTCTTGTCTCCTGTTCCGACTCAAATATCTGCTCTTAACATTGCTTTATCTTGGCCAGGTCGCAGTTGCAACTGAGAAGTTGTTCTCAACTAGCCTACCTGTTTAAATAAAGGTGAAATAAATTAAAAATAAAAATGATTATGAAAGTTAGATTGCAATCACCATAAGTCTAAAGAAGGCTTGAAGCAGGTGCGATGACTAGAAATTATACGGTTGACCGTTTTATGTGTAGATTAATTGTCGGAGTAGAGGACCTTGTGGATTTCAGGTAAAATAACAATTCAACGTTTATATCCCAGGACAAATTAGCTAGCAACAGCAAGCTAGCTAAATAGGACAAATTAGCTAGCAACAGCAAGCTAGCTAAATAGGACAAATTAGCTAGCAACAGCAAGCTAGCTAAATAGGACAAATTAGCTAGCAACAGCAAGCTAGCTAAATAGGACAAATTAGCTAGCAACTGCAAGCTAGCTAGCTAAATTGCCATAAATGTTTAATGCTTTTCGACCTGTCCCCAAATTAATATAATTGTTTCAGAGTTTGTTTTTGGTATTTCCACCTGTGTGTCGTGATCACGTTTGGTCTGGGGGGACAAAATCAATTTGCGTGAGTCCGATTTGGGTATGGTGTTATTTTTGCAGGGTAGAGGTTAAAATAACTTGAGACTTGAGAAAATGGCGTGCATAAACAGGCGAAGCAAGGCTCACCTCATCAGGGACATTCCTTCAAGGTGCATTTTAGATGATCAAATTGTGCTTTTTATTTTTGTAATTTAAAACATTTTTAGTACCACTTTCGTGATATTCCAGATATGATAAAATAGAGCCCTGGAGGATAAGATTAAGATTTATTGTGCCTCCTGTTTAAAATGATTTAATTAAATTGGGACTGGAAAAACGCTTTCAGTGTAAATATATAATATATAACCGAAAGGTTTCAAGATCAAATCCCCAAGCTGACAAGGTAAAAATCTGTAATTCTGCCCCTGAACAAGGCACTGTTCTTAGGCTGTCTTTGAAAATAAGAATTTGTTCTTAACTGACTTGCATAGTTAAATAAAGGTCAAATTTTTTTTTTAGAAAAGATTATGGACCTATATATTTTAAAATAATTGAATCTTTGAGAACTAACAATTAATTAAAGCTAGACAGTAAGGGAGAATTGACCATTCCGAAAAGAATTGATTTAGAGGTGTAGATTTTATGTTTTAGCAGAAGAACACTGCATTAGCCATGGCAAAATGCAGAACATTGCAGAAAATTGGCTTTATAACAGCAACATTTTCTCATCTCTATGGTAGAATTGCAGGAAAATGGCTTTAAAGAGCAAAAATGTCTCTCAGCTCCATAGGTAAGTAGGCCGTCATTGTAAATAAGAATTTGTTGTTAACCGGCTTGCCGAGTTAAATAAAGGTCAAATACAAAAATGTATTAACATAAATGTGTAGAATTGCAGGAAATTGGCTTAGAATGCTAAAAGAATTATTTAAAAAATCTGCCGCACTAACAATCTACTGCACCCCCTGCGACACCCACCACCGTAAGCTCCTTTTGATCCAGACACAACGTCTTAGTTAGGTCAAAGGTCAGAATGCAATCTGTTGACGAAACCAACAGATACCGCCACAATCATTTTAAGGCAAGCTGAGAGGTCAAACTCAACTCCTCCCCTGTAGCTGAGTCATGTCCACTCCCCCGCTCATCATCTTGGCTGATGCAGTCACACCCCTACAGGCACAAGCATACACTATTGCTCTGTAAAAAACATATGCAAAACCCCTCTCTCCCCAAATAGCCCCCCCGGCTATCTCATCAGTATCAACAGTGCCAACTCTCGGCACGCTAGTCTGTCTACCGCCTGTCAGCACTGGCTGGACTGTTCTACAGACACTGTTTATAACAGGCTCATTCAAATACACGGCGTCAATGACTAACACTGATGATCTGTCAGTTGATCTTATTCAAATAGGCCTTTCTGATACGGACAAGCAAGTCATGTAATTCAATGTTTTTCCACTGAAATGAGCTTCGGCCTATTTTAAATGGTTGGGCAAAATTTAGATGGAATATATTTTAAAATCTGATTAATGTTGTCCGAGGGGTGAGTGGTTTTTCCAGCCAGTCGCCTCCGTTTGTGACTCAGATCAGAGGCAGAGTCCATGGTGGAGTCAGTCACCTGAGGTAGTGACTCATGCGTTGCTTCCCTGGTCAGGTGACTTGGTAAGGTAGTTAGTTCTCTGCTCTGTATGTGAGTCTATGGAACTGGGACACCCATTGCTCTCAATACTATGGTGCTATTAATAGGAATACAGAGAGATTTGATTTTCCTGTTCTCTGTGTGTGAGATGGAGGATTTAGGAAAAGACTGTGGAAAAGGGACTGTTCAGACCAACTGTAAATTCACAGTTCAAGCTGGGTGTGGGCTTCCTGTCCAGAAACAAGTGAGTCAACATTCTACCAAAATGCTCCGTCATTGAAAATAAGAATGTGTTCTTAACTGACTTGCCTAGTTAAATAAAGGTATAAAAAAATACTAAATTAAAACCAGCTAAATTTCGGATTGTTATGACAACTTGAAATGGGCCCTAATTAATCGGCCATTCCGATTAATCGTCGACCTCTACTACACAGCACTACACAGCTGATCAAAGCTTTATGATTAGTTGATTATTTGAATCAGCTGTGCACCCCTTAGGGTCCTGGGGACTAAGTTTGGGGAAACCCTGAGTTAGTGGCAGCCAGATGTGGGCTCACTGAGGCAACACACACACACACCAGTGAATGTGTGTGTGTGTGTGTGTGTGTGTCAACCTTGTGAGTGTAGTAGTGTCCCTATCGGGTGTGCACACAGCCAGTCAACGTGTCTGGAGTGCCTCCTATAGCCTGGGGTCTGTCCATACTGGCCGGGGTCTCGGCCACAGTCTGAGGGATCGTTAGGCTGACCGAGCACGTTCACAACATTTAGTACTGGGCCCCCGCTGACAGACACGCATGCCCCGGAGCTGTGCTGATGCAGGGAGACAGTCCTGCTTTTTACTGGATCACATTTTCTCGGCCTTGGTTTCTGCAGTGTCCTGATTCTCTTACTTGACAGCCTGATCCAGCCTCTCAGCCTCAGCACCCACTCAGGGCCCAGCCGGGTTTGTCTGGAGTCTGAACACTGACAGTCTCATTCCCTCGTTCTAAATGAATCGCTCCTCCTCTCCTTGTCTCTCGGTAGTGTATTGGTCCCAGAGATGGTCATGGGTCATCTGTGGGAGGTGTAGTCCTGACCTGGTGGGTTAGCAGGTTTCGGTGAAGGCCAGGTATTCCTTTTGTTGTTGTTGACACGGCTGCAATCCAAGCCTGTTCTCTATGGAACTGGAATTCACCCAAGGTCAATATTGCGTTTACCCCGGTAAACACAGGATCAAAGTCCACTGCTCCCATTCAGCTCATCTTTACCCCTCCGCTTGCGGCATTAGCACCCGCAGTCACACACTCCTCTTGACTCTCCCTTTGTTCTATTTGTTTATCCATCGCTTCTCAATAACACAGATTAGGATTACAGATTAGGGGAGATGCCCAGAGGGAATGTAGAGAATATGGCAACAGAGAGGCTGGAGTTGAGACATGAGATTGGGATGAATATTTAGACAGGTGGACAGAAGCCTTCTAAAATGGCCACCACATCTGGAAAAAGCTGAGGCCTAGATTTAGTAGAAATGTAAACTACCCACACCGTGGTGGTGTTTGATCTGTCAGCGATTTGACATGCCAGAGCCACAGAGGGGGAGAGGCAAAGACGATGCATCTGCCAGTGGGTCTTCTCTCTCTGACTGGGCCTGTGTAGTGTGGTTGAGGTATAGGTTTGGCCCAGTGTTGCTGGCTGGCTCTGGATCAGGGCTCCATTGACCAGGGCCTGTGTCCCGAATGAGCCCACTCCTTTGTCTGCCTCAGCCCGGCTCTGCTGGTCAGCAGCTTCACACACACACACACAGTCCTGGGTGGTCCGTCGGTAAAGGCCAGTGTGAGAACTAGATGTATATATCTACAACATTACTGAATTAACACTTTTATTTTAACTTAATAATATACATAAATTAAATCAATTTAGTCTCAAATAAATAATGAAACATGTTCAGTTTGGTTTAAATAATGCAAAAACAAAGTGTTGGAGAAGAAAGTAAAAGTGCAATATGTGCCATGTAAGAAAGCTTAAGTTCCTTGCTCAGAACATGAGAACATATGAAAGTTGTTAGTTCCTTTTAACATGAGACTTCAATATTCCAAGGTAAGAGGTTTTAGGTTGTAGTTAATATAGTATTTTTAGGACTATTTCTCTCTATACCATTTTTTATTTCATATACCTTTGACTATTGGATGTTCTTATAGGCACTATAGCATTGCCAGCCTAATCTCGGGAGTTGATAGGCTTGGAGTCATAAACAGCGCTGTGCTTCAAACATTGCAACGAGCTGCAGGAAAGTGCTGTTTGAATGAATGCTTACGAGCCTGCTGCTGCCTACCACTGTTCAGTCAGACTGCTATATCAAATCATAGACTTCATTATACAAGCCTTAGTTTCCGGATTTGACCATATTAATGACCTATTATTTAAAAAACAAAACGTTTATTCTTTCAGTGAAATACGGACACGTTCCGTATTTTATCAAAGGGTTGGCAACCCTAACTCTAAATATTGCTGTTACATTGCACAACCTTCAATGTTGTGTCATAGTTATGTAAAATTCTGGCAAATTAATTACTGTCTTTGTTAGGAAGAAATGGTCTTCACACAGTTCGCAACGAGCCAGGTGGCCCAAACTGTTGCATACACCCTGACTCTGTTTACACTGAACGTAAGAGAAGGACACAATTTCCCTAGTTAATATTGCCTGCTAACGTGAATTTCTTTGAACCAAATATGCAGGTTTAAAAATATATATAGTTGTGTATTGATGTTTGGTTAGGTACATTGGTGCAATGATTGTGCTTTTTTTGCGAATGCGCTGTTAAATCATCACCCGTTTGGCGAAGTTGAAGTTGGCTGTGATTCGATGATAAATTAACAGGCGTCGCATTGATTATATTCAACGCAGCACAAGCTAGTTTACCTAGTAATATCATCAACCATGTGTAGGTAACTAGTGATTATGTTAACCTTTCTAGGGCAGGGGTTCCGCTAGCGTTTCCGCTGAAAAGGCAGCATGAGATATTCAAAAATATTTTGTTTAAATATGTAACTTTCACCCATTAACAATTCCAATACAGCAAATGAAAGCTAACCATCTTGTTAATCTACCCATCGTGTTCGATTTAAAAAATGCTTTACAGCTAAAGCACAACATATGATTATGTTAGGTCTGAGTCAAGTCACAAAAACACGCACATTTTCCAGCCAAAGATAGGAGTCACAAAAAGCAGAAATATAGATAATCAAAGGTTAGTGATGAATTTTATCTTCATCAGATGACTTCATGTTACACAATACATGTATGTTTTGTTCGATAATGTACATATATTTATATCCAAAAATCTCATTGTACATTGGCGTGTTACGTGCAGTAATGTTTTGATTCCAAAACATCCGGTGATTTTGCAGAAATATTCATAATAAACATTGATAAAAGATGCAAGTGTAATTCACAGAATTAAAGATAAACTTGTCCTCTATTCAACCACTGTGTCAGATTTCAAAAAAACTTTACGGAAAAAGCATAATCTGAGAACGGTGCTCAGACCCCAAAACAGCCAGCGGAATATCTGCCATTTTGGTGTCAACAGAAGCTAGAAAAAAACACTAAATATTCATTTACCTTTGATCTTTATCAGAAGGCACTCCCAGGAATCCCAGTTTGACAATAAATTACTGATTTGTTCCATAAAGCCCATAATTTAGCCACTTGTTGTTAGTGTGTTCAGCCCAGTAATCCATCTTCATGAGGCGCGAGCACTTCCTCCAGACAAACTCAAAGTTCCGTTACAGTCCGTAGAAACAAGTCAAATTATGTATGCAAACCATCTTTAGGATGTTTTGAACATAAATCATCAATAAGGTTCCAACTGGAGAATTTCATTGGCTGAAGAAAAGCATTGGAACGAGAGCAAACTCTGTCGGGAGTGCGCTTCATGAGACCGAGGCTCTCTGCCAGACCACTCACTCAGAGCTATTATGAGCCCCTCCTTTATAGTAGAATCCTCAAACCAGTTTCTAAAGACAGTGACATCTAGTGGAAGCCCTAGGAAGTGCATCCTCATTCATATCTCACTGGGATTTCATTAGGCACTGTTACGAAAATCGACTTCTCACTTCCTGTTTGGATTTCTTCTCAGGTTTTTGCCTGCCATATGAGTTGTGTTATACTCGTAGACATCATTCAAACCGTTTTAGAAACTTCAGTGTGTTTTCTATCCAGTACTAATAATAATATGCATATTTTAGCATCTGGGACAGAGTAGGAGGCAGTTCACTCTGGGCACGCTATTCATCCAAAAGTTAAAATGCTGCCCCCTATCCCAAAAAGGTTCAAATTGATTGTTTTTTTACAAGATAAGTTTAATGCTAGCTAGCAACTTACCTTGGCTCCTTGCTGCACTAGCGTAACAGGTGGTCAGCCTGCCATGCACAATGCTGTCTCCTCATGGATTGCAATATAATCGGCATCCAAAAACGACGATTACCGATTTGTTATGAAAACTTGAAACCGGCCCTAATTAATCGGCCTTGCCAATTAGTCGGGTCGACCTCTAGACCTGATGGATACCCCCAGCCGTAATGCCCTTCTCCCACCACAGGGACACTGCACAATTTACTGTGTGTTTGAATGAATGCATGTTTGTCTATCTGCTTCAGTGGGCTGTCTTATTTATGTGCTTTGTGTGTGTAGGCAAGTAGGGGAACATGTTTCGTGAGAGGGATAAAAAGGAATGGCTGAATAGAGAATACCCCGGAGCCACGTTAATAAAGACTATCTTTCTCCCTCTCTCTCTCGCCTTCCCTTGATAGCAGGAACGGCCAGATCATTGCCTCACTCCCTGGTGTTACTCTCATCCACCCCTCCCTCTCCTCGCTCTCTCCCTCCTTTCATGTTTCTTCCTCTTTCCCTCCAGCCTCCCTCCCTCGGTCCCCCTCTGAACCCTCAGGCCACAGATCAGCCTGCTGTCGAGAGAGAGGGGGGAGACTAAGGATAGGGCTGTTGTGAATATGGATAGAGGGAGAGAAGGAGACCAAGGCTTGCGGAGCTGGACGGACAGAAAGGAAGAGAGGGGGTCAAATCAAACTGAACACGAGTCTTTTCCAGCCGTCAGTCATCCCATTAAGACAGCTCAATGTGCTCTGTTGGCAGTGTTGTGAATGGCTATGGGTGAGTAGAGTCAGGGCAGGGAAACTGGGTCAGTCACTAGATGTGTGTGACGCGTGTGTGTGTTTCTGATTAACGTTAGATCTCCACACAAGGCCAGGGAATATTAAGGCGTGACTTTGAGGCTTTGATTATGCTGCCAGCTAGGTTAACAACCTGTCAGGACATTTAGCTCTTATTTAAACACTGTGTGTATCCTCAGACGTTTGCGTCATTGTGCAACCTCTTCAGAGAGTGGCTGACCATTACGAGTGGCGTTAGTGGAGTACCAAGAAGGTGCGCTGGATGCCTGGGGTGGTTGGAATGACTTTTCAAATGCACACAACTACCTCTCCATCCACCATGGTAGAAGGGCTTTCCGACAGGATGCTCAAGCCAGCAGGTTTCATCTCTAAAACACGACCAAAACTGTTCAGGGATCCTCAATGCTGCTTTGTTCTATGAGGGAGTTTTACAGAAGATGGGTGGGGTGTCATGGTGGACGTTGGCAGTTCTCTCTAAAAGTGGATGTGGCTCTGCTCTAAACGGTGTCTAGTCAGCCACTGGGCTTCACGCATGGGTTTTGCAAACACGCCACGCGTCCTGTGACGTGGCTTATAAATAACCACTGTGTAGACATGCCCAGAGAAAGAGGAAGTTGTCTGGTGACCCTTAACCCCTCTGCGCCTGGACAAACAGACCTCTCTCTTTCTCCATTCTCCCTCTTTTCTCCAGCTAAAAAGATGATTATGTTCTTATTCATCCAAATATGTCACTTCCTGGTGTGAATATGCTGCGTGGTTTAGGTCCTCCATGCTATCATTGAGAACAGTGAAATGAATGTCTAATCTCCCTCTCTCTCTCTCTGACAGTACTGGCACAAAGGATGCTTCAGCTGTGAGATCTGCAAAATGACTCTAAACATGAAGAATTACAAAGGCTTTGAAAAGAGACCATACTGCAATGCGTAAGTAGTCCCCAAACCTGTGTGTGTGTGTGTGTGTGTGAGAGAGACGTAATAGAGGTTGGTAAAAGGCTCAGGTGTTCGTCCCTCACACCAAACAGAAGTGGCTGATTTAGCTTATTGCGGAAGATTGGTCCAGAGACTGACCCAGAGTGGTGTGTGTGTGTGTGTGATGTTCCAAACCCAGCTGTGTGTACTTCAGAGCGCTGTAGAGACTCCTCAGTTCCTCTCTTCCTTATTTCCTCATCTCCTCTCCTCCATTTCTGTGTCTCTGGCTCACCGAAGAGAAGAGCTGGGTGTGGGAAAGGGCATGCTTACACCCCCTCCTTGTCAGGGGGCCAACAAGGAAAATTCCATAAGTTCCTCAGCAGTGACACACACACACACTCCCACTCAAGCCCAAGCTCCTACGGCTGGTTAGGAATCCTTGGAATTCCCCTCTCTCCGCGCCAATCCTTTTTGATTGTGTGTTTGGGGAAAGAAGGCGTGGCCAGTTAGTGACCCCCCTTCCCTCACGTACACACAGTTAGTGACATACACGTCTGGCTAGGAAAACACTCTTTGACTAATGATACACCCTTGCAACCTTCTCCTCCTCTTCTCAATATGTTTGTCCATCTCTCTCTGCCTAGAATCCAACCAGGAAAACACACACACACACACACACACAAGTTCATTTTGAATACTGGAGAGTAGGGATTTTCCCATGAACTTCCTACTTCTCCAGTCACTCTCTTAGATCCCGATCTTTCAGAGAGATCATGCGGCTTTGCCTTTAGCAGGATCATCTCTATTCTCTCCTCAGACCTGCGTTCTCGCTCTCCCTCCTTCAGGAAGCAGGCCCCTCCAGACTGTTTATTGCTTTTCTTTCCGTTTGTGTAAATCCCTGTTCGTCAGAGTAAACCCCATCAGCGGAAGAGCCCCCCGGCTCTAACTCTACTATAACTGTGTTGTGGTTTTACTGTGATCATAGCGTAGTCTTCTCTCTGCAGTGGATAGAAGTTTGTTTTCACTCAACACTGCCCACCCACAGCTGGGCTGAGAATCCCTGTGCCCTGATTAGTCGGCCAGCTCACAGGGGGATTTAGGAGGACGGACAGATTGAAAATTCTTCTTGGCAATTTAGTTTTTCCGTGGAGTTTGAGAGCGCCTTGGGCAAGCTACTGTCATACTGTTGTTGTTGTTCTCATGACCCCTGGATTCACAAACGCTGTAAACAAACTTTAATTGAATCAATAGTGTTTATAGAGGCAGTTTCACCTTGACCAGTCCCACCATGTTTCATAGCAGGCTAATTCAAATCTGGACCTCCAAGTCAGTTCCATTGTTGATTAGGCCTGGGAACTGCCAGAGACCTCACCATACGATATTATCACTGTACTGAGGTGCACCTACAATATGTATGGCGGTTCAATACCGATTTGCTGTTTCAAAAACATTGCTCTGTGTGTGTCTGCTGCAGAGAGACGGGAGCATGAGGAAATGAGTTGTTTTGATCAGTCATAGAAAGAAGTGCTAAAAACCATGTTGGCTCACTGTTTTAAAAAATGGAGAACAAACTATTGGGTGAAAATTACTGGTGTTTTGGCGCAGGTACAGCCGAGTAGCACTACCTAACCCTACCTAGTTTTTATTTTATATATACAAATCGGTGCTTTGAGTCAATCTTCCCTTCTTACCGGTGACTGCGACACCAGGTGGGTGAAATGAATTGTCAGAACGGGTAGAACAGAAACCCAGCAGTACTCCGGCCCTCCAGGCTCAGATTTGAAGAGCCCTGTTCTGTAGTAACACAGTTGGCAAGTTTTACTTTCAATTTGTTGTCTTCAACTGTTAATGAATAACAGAAGTCAACACAAGCCATTCTTTCTGAGAGAATGACATAACCCCAGTGTTCTAGCAGGTACTTTTCACAGTTTGGCCCAGTGGTCAGTGCCAGGTCCTGATCGACACTTACGGGATAAGAACCCAGTCAGTGAAATGTCTCCGCCAGACATGTTTTAACATTTTTAGCCTCCGTGTCGTGGCTTCTTCTGTCAGTCTCCCTGTGTGGACGCCAGTCAGACTGCTCGGTCTTAGCGACGTCTCTCTGTGTCTCAGTCCCGTAGATAAAGACAGGCTTACTACACACCTACTCTATAGTACTCTGCCCCAGCCTACCTCGGAGTCGCTTCCATTGATGTTTTCCCCGACCACCACATCGGGTATTCTCATCCCATCGAGGGTTAGGCTAATTAATTTAGCATTGAGGGTAAACTGATCCTAGATCAGCTACTTTGTCCTTGAGTCCCCCTATGGACAGGAGTGGGTGTGGCCTGCCAAAAAGTCATTTTCCACCTGCTCCTAGTTCCACTATGCCAGTAACCCTTGCTCTCTCCAGTAGTTAGTTAGTTCCTGTTCTATCATGTTCTACTGGAGAGAGCAAGGGTTACCGGCATAGTGGAACTAGGAGCAGGTGGAAAAGAAGCAGTCTAATAATGTGTGTTTGTGGCTGTCATTGATAGCATGGGGAGGCAGTGTGTGGCTCCTAACCTTGTTCCACTGCAGCCTGACAGATAGATGAGTGTTATTGGTTACTGACGCAAGACTCATACATGTACAGGCATTACATAGCCTTCACACACACATTCCTGTATAACTGGTCCCCACAAGTATAGTTAAAGTCGTGTACACACACACACACACACACAAAAACAAACTCAAACGCACAATGAGTATCAAGTATCTGTGTGCCAGCTGCACACTTGTCTCTCTGTTCCATGTTGCAGCAGCCTAAAGCACAAAAGAGGCTCTGTAGAGCACACACTGACCACAAACCAACCAGACACCCGTATCCCCAAATAAAACATACAAATAATCTATTATGACTTTTAGAATGAAGTGAGTGGAGTGCACCTCAGTTTCATCAAGCCGCCCAGTCACAGTCCTAGAGCTCTATAGAACACTAGATTACAATAGGATGCTGTTACCAAACGTTACACATGACATGGCAAACTGAGGCTTCAGCTCTAACCCTGACCTAAGCTGCCCGCTAGCACAGCCAACCACTACATTTGAATGGAATTTGATAGCAGTACTCTCTCTCTCTGCCTTTTCAGGAACGTGTGTCAGCATATGTGTGTGCTTGCACGCTCCACTGCAAGGAAGGTTGCAGGTAGCCAGCCGTTAGAGGTAAGGCAGCAACCGGAGGGTTTCCAGTTCGAATCCCGGGTCCAACAGGCCAAATTGTCCAAGAAGTGAGCTGGCAACCAGAAAGTTGCTGGTATCAAATCCTAGATGCATTTGCCTGCCGTTGTGCCCTTGAGCAAGGCCCTTAACCCCTCACAACAACAGCTCCCTGGTTGCTCAGTGTGGCAGCCCCCCACACTTCTCCAACAACCCTGTATGTGTGTCTTTTGGAGGGGTTGGGTTAAAAATGGAAGTCACATTTTGGTTGGACCTTGTGTACAATTGACCAGTTTAAGTGATCTTAATCTTAATATCACAACTTATAAATTGCTCTGTTCAGGACTTTCACTATACTCTGGGCTCACACTCCCCCTCTGCTGTTTGAGCTGAGCTGTATGTGGGTTTAAAAGTGCTTGTTAGTTATTTTCTCATTCCTGGTATTAGATAATTGCACAGCATTCTTCAGAAGGCCTCAATGTTTGAGGCTTTGAGCTCGTCCGTCTTTCTACATCAGTTAAATGCATACATAAATTCAATTACCAAGTTGTCAAGGAAACACTAAACATATTGCCTAACTGGGATACCCGATGCAGAGGGTGGGGGATTGAGGTCGTCCCACCCCCTGGGGCATGCTGGGTAGTGGAGTCCATATGAGCAGCTAGATTCAGTTGAGGGAAACAAATGCTTTGTTTGCAAATGATGTTGGAGTGTGCCCCCGGCTATCCATAAATAAATAAATACAATTGTGCTGTCCTGCTTGCTTAATATAAGGAATTTGAATTGATTTATACTTTGATACTTGCGTATATTTAAAACCAACCATTTTACTAGATGACTTTTACTTGAGTCATTTTCTATTAAGGTGTCTTTACTTTTACTCAAGTATGACAACTGGGTACTTTTTCCACCACTGGTTTTTCCACACCTGCTATGACTCTCAACCAGGCATTTAATAACCTTGAAAGAAACATCCCCACCTCCACAACGCATACCCTCCTGCCAGTCCTGTTGACAGTGACAGGGGCCAGAGAGGTCATCTGTCTACATGGGTTCCTAATTCACCCTGGAGACAATCTCTAACAATGACTGAGGTTTATTTGAGCTGCCTTGCTTTTCTTCAAATTCTAGACTCTTCGAGTCAAATCTGGACCTCGAAACCAGTTCTGTTGCCTTTAAAAAAAAATGTATTCCCTTGACTGATTTTAGACCTGGGACACCAAATGGGTGCAATGAATTATCAGGTATAACAGAACCAGCAGTAGTCCACACCTGGTAGGTCAGATTTTAAATACACCTTTTCTAGACCAGTGGTTCTCTCAAAAACATAATCTGTGCTTCAGAACACCAATGACCAGTCATCAGCATTGGTGCGCAAGGGCGGGAAAGCACCTATCCAGATTAGTGACTAGAAAGCACTTGCCTGGCAAAAACAGTACATTTATATTATCCACGTAAAACACACTTCAGCAATCTGCTATAGTCACGTCTTCACAACAGCAATAGGTTACCTGGTGATTTCATTGATCCTTTTCATACTTCATATGGGCCTAGTTTGAGTGTGTTGTCATCATATACCTCAGTGGTGGTACTGGTTGTATGTCTGGAGACACTTATGGGATGAAGATGTAACATTCTGGCGAATGGATTCCGATATTTGTGAGGACGAGAAAAGCTACAGACCGATAACGCGTCCGATCCTGTAACCCGCGCTGCGTACAGGTAGGGCGTATGATGCTGCTTGGCCGGGACTCCGGGAAGTAACATGTTATCCCTCGTTCCTACTGGCTGCTAACATGAATGACATTCAGTTTAAAATGCAGGTGTAAAACTCATTTCGGTGTCTTAAAGTCGACCAAATAACTGAACACGACAAAGTCTACAACCTGTTGTATTCGGCGCATGTGACAAATAACATTTAATTTGATTTACCTTGTGTTTTAGGGCTGTAATAACAGGTTACGTTTGCGCAAAGCACAGTGATTTGTGCATGTGCGTGAGAGCAGGTCGCGAGCTTTGAACCACTCTTTTTGGGGGTCGCCGGTCAAAAGGGGTGAGAACCACAGTTCTAGATGGTGTGCCTGTGTGAATACCCTGTGCTAATGTTTTCCTCCTCCCTCTCCTGTGTGTTTTTACAGACACTACCCCAAGACAAACTTTACCTGCGTGGCCGACACTCCCGAGAACCTCCGCCTCAAACAGCAGAGCAAGATGCAGAGTCAGGTAACTAGCTACACCAGAACACACACACCCTTCCTATTCCATTTTACACACCTGGTAATCCCAGTTCACAGGCCTCGTAAGACCGTCAGTGTGGAAGTAATTAATGATCCTTATATTGAAATTGTCCTTGATGCTCTAATGATCTATGATGATGCTTTAATGGTCTTTGATAGGGCTGGGCAGTATACCATATTTTACTATATATATATATATATATATATATATATATATGGTATTGATGCATGGACCGGTTTGGGTTTTTACTTGATCTACTAAACCGGTATTTTAATGTTTGGTTTGTTAAATGTGATACGGCGTGTGTAATGTCAACTTTTAGAGTTTATTTCGCTACTTGAGTCATCTCTCTCCGCTCTTTCTCTCCGTGCCACTATCCACACAGACCTAGCCACCTTGTCACTCAAGGAACGCATTTGATGTTCCTCAACCACGAGACACTTGCGTTCGGTCTGCATGGTCAATGCTGCACATGCAACAATGTTGACGACAACAATGCTCTTTTCACTTTGCTTCTCAATATAACTCCACTAGCGTTCTAGAATGACACTTAGTTTGTGTTTCTTACATCGCCAAACAGCTAGTTTGTCCTTTTCTTAGCATGTTGCCCTAAATCTTGTGAGACGCTAATTGTTAGTCGCTAATGCTAATAGCTAGCTAATAAATGTACCGAGTAAGAGCAAACGTAGCTAGCTAAATCAGCATGTTTGTGCCACCGTATCTTCTAAATCAAAGAGGAATATGCATAGCAAGAATATGATAGCTACATGAGGTAGCTAAGAGAACACGCAATGTAGCCAAAGCATATCAAAACTTTAGTTCCTACCCTGTCACAATAACTCCTCCCTGGCATTTAAAATCCTTGTCATCTCAAACATCACTGTATTCAAAGTGCCCGCTATCATATTCTAACTATAGAATTACAATAGTCATTCTATTTCCATGATTCCAACAGTTTTGCTCTAATTCGCAAGTCAAATCGCAATTGCAAAATCTGTTTAAAAATAAGTCCTCGATTATTTGCCCATATCGTGCAGCCCTATGTGGCAGTGTGGAAATGATCTCCATTGAGCAGTGGTGTAAAAACACTCAAGTACTACATTCTTTTTTTTTTGTATCTGTACTTTTTATATTTTTGACAACTTTTATTATTACTTCACTACATTCCTAACGAAAATACTGTACTTTTTATTCCATACATTTTCCCTGACACCCAAAAGTACTCGTTACATTTTGAATGCTGAGCAGGACAAGAAAATGGTCCAATTCACGCACTTGTCAAGAGAACATTCCTGGTCATCTACTGCCTTGGATCTGGCAGACTCACTAAACACACATGCTTTGTTTGTAAATGATGTCTGAGTGTTGGAGTGTGCCCCTCGCTATCTGTAAAAAAAATAAAATGGTGCCATCTGGTTTGCTTAATATAAGGAATTTGAAAGGATTTATAATTTTACTTTTGATACTTAAGTATATTTCAAACCAAATACTTTTAGACTTTTCTGAAGTAGTATTTTACTGGGTGACTTTTACTTGAGCCATTTTCTGTTAATGCATCTGTACTCAAGTATGACAATTGGCTACTTTTTCCACCACTGCAATTGAGTGCAGGAAATGCAGAAATTATAAAAGTGCTGACATTTGTTTTGCTTGAATTGAACAGTTTAAAACAATCAGAATGGTGATTTCAATGAGTATGTGTTGCCACCTTAGGCTCACTCACTACTCATAAAGCAAATAAATAACTTTTATTATTCAAAAACTAAAAATACAGTCATGCCATCCATTTTTTATTTTATTTTTATAAATACGGCGATATAATATTTTGTCCATATCGCCCAGCCCTAATCTATGATGATGCTCTGGCTCTAATGATCTATGATGCTGCTCTGGCTCTAATGATCTATGATTCTCTAATGATCTATGATGCTGCTCTGGCTCTAATGATCTATGATTCTCTAATGATCTATGATGCTGCTCTGGCTCAAATGAGCTATGATGATCATTCCTGTTTGTGGAGACACTCCTTTAAACTGCTAGGATTTGTGTTGTCTCGCTCTCCTCCCACATGTTAACATGCAGTCATCCTCTATCTTCCTGCTTGGTTCTCTGCCTGTGTCATTGCTGATTCTCCTCCAGTCATGGTTCTCCTTTTCCTCCCCTCCCCCACTTTCTCCTCTCACTCTTCTCTTTTCCCCTCTTTTGTTCATTCATATTTTACCTCCCCAGAAGAGACAAAGTTCGCCCCTCTTTATGACAAAGAGCCTGTCTCTATTGGCATTCCTCTCATTTCCCTCTTCAGATTTCACTTTCTCTTCCTCCTTCGACCTCCCTCCTCCTGTATCAGTGTCTTTCCGTTTCTTCTTCTCGTAAAGTATTGTAATGAGGTGTGACAGACCTCCCTACTCTGCTACCATAGCAATAGGGTTCCCGTGGCAACACTGCGGGCAGTGGTGAGGGGATAGAGAAGCGGCCCCAGTTCACCGCACACTAACACCCTCCACCTCCGTTCGCCACTCAAATCATGAGCTGGCATGGGCACACACACACAGACGTACAGTAGCTAGCTGCAGACACACACACACACTTGCATGTTCACAGTTTCCGAGACACACGGACAGTTTGAGTCAGAGCCTATTTCCTGTCTACTCCTCTAATACTCTATGACAGGGCCTCTGCTACGGCCACACAGTGTGTTCAGGAAACGTCTATGGGAGGCTCACAAAGGACCCGTAGTCAGCCACCGGTACATGGAGTATTCCCCACACACTTACTCAACTCACACACAGCTACATTTACAAATCCTTTAGTTTATAGTAATAATGTCCCCATGTTCTCAAGTGTGATTATGATACGCATGTAGGAGGACAGGTTATTAGTAGTTTGTTGAACAGACTAACACCCCATGTAGAAAAACACCATCTGTGCCGGTCTCTCTTCTCTTGACCCCCCCATATAACACACACACACACTCTTCGCCAGCTCTCTTTGCCACGAGTCATGTGGACTGGAAGCGATAGTCCGACTCAGTCCCGATGCCCCCTCACTAGTGTGTCTCTCGTTCCATCTCTTTCTCTGTATAAAGTGAGAGGATGGCTAGAAGACTAGATTTGGAGAAATGGCCACTGCAGTCAGTCACAGTCCAGACCCATGCTGATTAACAGCACCACCAATCCGGATTACATGCAGAGGGGATGGGCGTGTGTTTGTGTCTCCGTTTGTTTCTCTCTGTGAGTGTGCGTGTGTCGGGTTTAGCTGTGGATTAGCAGCCATACTTGACTGACTGTCCCAGTGTATGTAGTCTGCTAACCAGCTCCCAGGGGGCTCCAAGAGGACTGGGTGGATCCTAGAAGTCCAGTAAACAAAAGCTGAGACAACATGGCCACACAGAGATAAGAGACCAGCCACACACACACACACAGAGGCTAATGAGACAACTGACAGATGCTGGAGCTAGTATCTACAGCACCAACCTACAGAGGAGATCAACCAGCTCCACATCTCTGCTACTGTAAACACACACCGCCTATATCATATGACAAAGTGCAGTAGCTCTAAAACGGACACACACACCACCAACTTTTAGTGCACACAGAGCAAGTCTCCAATTTCATCTTATTATAGCAATAACAGGTGACCCAGTTTGGGTATTTTGTTTTTTTTCTCCCCTCTTTCAAAATAGACTGTTATTCTGGTACTTCCTGTGATAGAAGGCTGATTTCTATCGGCCAGGCTCTGAGGCCTGGTGGTTGCTGGGAGATCTGGACATGGTTTGGAGAGAGGTGGGGGGGGTATTGAGAAGACTGCGGGTGAATGGTTATGAGAGACAGTTGGCCTTAATAAAACTGTCTGGAAAATGCATTGGTTTGTCCTACTGCTAGAACAGGAGAGTTGGGGTGTAGAGTTGAAGTCGGAAGTTGACGTACACTTAGGTTGGAGTCATTAAAACTCGTTTTTCAACCACTCCACAAATTTCTTGTTAACAAACTATAGTTTTGGCAAGTCTGTTAGGACATCTACTTTGCATGACACAAGTCATTTTTCCAATAATTGTTTAGTCAGTTTATTTCCCTTATAATTCACTGTATCACAATTCCAGTGGGTCAGAAGTTTACATACACTAAGTTGACTGTGCCTTTTAACTGGAAAATTCCAGAAAATTATGTCATGGCTTCAGTAGCTTCTGATAGGCTAATTGACATAATTTGAGTCAATTGGAGTTGTACTTGTGGATGTATTTCAAGGCCTACCTTCAAACTCAGTGCCTCTTTGCTTCATGGGAAAATAAAAAGAAATCAGCCAAGCCCTCAGAAAAAAATGGTGTACCTCCAAGTCTGGTTCATCCTTGGGAGCAATTTCCAAACACCTGAAGGTATCACGTTCATCTGTACAAACAATAGTACGCAAGTATAAACACCATGGGACCACGCAGCCGTCATACCACTCAGGAAGGAGACGCGTTCTGTCTCCTAGAGATGAACGTACTTTGGTGCGAAAAGTGCAACTCAATCCCAGAACAATAGCAAAGGACCTTGTGAAGATGCTGGAGGAAACAGGTACAAACGTATCTATATGGACAGTAAAACGAGTCCTATATCGATATAACCTGAAAGGCTGCTCAGCAAGGAAGAAGCAATTGTTCCAAAACCGTCATCAAAAAGCCAGACTACAGTTTGCAACTGTACATGGGGACAAAGATTGTATATTTTGGAGAAATGTCCTCTGATCTGATTAAATAAAAATAGAACTGTTTGGCCATAATGTCCATCGTCATGTCTGGAGGAAAAGGGGGAGGCTTGCAAGCCGAAGAACACCATCCCAGCCGGGAAGCTCGGGGGTGGCCGCATCATGTTGTGGGGGTGCTTTGCTGCAGGAGGGACTGGTACACTTGGACAATGATCCCAAGCATACTTCCAAAGTTGTGGCAAAATAGCTTAAGGACAACAATGTCAAGGTATTGGAGTGGCCATCGCCCTGACCTCAATCCAATAGAACATTTGTGGGCAGAACTGAAAAAGCGTGTGCGAGCAAGGTGGCCCACAAACCTGACTCGGTAACACCAGCTCTGTCAGGAGGAATGGGCTGAAATTTACCCACTTACTGTGGGAAGCTTGTGGAGCGCTACTCAAAACGTTTGACCCAAGTTAAACTATTTAAAGACAATGCTACCGAATACTAATTGAGTGTATATAAACTTCTGACCCACTGGGAATGCGATGAAATAAATAAAAGCTGAACGAAATCATTCTCTCTACTATTATTCTGAATGTTCAAATTCTTAAAATAAAGTGGTGATCCTGATTTAAAAAAAAAAAAAAAAAAAAAAAATTATACTAGGATTAAATGTCAGGCATTGTGAAAAACTAAGTTAAGTGTGTTTCGCTAATGTGTATGATAACTTCCGACTTCAACTGTATTTAGTAGACAACAGTAGAGGGATTGGCAGAAGATCTGAAAGGCAGTCAGCAGTGCTCAATTTGGTTGCCTGACTGTTATGATCACAAAGTGCATTCGGAAAGTATTCAGACCCCTTGACTTATTCCACATTTTGCTACATTGGTACCTTATTCTAAAATGTGTTCAAAAGTTTTTTTCCCCCTCACCACTCTACACACACTATCCCATGACGACAAAGCAAAAAAAAACATTTAAAGAAATGTTTGCAAATGTATATATTTATATAAAAATGTGCATATTTACATAAGTATTCCGACCCGTTGCTCAGTACTTTGTTGAAGCACCTTTGGCAGCGATTTAGTCTCTAGTCGTCTACAAGCTTGGCACACCTGCATTTTGGGAAGTTTATCACATTCTTCTCTGCAGATACTCTCAATCTTCTGTCAGGTCTGCTTGGGGAGCATTGCTGCATAGCTATTTTCAGGTCTCTCCAGAGATGTTGGATTGGGTTCTAGTCCGGCCTCTGCCTGGGCCACTCAAGGACATTCAGAGACCTGTCCCGAAGCCACTCCTGTGTTGTCTTGGCTGTGTGCTTAGGGTCATTGCCCTGTTGAAAGGTGAACCTTCGCCCCAGTCTGAGGTCCTGAACGCTCTGGAGCAGGTTTTCATCAAGGATCTCTGTACTTTGCTCTGTTTATCTTTCCCTCGATTCTGACTAGTCTCCCAGTCCCGGCTTCTGAAAAACATCCCCAGAGTATGATCCTGCCACCACCATGCTTCACTGTAGTGATGGTGTAGGGATGGCAGGTTTCCTCTACCATAAAGGCCTGATTTGGAGTGCTGCAGAGATGGTCATCCTTTTGGAAGGTTCTCCCATCTCCACAGAGGAACTCTAGAGCTCTGTCAATGACCATTGGGTCTTTGTCACCTCCCTGACCAAGGCCCTTCTTCAATTGCTCAGTTTGGTCGGGCAGCCAGCTTGAGGAAGAGTCTTGGTGATTCCAAACTTCTTCCATTTAAGAATGATGGAGGCCACTGTTCTGGGGGACATCTTTTGGTACCCTTCCTCAGATCTGTGCCTCGACACAATCCTGTCTCGGAGCTCTACGGACAATTCCTTCAACCTCATGGCTTGGTTTTTGCTCTGACATGCACTGAACTGTGGGACCTTATATAGACAGGTGTGTGCCTTTCCAAATCAATTGAATTGACCACAGGTGGACTCAATGAAGTTGTAGAAACATCTCAAGGATGATCAATGGAAACAGGATGCACCTGAGCTCAATTTCGAGTCACAAAGGGTCTGAATACTTATGTAAATAAGTTATTTCTGTTTTTTATTTTTTTTTAAATGTGCAAAGATTTCTACACACCGGTTTGCTTTGCCATTGTGTGTCGATTGAGGAATGTTTTATTTCATCCATTTTAGAAGGCTGTAATGTAACAAAATGTGGAAAGTCTGAATACTTTCCAAATGCATTGCATGCCCAGAAATTCAAATTGACACGCAAAACATATGTACACTTTCTGTCTTCCACTTACACACGAGAGGAATCAGAAATATCAAATGTTGAAAAGAGAGAGTGTGTGTGTGTGTAGTCTATATTTAGTCATTTAACACGAATGGGACCCACACGTCGTGAATCATGGCCCAGTCATCTCCTGCCTATCCTCACAAGGTGAGGTGTGTGTGTGTGTGTGTGTGGAGGAGGACAGGTCAGCACTCTGTAGAGCTGTGTCAGTCAAACAGCAGTCAGGTGACCTGTGTGTTCAAGGAGCATTTAGAACTGCAGACCCTGACCAACATGTCAGGATGGGTTCCACTCTGGCCCAGAGTGCACCTCTACATACTTTCCTTTCTTCTCTACACTTTCCTGTCTACCAATAAACCCATCAAATACACAGAGTGGGACTGCCCCAATCCTTTAGAACAACGCTGGCTGGCTGTAAGAGATGAGTGTAGTCATAGAAATATAATATATAGATTGTATTTCTGTTAGTGTGAGACTGGTCAGAGTGCTGCTTGGTAATGGATTACTGCAGCAGGCTCTTCCAGGGGTGGGCAGACGGGCGGATATTATTTGTTGGTGCAGTCTCGCACCAGAGAGAAGTGATAGTCATTGTTGACATGTCACTGGGACTGTTATGTTTCATAAGGAATCTGAGTATGTACTTCTGTATGTGAATGAGTTGCTACTTAATTAGTGTGTTTGTTTACTGTAGTGTGTGTATGAATCCACAAGTGTTGCCTCGGTGGTACAGTAGGCCAGCTGTGTGTGAGGGAGAGCTGCTGTGTTCATTGTCATTAGAGTGATACCCATCTGATTCTACATGGGCTGGCCACTTCCTCTCATATTGAGGGTCACACTGGGAAGGGAGGGGTAAGCACGCACAAAGGCCTATGCATCAGGGTTTCCGTTAACTGGTAATAGCTGGCTTTTGGCCACCATTTATTTATTTATTTTATACATTTTAAAAAGCAGATAAATTGGCTTGGGCCAATTTTATTTTCCAGGAGAAGAAAAAATCTCATTGTGAAATAATGCTTTTTTTTTAAACATTTTTTTTGACTATTTGGTAGAAATCCCAGTCAATGTAAATACTTTTGACTGGTCATGGTCATCGGTCTGTAAGTTAATCTGTATAATTTAGGCAGATTTAAATTGCCACATGTCAGATGCTGAAGCATCTCAAACAGTAAATGCATATGGTGCTTTAAAAACAACTGGGAACTTCAGGTCGGTAAAGTCTGTTCCAGACCTGTTCCAAACTGGTTTTCCCAGTCGGAGCAAGTTTTTTTTATTTTATTTTTTTATATATTTTTTTTATAAATATACTTAATTGTTTGAAACCTGAACTTTTTACTACATACACTCAGCAAAAAAAGAAAGGTCCTCTCACTGTCAACTGCGTTTATTTTCAGCAAACTTAGCATGTGTAAATATTTGCATGAACATAAGATTCAACTACTGATACATAAACTGAACAAGTTGCATAGACGTGACTAACATAAATGGAATAATGTGTCCCTGAACAAAGGGGGGTCAAAATCAAAGTAAATCAGTATCTGGTGTGGCCACCAGCTGCATTAAGTACTGCAGTACATCTCCTCCTCATGGACTGCACCAGATTTGCCAGTTCTTGCTGTGAGATGTTACCCCACTCTTCCACCAAGGCACCTCCAAGTTCCTGGACATTCCTGGCCCTAACCCTCACCCTCCTATCTAACAGGTCCCAGACGTGCTCAATGGGATTGAGATCCGGGCTCTTTGCTGGCCATGAAGGAACACTGACATTCCTGTCTTGCAGGAAATCACACACAGAATGAGCCGTTTGGCTGGTGGCATTGACAAGCTGGTGGGTCATGTCAGGATGAGCCTGCAGGAAGGGTACCACATGAGGGAGGAGGATGTCTTCCCTGTAACGCACAGCATTGAGATTCCCTGCAATGACAACAAGCTCAGTCGGATGAGGCTGTGACACACCGCCCCAGACCATGACTGATTCTCCACCCCTAAATCGATCCCGCTCCAGAGTACAGGACTCGGTGTAACGCTCATTCCTTCGACGATAAACACGAATCCAAACCATCACCCCTGGTGGGACAAAACTGCGATTTGTCAGTGAAGAGCACTTTTTGCCAGTCCTGTCTGGTCCAGTGACAGTGGGTTTGTGCCCATAGGTGACGTTGTTGCAGGTGATGTCTGGTGAGGACGTGCCTTACAACAGGCCTGCAGTCCAAGCCCTCATTCCAGTGTCAGTCCACCATCTCTCAGCCTGTTGCGGACAGTCTGAGCACTGTCCGCAACAAAGTGAAGTTATTTGGATTTTTACGAATTATCTTTGCAAGGCGGGGTCCTGAAAAAGGGGCGTTTATTTTTTTGCTGAGTTTATTATGAGGCATGTCTTACCTTGTTTCAAAGTAGCCTAGCCAAAATCATGCAATTATTTAATAAATAAAATAAACTTTCTTTAATTTGCCAGTATCCAAAGGCACGATTTTAGTCGTATTAGCAACCCATCCTAGTTGTTGAATATTAGATCTCTTAATGTCTAACGGATGTTTTCACCATTCACATCAAACTGCTCACATGTGCGGTGCGTTGTCCCCTAATTGCATTATGGAACGAACATTTGCATGTGTCCTACTGCCTTGTGCACATTGCTGCAATTGTATAATGTTAAGAATGAATAGTATCAACATTGTAAGCTAAACGTTCTGATCGGTTTCATCAGACTCATTGCTTTTTAACAATTTAATTATTATTTATTTATTTTTATATGTAGCCTAGGCCTACTGCTTGTATGAATTTGGGATCTATCATCCCACAACTGTCCCAGAATTTGTTTGGAATAGGCCATTTCTTTCTCAAGAAACTGATCAATAGAATAGGTCAACTTTTTTTTAAACTATGGTGGATAGTAGATTGACAAAGGCTAGTGATTTTCCTGTTCATTAGGCCTACTTGTCATGTTGGCTGAGGTGCCCTCTGTTGTACACACACCTTGGTGTGACCTTATTAGGCTATGTCAGCACATCCTGTGTGTATGGTCTCTCTGCCCTGGCAACAGGAAGTGACTGTCACCACCACTTGAGGGAGGGAGGTTGGGCGGGCCGTGCATGCTAAAAGTCATTAAAACTGTAGCCTGTTTATTTACATTTCATGTATAGTTATATGTACATATAAACTAATCTTAATTACCTCATGCTCCTGCATATCAACTCGGTGCTGGTACCCTGTGTTTTTAGCCATGTTACTCATTGTGTATTTATTACTTGTTATTGCTTTTCTGTTTTCTCTGTGTTTGCACCCGTAAGTAAGCAATTCACTGTTAGTCTACACCTGTTGTTGCTGATGTAAAAATGGCTTTATAAATGCATTTGATTTGTTTACAAAGCATGTACCGAAATAAAATGTGGTTTGATCTTATTTTTTACTCTTTTGAAACGTTTGACTCTCTTGACGTGTGTGTGTGTGTGTGTGTGTGTGTGTGTGTTCCAGGTGCAGTACAAGGAGGAGTTTGAGAAGAACAAAGGGAAAGGTTTCAGTGCTGTGGCCGACACGCCAGAGATGCAGAGAATCAAGAAAACACAGGACCATATCAGCAATGTACGTCTGTCTGTCAACGCTCACACGTAGTACCTGTCACAGGACAGGAACAACAACCAGTCTCTCCCTCCGGTTGTCTCAAATGGAACCCTGGTCAAAGTAGTGCACTATAGGGATCGGGGTGCCATATATATATATATATACACTACATGGCCAAAAGTAGGTGGACACCTGCTCATTGAACATCTCATACCAAAATCATGAGCCTTAATGTGGAGTTGGTCCCCCCTTGTTGCTATAAAAGCCTCCACTCTTCTGGGAAGGCTTTCCACTAGATGTAAGAACATTGCTGCGGGGACTTGCTTCCATTCAGCCACGAGCATTAGTGAGGTCGGGCACTGATTTTGAGGATTAGGCCTGTCTCGCAGTCTGCGTTACAATTCATCCCAAAGATGTTCGATGGGGTTGAGGTCAGGGCTCTGTGCAGGCCAGTCAAGTTCTTCCACACCGATCTCGACAAACCATTTCTATATGGACCTGCACGGGGGCATTGTCGTGCTGAAACAGGAAAGGGCCTTCCCCAACTGTTACTACAAAGTTGGAAGCACAGAATAGTTTAGAATGTCATTGTATGCTGTAGCGTTAAGATTTCCCTACACTGGAACTACGGGGCCTAGCCCGAACCATGAAAAACAGCCCCAGACCATTATTCCTCTTCCGCCAAACTTTACAACTGGCACTATGCAATGGGGCAGGTAGCGTTCTCCTGGCATCTGCCAAACCCAGATTCGTCCTTCAGACTGCCAGATGGTGAGGTGTGATTCATCACTCCAGAGAACACATGTCCACTGCTACAGAGTCCAATGGCAGCGAGGTTTACACCACTCCAGCTGACGCTTGGCAACGCACGTGGTGAGCTTAGGCTTATATGCAACTGCTCGGCCATGGAAACCCATTTCATGACGCTCCCGATTAATTTTTTTTTTTTTTTTTTATGTTGTGCTGACTTTGCTTCCAGAGGCAGATTGGAAATCCGTAGTGAGTGTTTCAGTCGAGAACAGATTCTTTTTTTAAAGAGCTTCAGCCCACAGCGGCCCCGTTCTGTGAGCTTGTGTGGTCTACCACTTTGCGGCTGAGACGTTGTTGCTCCTAGACGTTTTCACTTCACAATAACAGCACTTACAGTTGACTGGGGCAGGTCAAGTAGGGCAGAAATTTGACTAACGGACTTGTTGGAAAGGTGGCTTCCTATGACGGTGGCACATTGGAAGTAACTGAGCTCTTCAGTAAGGCCATCATATTGCCAGTGTTTGTCTATGGAGTTTGCATGGCTTTGTGCTCGATTTTATACACTTGCCAGCAACAGCTGTGGCTGAAATAGCCGAATCCACGAATTTCAAGGAGTGTCCACATACTTTAAACCATTTAGTATGTATGTGTGTTATGTATGTATGTATTCATGCACGTCCTTACCACTCTGATGTGCAGATTGTCTCTTAGTCCAGAAGTGCTGTGTGAAGCCTGGGCACAGGGTTATGTTACTTTGTCCCTCTGTGGTCCTCTGTTGCAGAAGGCTGCTGCCTAGGGCCTTGCTTGCTCTGGCAGACCAGGGACACACATCCTGACATCGCAGAACATAGTTGCCCTGCTCTGTCTTCTCTAATGACTTAATGAGTGTGGAGGGTGTTGGTTAATTACTGCTTTCATACAGGAACAGAACATGTGTGTCTGAGACGGTGGAAACACACACACACACACACACACACACACACATCAACCCTTCTACAACCCCAGGCAAATACAGAGAAGAGAAACCTCATGAGAAGTCTGTTACAGTGTCCCAGCTGTTATCAGTGTGTGTGTGAGGACAGACCAAGCCAAGGGGTGCGGCTGATGATCTCTTTCTCTCCCTCCTCCTCGGATGGACCCACACTCAGTAGCCCAGAGAGAGACAGACATGTCCAGCTCTCTTTGAAATGTGATATGTCCAACTCCAGCCCCTTCTCGTTCACAACTGTCTGTCTGGACAAGTCCCCGTCTCTCTCTCTCTCTCTCCTTATCTCTCTGTCATATGACTTTAATTCACATTCATTTAGAATGTTCACTAAGGTCTCCAGCCCTCTCTCCCTTCCTACCTCCTTTAACTTTCTACTGATTCATGTAGTGAAGGTTAAGAGGAAGGGGGGGGGGGGGCAATTTTGTGTCCGGGAGTGGTACTGGCATGGGCTGAGCTTTTCCTGTTCTCTCTCACACACACACACACACACACACACACCATCTGTGTGCAACCTTCGCCTTCAAAACAAACAGAAGTAATGTCAGACTCTCTCATGTAACATATTGAACATGTTGCTCGCTCTCTCACATTAAAAAGACTGTCTTCTCACAGTCACTGAACGCAATATCCTCACTCACGCTTAACACTGTCTTCTCCTCCGCTTAACACACTGGCCTCTTTCACCCACCCAGGGAGGGAGGGAGAGAGGGGGCAGAATATAGGCTGTGTCAGTCTTATCATTCAGGCTGGGAATAGTAGGGCTGTTATACTGCAGAAAAGGATCTGTCTCTCTCAGGTTTATTGGTCATTTGGAGATGAATGCTGTCTCTCTCTGTGATGTTGGCTGGGTTGTTATATTAGGGCTGGTGCTTCTGGTTGTGATGCAGCTTTGATTTACCTGAATAAACAAGGAAAGCATGTACTGCCATCCAGGACCTCTATACAAGGCGGTGTCAGAGGAAAGCCCTAAAATTGTCAGACTCCAGCCACACTAGACTGTTCTCTCTGCTACCGCACGGCAAGCGGTACCCCCCCATAGCCACTATTTGCATTGCAACCCCCCCCTTCACTCCTGTGCTACTCTGCTATTCATAGTCACTTTAATAACTCTACCTACATGTACATATTACCTAGACTAAATGGTGCCCCCACACATTGACTATACCGGTACCCCCTGTATGTAATATCGTTATTGTTATTTTACTGCTGCTCTTTAACTGCTTGTTACTTTTTTATTTCTTATTTGTATTTTTTAAACTGCATTGTTGGTTAGGAGCTTGTAAGTAAGCATTTCACTGTAAGGTCGGCGCATGTGACTAAAAGGTAATTTTCACCCAGTATTTTTGTTAGACATGATATATTTTGCACCATTCTTTTCTGTCTTCCTCCTTTGGGTCTCTGTTACTCTTTTCAATTTCTTATCCTCTCTTTAGGCCTGTCTCTCTCTCCACTTTTTCTCATTTCACCTGTTCCTGGTGATGTGTCAGCAAGGGTTGCTAGGCAGCGCTGAGGTCACCCAACTTCCGGCTACGATGTCATTTCCTGTGTCAGCAGGCCTATTGTAGAAATGGAGAAGCACGTAGCTTAGCACTGTAGCGCCCCACCTATTACACATGCAGTCCTACTGCCTGGAGTGGGATCTGGAGACACCTACTGGGCACGACATGAACTGCACTTTATTTCCCTGCTCTAAATAGCTATCTGCTGGACTGGTACAGTCAACAGGATGCAATCTGAATTTTCTTATCAAACTAAGCAGCACCATACATGACGTCTGGGTGTTATATCTAGCCACTATGTATCAGAGCTAAATGGCAAATGTCACAATGTAAATATAATGTGTGTGTGTGTACACAGATTAAGTACCATGAGGAGTTTGAGAAGAACAGGATGGGAGGAGAAATCCCATCTCCCCAGCCCAACAGCCCCAATCCAGGTACACATGTTGTCTCGCTCGCTCGCTCGCTCTCTCACACACACACACTATGAAAATACATTTATTAAAGATGCACGATGACATTTCCTGGTTGCTAAAATTCCAATGGTCTGCCAAATTTCACAAGCAAGTAAAGTGTAGAGAATTATTGTACCATCTAAAATATATTTTTCAAGACCAACATTTGATTACATATTGTAGCTTTAACATCAGTGAGAGTAGACACATGGTTGCATTTATCTCTGGGCATAAAATGTTTGATTTTTCTGCTCCGTGGACAGTTCCTGTTTTTTAGCACACCTGAATACAATGACTGTGATCTAGTGGTTAACCTGTGCATTCACTCTGTACATGTTATCACCTCTCAATATCACAGAGAGTCATTGTTCTAATAGTTGACTGAAAGGCGCTAAATGATGGCTGCAAGTTTTGACTTGCTGTGCTGTGGAATTCTCTGTATCAGAGCCCTGGGGCTGACCAATGGGGTGTCAGTTAGATGGAGGGATAGGGGGGGATACAGCAGGAGGAGATGAGACGGGGGGGGGATGTCTATCCTTCACTCTGATTCAATCACTCACTCTCCCTCTCACAATTCTCTCTCCCCAACTTTCTCTCCCTCTCCCTCTGGCTCTCTCCTCCCCCTCTCTCACCAGTGTTCCAGCAGCCCCACCAGCCCCCTGCTGCGTCTAAGAACTACAGCTATGAGTCAGCAGCGGCTCCTGGACCAGTCCGTCAGGTGGCCGCCGCCCCCCCTCCCAGCTCCGGGGTGAGACAGAACCCTCCTCTCTCTTGTTAGGATCTATCCCAAATGGCACCCTATTCCCTATTTAAAGCACAGCTTTTTTTTTTTTTTTACCAGGGCCCGTTGTGGCCCGGTCAAAAGTAATGCACTATTTAGGGAAAGGGTTGCCGTTTGGGACGTAGGCACTGTTCTCTCTGCATGGGGGCCTCCACTGTGTCTGGCAGTATCCACATGACCCCGCCCCCCCAGTAGCTTTGTCTTGTAGCAGAGACTGACTGTCTCTGTTGAAGGTGGTGTTATAGGAACTTCATGTTCTCTTTCTCTCCCTTTCTCTGTACCTTCCCTCCCTCCTATTCCTTTTACATCCCCTCTCTCCATCTCTCTCTCCATCTCTCTCTCCATCTCTCTCTCCATCTCTCTCTCCATCTCTCTCTCTCCATCTCTCGTTTTCTCTCTTTTTCACTCGTTTTCTCTCGTTTTCTCTCTCTGTCTCTTTCACTCGTTTTATATATATATATATATCTCCCCCTTCTCTTCCTGTGTGTAGAAGCGGTACCAGGCGGTGTATGACTATGCTGCAGCCGACGAGGACGAGGTGGGCTTCCTGGAGGGAGATGTGATCGTGGACGCGCAGGTGATCGACGAGGGCTGGATGTACGGCCGTGTCGAGCGCACTGGCCAGCAGGGCATGCTGCCTGCTAACTATGTAGAGGCCATCTGATCTGAGAAAGAGAAGTGTGGGAGGGAGGGAGAGAAGCAAATGAAAAGCCCAGTGCCATCTCATCTTAATGCCGCTTTCTATTTCTTTCACTCGTTCTCTGATCTTTCCTGTAAGACCCCCCCGGTGTACCCCTGGTCTGCTCTCCTCCACCGACAGACTCTGTCTGTCTGTGCTGCCGTCTATCTGAATGTCTGTTTGTCTGCCTGTCTCTGTCCCAATTCTTCGGTCCACTAAAAAAAAGCAGTCAAGTGGAATTGAAGTCTTACAGAAGAAACATGCCTCCATCTTACAGGCTATATATACATCAGGGGTCATAGTGTATCACAACTATCCTAGCTACAGCACTTCATTTTCCAGCAAACTATGATGCAAAACGATATGAACCTCCCCCTTTGTCAATCAAGTTGCCATGACAGCAGAGAACTGAGGCCAATGTGGTCATGAGAAAATGAGTTTGGAATGTGGGTGTGGCATCTTCAGAAGTTGTTTTTTTTTCTTCTTTTTTCCGTTTTTGAAACTGGTTGAAATTGGTCTGACTGGAAGCTCAGTGTAGAATCTTACTATATCTGGGCAGTTAGAACTCAGCTTGAATATTTGACTTGTGTACATTCCATTAACCATCAATACCCCATTGTTGTCGCATCAACCAGTTTGTGAGCAGTCTACAGTATCAGTCTTACCAGAGAGGTCTTATATATTTCTATAACTACACGTACGCATTTATCAATAGTACTTATCTGTTACCTCACCTGTCTTACCCTGTCCTGCACTGCATTGTGGGTATTGTTCTGAAACTCAACTGGAATCCTATCTAAACTGAAGAGCGCCTCCTGCCTTGCCTTGTACCTCAAGTTCAGGCATTTGAAGTACAGGAGGGATCAGGGACGAGTTAGTTAGGGGACGTGGTTACAATCTTATTACAATCATGTCATCACCTTAGTCAGTGGGTGAAGCTATTCCTCATTCTTGCTGTCTCCCGCTCGCAGCCTCATGCCTTCCGACAGTCTTACAGGAAGATGAGTGACGTGATGGTTGGAGAGGGTCTGGGGCGGAGAGAGGGGTGTCGGATCAGGCCAGGTCCTGCCCCTATTCCAAGAGAACCAACATCCGAGTTTATCAATCGTAAGCGCGAAGGCCAAACACAATTCCCAAAACAATTCTGTATTGTCAATCTTTTCTCTTTTTTTTTTTCTTCAAATGATTATTTGTTTCACTTTGTTTTGTTGTTAAACATTCCAGTCCTTTATGAGAAGTGTTGAACGGGGGTCAGAAATCCAGGCTGTGGTAAATGTTAGTGTTTTATTTCCTATCATGCAGTTTTTCCCCCCCTTTGCTTTTGTTGGTAATCTAAGAGGCTTATTTTAAAAATGTCAATGTATCAAATACATTTCGGAAGTAAAACGGCAACTCAATTTATGAACCAATAAGGCATGCTAGTTTTGTCTAGACGTGTGCGTATGCTGGGTTAGCAATCCCACCGATTTAGATCCATGGGTTAAATCAACCATCATGGGTTATGTATTTGCCTGACAATTCGTCAACCCATTTTGCCTGTTTTGTTGTGCCAACTCGTGACTGGACCACCTCGCCCAGTTCTCTTTTCCTTGAAACTCCGAAGAGTGGAGAGCAATGTTCTGGAGTGCCACTGGCTCATGAATATTCACATGCTCATTAATGAGCAGTCGTCATGGCGCATAGTTACATTAGGCCCCCGCTCTCTCGCCCGCATTTATAGGTCATCTCTGACATTCTATAGGCACACATTTCCATAGGACATTCCCTGCCTATGTGGTGGCACGCCTGTGTTCCACAAGAAAACTGAGAAATGTTACGCGACAATGACGTAACTTTCATAGTCGTAGCTACGAGATCTGTCTGGATGTCCTGTCAGGAGCAGATTCTTCCAGTGCCGACGGATCGTTGTACATTCCGTGTCCCGAGGGACCGTGTGAGGCTGGGAGAGGGACGCGGTGAACTCCTCCTCGACCGCTTACTTCTCCCCTCATCTTTCCCACCCTACTATTTCTTCCCCTTCTCTGATGCGCTGTGACTGTTACAAGTGAGGGGGGATTAAAAGTATTTTTCCGCCGTGTAGCCTGATTTGATGGTGGTGTTGTACAGTTGTTTTGGGTTGTAGGTCATGGTGCTGGGGAAAGAAGGGGCTTTTACCTGCAGACTAAAGCTGTAGTGTGGAATGATTTTGATCTAATGAGGTGAAGGGGCAGTATAAAGGGTAACTGTACCCTTTTTAGTACCAGTGTGGTGGGACGTGTTGGACAGTAAGTAGGTGTTGACCGTTCATATCATTTTAGCTTCAACTTTGTAATGTGATGAGTTATAACAATGATGCTTAAATGAATTATAATGAACACAACGCACACCTCAACCCGACTGGATAATCAGATTGCCATGCTGATAAAAAAAAGGTAAGTCTAGGCTGGCATTTAGCATCTATGATCTCTACTTGACAACTGGACATTTTTAAACTCGTACACTGTATGAAGGGCCGTTTTGGGGCAGAGCTATTTGAAGTCTCACTTGCTTTGCTGAAGTAACGGAAGAAAGGGTGAGGAGGAAGAGGTGGTTTGGCTTGACGTGAATGGGGTGTCGGGGAATTTTTATGAATTTGGTTGGCCTCTTGTACAGTATCAGCAGTCAATGCCTCTCAAAATAAAATTGCCTTGGCTACTTGGAGGCTTTGGTGTGTTTTTTATAGATGGGGAATAAACCAAGCCTATGTTGGCTGCCACAGCTGTTTTTCCTTTGCAGTGATGTGGATTTGTTTTAGTTGCTTGGGGGGGTTCGGAGCGAGGCGAATGATGGTGGTAGTTGGAGGGAAACGAATCCAAAGTGGCTAAAGACAAGCCAATTGTGTTTTTTTGCAACTCGAGTGATGATAGACCACAGCCGCAAGGCGTAGACATTATTATTGCACCATGTTATTGTCTGTATTGAGCTGGATGGGGCTCGGAAAGGGATGCTACTAGGAAAGCGTACCTACTACCCCCAACCTGCGGGTTGTAAGGAAAGACTAGGAATCCGCCAGGAGACCAATATTCTCTTCTGCTTTGGTATCACTCCTACAACTCTGCAGTATCATATCTCATATCATCACCTTGTTCTCCTCCCCCAATGTATGTGGTCATATCAGTCCTATGGCCAAGAGTCCTCCAACCTTCTACCCCAATTAAAGACTTATGTCCTATGCTTCTGATGAATCAACCATTCATTGCTTTTGTATGATACTGGTATAGGAAGTGCAGATATAAATCACGTCAACCAACCACAAACACTGACCTAACATTCAGACCGATGTTGTGCATTCCATCCAAAAATTATTTTGTTTTGATAGCATTTTTGTTATTCTGATTTCTTTTTTTTACATGCATATATTGACATTCTTAAAAGAAAATCAGACTCCAGTTGAATTTTAAGGAACTGATAAAAGCATCTCATGTTGCCCTGTTTCAGCACTTCGAATTGTACTTAAATATTCTACAGATTAAATAAAATGTCATTTTTACTCGATAGCGTCCGGTATTATTTGCTTCCTTCAGTGTAAATTATTCCTCATTCGGTGTGATTCCTTGACTATATGACCACGACTTTGTTGAACACTAAACGCAGATTGCATGTATTACATGTATATGGGACTGGGCCCTCAGCAAAAATAAATGTCCCATGTTTTACGCTACTCCCTATCCTGGTTTTAATGTCTACCCGTATGCTTCCACGCGTACAATATTATAGAAAGTATAGGGCGGGGAGGGGTTTCGTGCAGAGAAGAGATGATTCTGCTCCGGCTATTTCCGATCTCCCCCGATCTGCGCCGGTTTTAAGGGGGCTTCCAATTTCTTCGTCGTGTGTTCTGGCGATACATCTGCATCCTCTATTTCTGGCATTCTCATCATGTTGGACATTTTAGTGTTGATGTTTTTTGCTATCATGGGACTTGTTTTCCTATCCTACATCATTTACATGTTATGATGTGTGTCCGGATTGTGGACTCAGCGGGTGAGCCGCTCCTACATCCGCGGTACCCATCGCTGACAATGGTAAGTAGCGCACACATATGAAAACGTCAGCCTCTTATCCTCTTTAGTTATTGAATTGTAGGTTGTAAAATTGCAAAGATACAAAAATGAAAGATTAAGTTGTATATGACAGATAGTGCTGAAACATTGATGGGCTATATATTCATATTTTTGAGAATCTAAAAACAGTTTCTAGTTAGGGTTATGATACGATGTTGGTTCATACTATTAAAAATCTTTCCACCGGTATTTATTTTCAATTATGACGCTATATTAATGGTGGTTAAGGTGTTGAACTCCGTTAACCCTGTGTCCCCGCAGGATAGAAATAACAGGAAAGAATAACACTGACGGGGAGCATAATAAATGTCACACCTGTGCATCCTGCTCAATCTCTTCCAGGGAGGAATGCTCTTCAATGTGGAGGAGAAGGTGGGCTTTACTGCTCCTCTGGTGGGAATGAAGATGGCCCATCAGAGGGGGAAGACCTCGTAGGGTGGATAGACTGGTAGCTGGTGGACACTTCTCTGTTGTTCTCTAGATTCAGCCACCCGACTATGATGACCCTTATTGAGATCGGGTCTCCTGTACCCCAGTAGGCTCCAATAGCCAACCCCTGTGCTCTACCGACTCCTCTTCTAAAATTATTATCTGTGTGTAGAACGCATATGAGTTAGTAAAGATGTCATTGGTAAGGATGTAAAGCTATAAGGAGTAAGGTTGTATTGCAGTAGTATTGTTTGTGCCTATTTGACTACACTGTGAGGGTTAACACTAACCCCCAAACTGCAATGTACAATATCTCCATGTTAAGTGCATAGTTTTGTGTGTTAGGCTATATAAGTAAGTCAAGGGATAGAGACTTCATCCTATCAAGGAACTTGGACAGTTATCTTTGTCCTAGATGTTTTCTATGAACAGGCTGCGATGCTCTTGATTGACCTCTACTTGATCTAAGCGTTGAAGCAGGACTATGTCCTCTCTGCCCTTTTTACAGTCAGTGAACCTAAAAGGCCAGGGGGTTGTGTTAATGCAATAGCTATTAGCCACAGTCACACAGAGATTATATTGGCATGTAACAAAAAAAATGTATACATTAAAAGTATTAGCTAAACTGTTTTTTTTCAGAAGCTCTGTTTGTGTTCCTGGAAGAGAGGTAATTCCATCTAATTATTGCATTAAATTGATAGGATCTCGAAGTAACTCCCATATCATCACTGTTGTCACTGTAATCATGAATGACTGGTTTATCTTACAGTATTGATAACAGTCGAGTGGTCCACACACTGAATGCATGTTTTTATCCCACAGATTCATCACTGCAGTTTATTTTTCTCACACAAACATAAGTGTTATATTTATCAGAACCAAGGCAAATGCCGATATTTTTGTGATGCCATTGAAATAAAGTTTTGCGCACGAAAACCTGGCTAACTTTATTTCACTTCAAAATGTGTGAATGTGCATAGGTATGGGAGAGGGAGTGAATGATTTGTAGGATTTTTTAAAATGTTTGCCTACATTTGAAGGTTTTTTGTACAGATGAAACAAGATCGCAAGCCAGCTGTTGACATGAGGGATTGTGTGTGAACCTACACAGTGTACAAAATATATTTTGCCCTCAGAACAGCTTCAATTCGTCAGGGCATGGACTCTACAATGTGTTGAAAGCGTTCCACAGGGTTGTTGGCTCATGTTGACTTCAATGCTTCCCACAGTTATGTCGAGTTGGCTGGATGTCCTTTGGGTTGTGGACTATTCTTGACACACATGGGGAAACTGTTGAGCGTGAAAAACCCAGCAGCGTTGTTGTTTTTGACACAAACCGGTGCGCCTGGCATCTACTGCTATACCCCGTTCAAAGGTGCCTCAATCCCATGGTCTGTTTGGTTATAGGGTTATTTGAACTAATATTTTTGGAATTAAGTATTTTAAAATCATAGGCTATTTCAAGGAAATAATTGTAACCTATTTTCAAATACTTCTGTAGAAGTACACTGTATGTGCGCACACGTTCCCTCATGTCAACATGAAGCAATTGACACGAAGTCCAGCTGGCTTGCGATCTTGCAATTCTACACATTTTGCCATTACATATGTTATGTTCATCTGATATTTGAGTGAGAGTGACTTACACAATCAATGGGGGCCCTCTGGAGGTCAGGGCCCCTGGGCACATGACTTGCTTTCCAGATAAACCATTTTTATTTTGGGGTGGGAGGCCCCCTAGAGGTCGAGGGAAACGGCATTGAGTACAGTAGATCAATAAAGCTACAATACTCTAGCACATGGTTTCCCAAACTCTGTCCTGGGGCCCCAACTGGGTGCACATTTTGGTTTTTGCCCCAGCACTACACAGCTGATTTAAATAATCAACTCATCAAGCTTTGATTATTTGATTCACCTGTGTATTGCTATGGCAAAAAAACTAAACGTGCACCCAGGCGGGGCCCCAGGACCGAGTTTGGGAAACACTGCTCTAGCAGGTGTGAAAGCTGCATAAGCTGAAAAACCTTGCTAGTACATAGGTAAAATGTAGCTTTGTGATGCTCATTTGAATTTCCTGTGTTTTTCTGCTTCAGACAAATTATTTCTCTTAAAACATTGTTTTTGTAGTTAATCATACAAAAGAGAAGGAGCATTTTGACCAGCACGAATTCATGTACAAACTTTATTTTCCATTGGCTGATCAATTAAGTTCAATGCAGATCTCCAAACACATTCACAATCAATGACTAAAATAACAAATTGAGTTTTAAAAGATTTAATAAACACGTAGTCATTTTAAAGTCTGTGTATCATTAGAGTCATAGTTGTGTAGTATAAAAAATGATCCATCCAAACTAATGCTGAAAACGAATCACCACACCATCTTTATATGATCTGATGTGTACCAGCTTATTCCATCAAGCTAGATAGAGATATCTAGGTGGACATAACCCGTTTTAGCATGGACGTTGGCATTGAGGACTTCCAGCATTTTAAAATAGTCCACTGGGTGGGTTGGGACATGGGAGCAATCAGCCAATGATCAAATTGTTGCCTATTGTTTGGCTTTAAGCTACAGTACATGCGGAAAGTATTCAGATCACTTGACTTTTTCCACATTTTGTTACGTTACAGCCTTATTCTAAAATGTATTACATTGTTTTTTTCCCTCATCAATCTACACACAATACCCCATAATGACAAAGTGAAAACAGGTTTTTAGAAATGTTTGCAAATTTATAAAAAAAATACCTTATTTACGTAAGTATTCAGACCCTTTGCTATGAGACTCAATTTTGAGCTCAGGTGCATCCTGTTTCCATTGATCATCCTTGATGTTTCTACAACTTGATTAGAGTCCACCTGTGGTAAATTGATTGGACATGATTTGAAAAGACACATACAGTACCTGTCTATATAAGGGTCCCACAGTTGACAGTGTATGTCAGAGCAAAAACCAAGCCATTAAGTCAAGGAATTGTCTGTAGAGCTCCGAGACAGGATTGTGTCGAGCCACAGTTCTGAGGAAGGGTACCAAAACATTTATTCAGCATTAAAGGTCCCTAAGAACATAGTGGCCCCCATCATTCTTAAATGGAAGGTGTTTGGAGCCACCGATACTCTTCCTAGAGCTGGCCTCCTGGCCAAACTGAGCAATCGGGGGAGAAGGGCCTTGGTCAGGGAGGTAACCAAGAACCCAATGGTCACTGACAGAGCTCTAGAGCTCCTGTGGTGATGGGACAAACTTCCAGAAGGACAACCATCTCGGCAGTGCTCCACCAATCAGGCCTTAATGGTAGAGTGGCCAAACGGAAGCCACTCCTCAGTAAAAGGCACATGACACCCCGGTTGGGGCGAAGGTTCACCTTCCAACAGGACAACGACCCTAAGCACACAGCCAAGACAACGCAGGAGTGGCTTTGGGAGAAGTCTCTGAAAGCCCGGACTTGAACCCGATCGAACGTCTCTGGGGTATTGTGTGTTGATCGATGAGGGATTTTTTTTTTTAAAGTAATCCATTTTAGAATAAGGCTGTGACGTAACAAAGTGGAATAAGTCCGGGGTTCTGAATACTTTCCGAATGCCCTGTTTATCAAAGATGGTGGATAAATTAAATACATGGGTTTTTCCCCCCCATAAAAATGGTCAAGGTTCCTGTCTGTGTAAGTAGGCGTTCCCTCTTTCGCATGAGCTGTGATCTCGCACGGGAACGCATGCTCAAAGATGGTCACGCGAGAGAGAGTGCCCACTTAAGCAGACAGGAACCATGACAATTTTCTTCAATGGGAAACTGCCCATTGGTGATATTTTAAGGTATCCAATCGGGGGAAACTCATCCCACAGTCAGAGCAGGAGTAGGGCTTCTCACCTGTGTGTATACCTTGGTGTTTTTTTTAAGCTGCCCAGTTGAGAGAAACTCTCCCCACAGTCAGAACAGGAGAAAGGCTTTTCTCCAGTGTGCACTCTGATGAACTGATGGAGCTTGTGATTTTGTGAAGCACTTCCCACAGTCAGTGTAGTAATACGGATTCTCTCCCGTGTGTATTTTTAGGTGTATTTTTTTTCTTTCTTTGCTTTGATAGCAATGGGAACATCTCCTAGCAATGTGGGCAGTTGTGAGACCTCGTTGCTCTGTGATCTTTCTGCTGTTGCTCTCTGGATGTAGAGAATGTCTCAACACGGTCTCCTGTGTGAACAACATCCAAAGAACAAGTCAGTTGGTGTGATATACACATTAGGAACACCTGCTCTTTCGACGACAGACTGACCAAGTGAATCCATGTGAAAGCTAAGATCCCTTATTGATGTCACCTGTTAAATCCACTTCAAGTCAGTGTAGATGAAGGGAAGGAGACAGGTCAAAGAAGGATTTTTAAACCTTGAGACAGTTGAGACAGATGTTGTATGTGTGTCATTCAGCGGGTGAGTGGGCAAGACAGAATATTTAAGTGCCTTTGAACAGGGTAGTGTAGTAGGTGCCAGGCGCACCGGTTTGAGTGTGTCATTAACTGCAACGTTGCTGGGTTTTTCCACGCTCAACAGTTTCCTGTGTGTATCAGGAATGGTCCACCACCCAAAGGACATCCAACCAACTCGACACAACTGTGGGAAGCATTGGCGTAAACATGGGCCAGCATCCCTGTGGAACACTTTCGACACCTTGTAGAGTCTATGCCCAGAAGAATTGAGGCTGTTCTGAGGGCAAAAGGGTGTGTAACTCAATATTAGGGAGCTGTTCCTAATGTTTTGTATACTCTGTACACATGACTTATACATAGACTCTACAATACAAAGGGGGATAAAACGGTTCTAAAAGTGGATGACCGTCAAAGAAAAGGACCTGCCACTCACTATCACCAGGGTTAGCAACTACACAGGGTTAGCAACTACACAGACTTAGCAACTACACATTCATTTCATAGAACATTTACATTACATTTAAGTCATTTAGCAGACGCTCTTATCCAGAGCGACTTACAAATTGGTGCATACACCTTATGACAACCAGTGGAACAGCCACTTGCATCTAAATCTTGTTGGGGGGGGGGAGAACTTCAAATCACTGGCAGTTTGTCTACTTAATTTCTTTAAACTACTCGTTGAGCACTCCAGATAGCACAGTTCATAAATCAAACGAAATGCTGGCAATGCTGAACAGGTTTGAATGTTGCTGTCTGGGTGCACAGTGATGTGGGCTGATGTGGCCAAAATGCCAGGGCCGAATTTTTGTCCCAGTCCACCAATGCATCCAACACTGAAAATAAAGCTAGCTGTCATTGGTGACCGAGTTCCGGTCGTAGTGACGTTGATCAAGGGAGGAGGAAATGGTGTCCCTTCAGAGGGCAAGAATGCAATGTTTGTTAGGAGAAATGCAATATTATCACAAGGAGACGTATACTTGGAATACAGAGGAGGAACGTGGGGAAAGAGAGTGAGGGTGGTAGTGGGTGAATCTGTTGAAGATTTTGGAAAAAAGGGAGATGGTAGGTCGAAGAAGGCTGCTGGCAAGTGCAAACAGAGTGAGCTGTACACCGTATCCAGTTATAGATTTCCAGGGGCGGCAGGGTAGCCTAGTGGTTAGAGCGTTCTGGACTAGTAACCAAAAGGTTGCAAGTTCAAACCCCCGAGCTGACAAGGTACAAATCTGTCGTTCTGCCCCTGAACAGGCAGTGAACCCACTGTTCCTAGGCCGTCATTGAAAATAAGAATTTGTTCTTAACTGACTTGCCTGGTTAAATAAAGGTTCAATAAAAAAAAAATGGAAGTGGATGATAAAATGCAACATTGTGCTGCTCTGTTTGTTGATTTATCAAAAGACATTTGATTCACTTGACAATAAATTGTTGAAGGGGCAGTAAATTGGTTCAGGGACTATCTTTCTGACAGAACACAATGTGAATATACTGACAATCACAAGTCTAGCTTTCTTGAGATTAATAGAGGTGTGCCTCAGGGTTCCATTTTAGCTCCTGTGTTGTTCTCAATTTGTATTAATGATTTGGGAAATGGGATGCAACCAGCAAAGTTACATGTGCTCCTTCTCTGGTTCAGGCTGTTGAAGAGCTCCAGACCGCGTTTCAGTCACTGCAGCTCCCTTTATGATCTCAAACTGGTCTTGAATGTACAAAAAACAAAATTCATGACCTTCACCAGAGCTCGCACTCAGCCAAAGGTTAGCATTGTCACATCTGGTGGCTTATCCATTGAAAAAGTGTCATCCGACAAATACCTGTATATGGTTGAATGACAAGTTGTCCTTTAAAGTTCACATGGATAGTCTTGTGTGGGATCTTAAGTTGAAATTGGGTTTTTATTTTCGTATTAAGACTTACTTCCCGCTTATGACTAGAAAGAAGCTTGTACAGGACCGTTTTCTCTCTGTAATTGATTATGGTGACTTGTTCTATATGCATGCAGCCTCCTCTGTCTTTCAGAGACTGGGCTCTGTTTATCATGAATCCTTGCGCTTGTACTAAATGGTGGGTTGGACCTCACTTTAAATGCGCAGAAAGCTACATTGGTATGTGTTCATCTATACAAAGACCTTTTGGGTAAACTCCTTCTTTATCTCTGTAGTCTGGTCTCCTTCACCACCAGCAGTTACCTTACCCGGTCTGTTTGGTGGTTGCTACTTAAAGTCCCCAGGACATTTACAGTATTAGGCATGACTGCCTTCTCGTCTTGTGCACCAGAGGCATGGAATAGTCTACAATCCATGCTTCATCTAGATATGTTAGTGCCACTGAATGAATTAACATTTTTGACGGAAGACTCTTATAGAGGAGTGTTTTTTTTAGGCTGGATCATGTTGTTGAATTTTATTGTTGTATGTTTGAATTCTGTAAAGTATTGATTGTTGCTGCCTTTCTGGCCAGGTCTCCCTTGAAAAAGAGACTCTAGGTCTCAATTGGCATTTCCTGGTTAAATAATGGTTAAATCCATTTAAAATGAGTGTGAATTACCAGAGGTGGCAGGTTTGGTGAGGTTCTTGGAGTCCGAGCCCTGCACTGATTGTCAGGATAAAGACAAGTCTGTTATTTTTGGAGAAAGTGGACACCCGCCTTTTGGCTGATCAATATGTGGTTTCAGGGTGGGTGAAGTGGAGTCGGTGGAGGTAACCGGAGGTGGGCTTGTGATAATTGTTTGTATTTCTGTCGGTCACAGGGAGCGGGCACTCTGCGCCACACGAATGGGGACTAACGGTGACTTGTTTTTATCTCAAGAACATGGCGCCATTGAAAGGAGTGATTACTGGGTTAGCGGTAAATGTGAAGGTGGACCAGATGAAGGTGAAGCTTCCCGGTGTTTGTGATGCTCGTCATTTGGTGCGACGCAGACAGGGTGGCGTGAGTTTTGATGTTGAGTCTTTGCCCGACAAAGTGATGTTAGGATATTTCAGTTATCCCGTATGAGCTTCTGTTGCCAAATCCATGACTTTGTTGCAGGTGTCAAGCTTATGGGCATGTGGCAGCAGTGTGTGGGAGGGAGGTTCCTAGGTGTGTGAAGAGTGCAGAAGGGCATGAGACAAAGGAATGTGTAGGATTGTGGAAAGAAGCGCTATGTGTTAAATGTAGGGGTGCCCGTGGTGCTGGGGGTGAGAAGTGTCCAGTGCGAGAGAGGTAGGTTGAGGTTACCAGGGTTAGAGTAGTGCAGAGGGTGTTGTATGCTGGGTCAAGGGTGAGAGATCCTGAGAGGATCAGTGTGGGTAGTAGATCTGTGTCAACACAGAGGGATAGGCCAACGAGTGATATAAGATTGGCTTCTTAGCATTTATAGCAATGGTTATCAACTGTACCGCAGGGTTGGACTGTAAATCGCAGAAAATAGAGGTTGTGGTGGCAGCTGCAGAGAAGTATTTGGGTGAAGGAGATTGGACTTCAGAAGAGTTACAGGTGTGTTGATTGGTGGTGTCTCTGGGTTATTAATGAGTGTAGGTGTAGATGGCAGGGTCGTTTAATTTTTTATATATATATATATATATACACACACACACATACATTTGAAGTCGGAAATGTACATACACCTTAACCAAATACATTTAAACTCGGTTTTTCACAATCCCTGACATTTAATCCTAGTAAAAACCCTGTCTTATGTCAGTTAGGATCACCATTTTATTTTAAGAATGTGAAATGTCAGAATAATAGTGTAGAGATTTATTTCAGCTGTTATTTCTTTCATCACATTCCCAGTGGGTCAGAAGTTAACATACACTCAATTAGTATTTGGTAGCATTGCCTTCACATATCTAACTAGGGTCAAACATTTCGGGTAGCCTTCCACAAGCTTCCAACAATAAGTTGGGTGAATTTTTGCCCATTCCTCCTGACAGAGCTGGTGTAAATGAATCAGGTTTGTAGGCCTCCTTGCTCACACAAGCTTTTTCAGTTCTGCCCACACATTTTCTTTGGGATTGAGGTCAGGGCTTTGTGATGGCCACTCCAACACCTTGACTTTGTTGTCCTTAAGCCATTTTGCCAAAACTTTGGAAGTATGCTTGGGGTCATTGTCCATTTGGAAGAGCCATTTGCGACCAAGCTTTAACTGCCTGACTGATGTCTTGAGCTGTTGCTTCAATATATCCACATATTTTTCCTTTCTCATGATGCCATTGATTTTGTGAAATGCACCAGTCCCTCCTGCAGAAAAGCTTGCAAGCCTCTCCCCTTTTTCCTCCAAACATAACGATGGTCATTATGGCCAAACAGTTCTATTTTTTTCATCAGACCAGAGGACATTTCTCTAAAGAGTACAATCTTTGTCCCCATGTGCAGTTGCAAACCGTAATCTGGATTTTTTTTTTTTTATGGTGGTTTTGCATCAGTGGCTTCTTTCTTGCTGAGCGGCTTTTCAGGTCGATATAGGACTCGTTTTTACTGTGAATGTAGATACTTTTATACCTGTTTCCTCCAGCATCTTCACACTGTTCTTTGCTGTTGTTCTGGGATTGATTTGCACTTTTGAGTCTGTAATCCAACCCAGAATTGCTGATGCTCCATATACTCAACTAGTTTAAAGAAGGCCAGTTGTATTGCTTCTTTAAGCAGGACAACAGTTTTCAGCTGTGCTAACATAATTGCAAAAAGGGTTAACTTATGATCTATTAGCCTATTTAAAATGATCAACTTGGATTAGCTAACACAATGTGCCATTGGAACACAGTAGTGATGGTTGCTGATTATGGGCCTCTTTATGCCTATGTAGGTATTCCATAAAAAAAATCTGCCATTTCCAGGTACAATAGTAATTCACAACATTAACAATGTCTACACTCTATCTGATTTTGAGGTAAGAAAGTAATTATTTTGACCAACTTTTTGTGATTGCATGAAGTGCAAGTAATAACCAGTCTGGGTAGAGATATTTGATGCACGTTAGCAATGCTAAAGTTTTAACATTTAGCTCAAATGGAAGCTTGCTGCAAGGGTCTGGGTTAGTTGTAACAACTTGTGAGAAAATGTTACAACTAACCCTGACTAAAACTGGATGTTTTTGGTACATGTTTTCTTTTACTTTCAGCATGCCTTGATCACGGAAAAGAAAGACAGACAGGGGAGTACCTGTCCGCTCTTTGAACAGAACGTCAAATTATGTAACAGAGCAGGGGAAATCAATTATATCAGTTGCAAAGTTGTATGGCATATGTCATGTGATGCTGTGCAGATTCTGCAAAAAGAGAAAGAAGCTACTGGAGAAGTGGCAGAGAGAGCTTGTAGGCTACCATCTTCATTGATGAGCAGGAGCAGAAGTTGTCTGAGTATCTCTTGAGGGCAGCTGATTTATGCCCACTTCCAGGCCACCTGTCCAGCTGCCTTCCAGGCCACCTGTCCAGCTGCCTTCCATGCCACCTCTCCAGCTGCCTTCCATGCCACCTCTCCAGCTGCCTTCCATGCCACCTCTCCAGCTGCCTTCCAGGCCACCTCTCCAGCTGCCTTCCAGGCCACCTCTCCAGCTGCCTTCCAGGCCACCTCTCCAGCTGCTTTCCAGGCCACCTCTCCAGCTGCTTTCCAGGCCACCTCTCCAGCTGCTTTCCAGGCCACCTGTCCAGCTGCCTTCCAGGCCACCTCTCCAGCTGCCTTCCAGGCCACCTGTCCAGCTGCCTTCCAGGCCACCTCTCCAGCTGCCTTCCAGGCCACCTCTCCAGCTGCCTTCCAGGCCACCTGTCCAGCTGCCTTCCAGGCCACCTGTCCAGCTGCCTTCCAGGCCACCTGTCCAGCTGCCTTCCAGGCCACCTGTCCAGCTGCCTTCCAGGCCACCTGTCCAGCTGCCTTCCAGGCCAGCTGCCTTCCAGGCCACCTCTCCAGCTGCCTTCCAGGCCACCTCTCCAGCTGCCTTCCAGGCCACCTGTCCAGCTGCCTTCCAGGCCACCTGTCCAGCTGCCTTCCAGGCCACCTGTCCAGCTGCCTTCCAGGCCACCAGCTGCCTTCCAGGCCACCTGTCCAGCTTCCAGGCCACCTGTCCAGCTGCCTTCCAGGCCACCTGTCCAGCTGCCTTCCAGGCCACCTGTCCAGCTGCCTTCCAGGCCACCTGTCCAGCTGCCTTCCAGGCCACCTGTCCAGCTGCCTTCCAGGCCACCTGTCCAGCTGCCTTCCAGGCCACCTGTCCAGCTGCCTTCCAGGCCACCTGTCCAGCTGCCTTCCAGGCCACCTGTCCAGCTGCCTTCCAGGCCACCTCCAGCTCCAGCTGCCTTCCAGGCCACCTGTCCAGCTGCCTTCCAGGCCACCTCTCCAGCTGCCTTCCAGGCCACCTCTCCAGCTGCCTTCCAGGCCACCTGTCCAGCTGCCTTCCAGGCCACCTGTCCAGCTGCCTTCCAGGCCACCTGTCCAGCTGCCTTCCAGGCCACCTGTCCAGCTGCCTTCCAGGCCACCTGTCCAGCTGCCTTCCAGGCCAGCTACACACCTGAATACTCTTCTGATTTCAACCCAGTTGATGTACACCCATTCAAGCACTCAGAAGGGAAAAAATAATATTTGCTCTGCCTAAAAAAACTTCTGGAAAAAAGCAAGCCAAAACAAACCACACCGAATAACAACTGAAAACTGTCCTGCTTATGAAAAAAATACAAAACAAAGCAGATTGAACCAGAAGATTCAGATTCCTCCAACGTGGAAAACATTAACAATTCCAAGTCCAATGAGGTCTGGTTGCAGTGCTGGGAATGCAAAGTATGGGCCCACCAAGCCTGTACCACTGTCACAACTGTGACTCTGATTAAGTGAACATGTCCAACATTCAGTCACACACACACCAGAAACGTTCAGGTATTTGGTTTAGTCTAGTTGTTGTTTGGTTGAGAAAGACCCTTTAGTGGAAGGTTAAATAATGAACATTTTATTATTTAGTTCCATTTCCTCCATGAAGGAAGCAACCTATTTAGCTTGCTACCAACCCAGAAAAATAGTCTTTATAGCAAGAAAGTTGTGTCGATGATTTTATAAAAAACTGAGTATATTCATTAGATAAGCTAGTACGGCGGGGGTCTGTATGGTTTCCTATGTGTTCTCGAGTTCAGCTTTCCGACTCTCACAACCCGAGCTACTAGAAAGGATTTGTTTATAAACATTCTGATTTGGTCATCATCACTTATGGATGTATAACTTATGATGATAAACCATCTGGTTAGAACCATCTGCTCTTGCCTGGTTAAAAAGAGATTAAATCAAATAAAAACAAATACCATTATAAACAGATTTCCCGTTCTTCTCTTCCTCTTCTTCATCTTTAATGTTGACATTCAGTCTGAGTGTTGGACTGCTGTCTTCCAGCTTCACTGATGCCATTTCTGGATCCAGGGGTGTATTCATTAATCGGATTGCGTTGCAAAACGTTTGGTCAGTAGCAGTTTACTCGAGAAAGGTCCCTCCGGTTTTGAACTGTTTGCTTTCTGAACTTGTCCAATATAAACTCCTGTTTTTGTTGCAAAACATTTCCGTTTGGATTAACGGGTTCAGTTTTAAAACGTTTTGCAACAGACAATGTTTTGCTACAAAATCTGATTTATGAATACACCCTTCTCCTGCAAACAGTCATTTCAGTTACCCAGAAGGACATTATTGCTAAATTACACGCAGAATCTGCCCACGAGAGGTTATGCATAACAGTGTTTGCAACAGGAGGCTTGTGATAATGGCTGGAGCTGAATAATTTGAATTGTATCAAATACATGTGTTTTATACCATTCCATTTGCTCCGTTCCGGTCATTATTAGCCATCTTCCCTTAAACAGCATCCACTGGTTTTTGCCCTCACTGTCAATCTGGCAACACGGGATAGATCCCAGTCCAGGGGTGCGTTCAATTCGATTAAATGTTTGCTATGTTGCGTGACTGTTTGTACTGCACGAAGCGTTTCCCCAAAACATTCAACCCATAACCCAACCCCCCGTTTCTCAACTGATCATTTAGAACAGCACAGATTCCATTTGATTGAACGTTGCACATCGTTTTTCCGTACTTAACACAGCCATGAATAGACGTTTGAGTTCAATGTCTTGGTCCTCCTCTGCGTGTGCCACCTTCAAAGGGACCATCAATACCCAGAGGATTACAAGACTATTTAGATAATCAATTGGGCATTTCAACAGCCTGGCCCTCAATATAGACCTGGACATATATTGTTTACCTGGCCACTGTTTCAAACGCTGACTTTTTATCATTTGTGGCACAAAGTCAACAGTAGCTATATTAGCATTTTTGCGCTTCATGTCCAAATCATCCTAAAGTGTTAAAGTATTGTAACGATACGCGCTATATGAGCGACATTACGATTCCAACCAAGTGGGTTGCGTAGGATGTTTGCCCAATGCGTAGGATGTTTGCGCCAGGCAAGCCAGGTTTGCTTCTCTGCCCCGCAGTTTGCTACATTGGCGTCAGAAGTGGGATAGTGACCCGGGTGTTTGCCTCAGTTTCTAAACATTTATTGTGTAACACAACAAAGTTACTTATAGATGATAAAGCATGGATTACTGTCATACCTTGTCCAAAGACTGCTTACAAGATAAGGAAACCAATATGTAATTTTGTAATATGGGTGAACTATCCCTTTAATGTTAATTAGGCTATCCAGTTTTCTTGAAGACAATCATGTTTCAATATTTTAAACAAACAACAAGCACATTTATCAACCCCCTCTCCCACCTTCTTATCCCCTCTCATCCCCCACTCCCTCATCCATCCGTGATAATGGTATCGGCACTCCAGGCTTATCAGAACTGGTTCTCATAGACAGACAGACAGACAACGCATAATAGCAGTATACTATAGCTGATATACGGCCCTCAAATTCAAATTTGGACCTTGACGCCAATTCAACTTCTTTCTTTTTTATTCTTCCCTTCTAATTAGGGACTGGTTTAGATCTGGGAATGAGGGATCATCCATCACTCAATGGGTGGGCAGCATCTTAATAGTCTAATAGTGGCCTCCTGTCTTTGTCTCCTCTCCTTCGTTTGCACTGATCTGAAAACACAGGATAGGTAGCATCAACATGGTGGATGGGAATTTGTTCTCAGCTATCCAGATATTTCACACAGGCATTTTGTGTACTGAGATGCTGCACAGTTAATGATGACAGGTCCTGCCACGTAAGCAGTGCTGTTATTTGTGGTGCTGGCGACATCTTGTGGTTGGCTCATGTAAATCCAATCACAACCGCAAAATATAAACGCAACATGTAAAGTGTTGGTCCCATGTTTCATGAGCTTAAATAAAAGATCCCAGAAATTCACTCCACCAATCAGGCCTTTATGGCAAGATGGAAGCCACTCAGTAAAAGGCACATCAACGCCCAATTGGAGTTTGCCAAAAGCCACCTAATGGAGAAACAAGATTCTCTGGTCTGATGAAACCTAGATCGGCCTGAATGCCAAGCGTCACACCTGGAGGAACCCTGGCACCATCCCTACGGTGAAGCATGGTAGTGGCATTATCATGTTGTGGGGATGTTTTTCAGCTGCAGGGACTCTGAGACTAGTCAGGATCGAGGGAAAGATGAATGGAGAAAAGTACAGAGATCCTTGATGAAAACCTGCTTAGGAGCACTCAGGACCTCAGACTGAGGTGAAGGTTCCCCTTCCAACAGGAGAACGACCCAAAGCCCACAGCCAAGACAAAGCAGAAGTGACTTAGGGACAAGTCTCTGAATGCCCTTGAGTGGCACAGCCAGAGCCCGGACTTGAACCCGATCAACATCTCTGGAGAGACCTGAAAACAGCTGTGCAGCAATGCTCAAACATCCAACCTGACAGAGCTTGAGAGGATCTGTAGAAAAGAATGGGAGAAACTCCCCAAATATATGTGTGCCAAACTTGTAGCGTCATACCCAAGAAAACTCAAGGCTGTAATCGCTGCCAAAGGTGCTTCAACAAAGTACTGAGGAAAGGGTCTGAATACTTACAGTACCAGTCAAAAGTTTGGACACACCTACTCATCCAAGTGTTTTTGTTTATTTTTACTATTTTCTTCATTGTATAATAATAGTGAAGACATCAAAACTATGAAATAACACATATGGAATCATGTAGTAACCAAAAAAGTGTTAAACAAATAAAAATATATTTGAGATTTGAGATTCTTGAAAGTAGCCACCCTTTGCCTTGATGACAGCTTTGCACACTCTTGGCATTCTCTCAACCAGTTTCACCTGGAATGCTTTTCCAACAGTCTTGAAGGAGTTCCCACATATGCTGAGCACTTGTTGGCTGCTTTTCCATCACACTGCAGTCCAACTCATCCCAAACCATCTCAATTGGGTTCAGGTCGGCTGATTGTGGAGGCAGCACTCCTTCACTCTCCTTCTTGGTCAAATAGCCCTTACACATCCTGGAGGTGTGTTGGGTCATTGTCCTGTTGAAAAACAAATGATAGTCCCACTAAGTGCAAACCAGATGGGATGGCGTATCACTGCAGAAGGCTGTGGTAGCCATGCTGGTTAAGTGTGCCTCTAAATAAATCACAGACAGCGTCACCAGCAAAGCACCCCCACAACATCACACCACCTCCTCCATGCTTCACGGTGGGAACCACACATGCGGAGATCATCCGTTCACCTACTCTGCGTCTCAAAAGACACGGCAGTTTGAACCAAAAATGTCACATTTGGATTGTGTCCTTTGCTTGTGTTTCTTGGCCCAAGCAAGTATCTTCTTATTGGTGTCCTTTACTAGTGGTTTCTTTGCAGAAATTCGACCATGAAGGTCTGATTCACACAGTCTCCTCTGAACAGTTGATGTTGAGATGTGTCTGTTACTTGAACTCTGTGAAGCATTTATTTGGGCTGCAATCTGAGGTGCAGTTAACTCTAATGAACTTATTCTCTGCAGCAGAGGTAACTCTGGGTCTTCCTTTCCTGTGGCAGTCCTCATGAGAGCCAGTTTCATCATAGAGCTTGGTGGTTTTTGTGACTGCACTTGAATAAACTTTGAAAGTTCTTGACATTTTCGTGATTGACTGACCTTCATGTCTTAAAGTAATGATGGACTGTCACTTCTCTTTGCTTATTTAAGCTGTTCTTACCATGATATGGACTTGGTATTTTACCAAATAGGGCTATCTTTTGTATACCACCCGTATTGCAATTGGCTCAGAACAGGGTAGCACAGCTGGCCCTTGGATGCACACAGAGAGCTAATATTAATAATATGCATGTCAATCTGGCTCAAAGTGGTGGAGAGATTGACTTCATCACTGCATGTATCTATGAGAGGTATGACATGTTGAATGCACCGAGCTGTCTGTTTGAACCACTGGAGCACAGCTCAGACACCTATGCATACCCCACAAGACATGACACAAGAGGTCTCTTCACAGTCTCCATGTCCAGAACAGACTATGGAAGGCACACATTACTACATAGATCCATCACTACATAGAACTCTAATTCCACATCAAGTAACTCATGCAAGCAGTAAAATTAGATTTAAAAAAACAGATTTTAAAAAATGTGAAGCAACACAAACATATGCACAGACATGCATACACACACACACAATAACATACGCACTATACACACATTGATTTGGTACTGTCTGAGGGCACACAGTGTGTTGTGAAATCTGTGAATGTATTGTAATGTTTTTAAAATGGTCTAATCTGCCTTGGTGTTGCTGGACCCCAGGAAGAGTAGCTGCTGCCTTGGAAGGAACTAATGGGGAACCATAATAAATACAAATACCTTGTCACAACTGATTGGCTCAAATGCATTAAGAAGGAAAGAAATTCCACAAATTAACAAAGGCACACCTGTTAATTGAAATGCATTCCAGGTGACTACCTCATGAAGCTTTTTGAGAGAATGCTAATGCTCATCAAGGCAAAGGGTGGCTACCTTGAGTCTCAAATCTTAAATATATTTTGATTTGTTTAACGTTTTTTTGGTTACTGCATGATTCCATGTGTTATTTCATAGTTTTGATGTCTTCACTAAATAGTAAAAATAAAGAAAAACCCTTGAATGAGTAGGTGCGTCCAAACTTTTGACTGGTACTGTATGTAAATGTGATATGTAAATGTGATATGTAAATGTGAAAGCCGTGGAAATGTGACCGTATACCACGGGTATGACAAAATATTTATACCACATTAATTTTTTAAATAAATGTGGACAAATGTCTAAAAACCTGTTTTTGATTTGTCATTATGGGGTCTTGTGTGTAGATTGATGAGGGGGGCGATTTCAGAATTTTAGAAGAAGTCTGTAATGTAACAAAATGTGGAAAAAGTCAAGTAGAGTTCAAATTCAGGTATAGGCCTAGCATGACAATGGCACCCAAGATGATAATACCACATTTTGATACATTTCAAATGCAATATTCAACCAGAAGGTGTATTCAAATAGTGCAGACATTCGGTAGATCGGCGTTTTATGTAAATAGCCCGAATTATAGGCCCATATAAAAACAATTGAGTTCAACCTTCACCACTTAGACAGGCTTAATGCAATATCCGAAGTATCCAGTAGGTGTCACGCTCTTCTCAGATTAATACATAACCTTACATCAAAGTCAATGTACTGTAGATTGAATCAGATAATTATTACATAATACTACTGCTTCTGTTAGAGCCAATTGAAAACTATGAGTATGTCAAAGAGGTCTAGGAAGACCAAAATTCACCTGCTCTAATGCCATATGTTTCTACTGTATTCCATCTATTGATTAGTGGTAACATTATGGCTTAATGGCATTGGTGCTTCTGTTTCACAATTTGAACACAATCATAACATTATTATAACTCTTGTTGAATATAGTTTAAATTAGTTTAAAGACTGGGTTATTGCATATTGAGGGAGTATAATACATTTCCATTTGATTATAATCTTGACTATTTATGAGCATTTTTTTCTGGATGTTTTGACCCCCTGCCTGCAGCACCCCTGTCTTCCTCCAAAACTACATGATCAGCTTTAAGCCCAATAAATACACTTTTGTTTCCCCTGGTGCCCCCCTCTACCTCCTTCAGCCAGTACTAAAATTTCTCCCTGACATGTCCATGCCCAGCCAGTCCCTCTCCGTCAAATATGCTGCATTCCACCGCTGATATTATAATCTACTACTCTCACTGCAACAATACCCCTGCTGTTCTATCTTAGAAAGGCTGTGGTACACACACACACACACACACACACACACACACACACACACACACACACACACACACACACACACACACACACACACACACACACACACACACACACACACACACACTTCTCAGTTCAAACAGGAATATTGGAATTACAAGAGATGCATTACTGACAATCCAGCCTTCCATACAAAGACAAATGACCAAGACCAATAAAAAGTAGTATCTATCACACGGTAACCCAGGCAGCATGTCACAGCTATGTTATGTGTCAGTTGAATCGGAATAAGCCAGAACAGGTGCTGTTTTGTTTTTCAGATGTGGACAGACCCCTGCTTTCCAGATTAGCCCATGGTGTTTTGATGTGTAGGATGATTGAGTAGGCTATACATGTGTTTTATGCAGTGTTGTGGCTAATATACAACATGGAGAGTTTTTCCATACAAACTGATTGAATGATGGTATGTATGCATGGTATGATCACAATGGCCCCCATGGCATTTCTCCACTATAGCACCTGTAACCTCTCATAACTCTTTGAGAGGGAGAGAGAAGGTTGAGGGGTGGGGGAGACAGAGGAATATAGCAGCAAGGGGTAGAGGAGGAGGAAGTAATAATAGAATAGAGGAGAGGGAATGGAAGGGGGGAGATAGAGAAAGCAGAGAAAGAAAAAGAAGTGGAGAAGAAAGGAGAGAGAGAGAGAGAGTTGTGTTGAAGTTTAGCCATAGCCTTCAGTGAGTTGTCCAGTTCCTGTAGTGGAGGGGATGGAGTTTCCCTCAGTACAGGCTGAGAGAGGAGGGAAACTATAGAAGATGTGTTTGTCCTGACTGACCAAGAATGCCCGGGCCTTGTGTGTGTGTGTTTCCGTGTGTGTCTCTGTGTTTACATGCTTGTGTATATTCACATGTACTGTAGGTAGATATAAACAATTTACCCATACTCCCTCTCACTTTCCCTGTCTGTGTGTGGCACTGCATCACTAAATATTTCTTCAAGTGAGGGAAGCACCATGAAAAACATACATTCCTTAAAGGGGCACAGGGATCCCTATAGCCCTCCCCTGCTCTCCCCTTTCCCCCAATCACATTACCAGGACTACATGTTCCAACATGCTCCACCCTTGCAGGGGGTCATAAATCCTGCCAATGGTTTTGTACCAGGAGACCTCTGGTTGGTGTATTCTATGGCAACTGAGGTTTTCAGAGAGGCATTAGCTGGACAGCTGGTAGAGTCCCTCAGACCTCTACCGGGGGTCACATGGTCTGGCCCGACCAACCCCTTTCCTCACTCCTCTCTCACCCCCTCCTTCCTACTCTCTCATTTGCTCATTCTGGCTCTGTGTTGCTACAGCAAGAGGGGAGATGGGAAGGTGGGAAGAGGAGAGAAAGAGGAGGGAGTAAAGAGGAGGGAGGAAAGAGGAGGAGGGGGCAGCAACAGAGGGGGAGTCGAGTCAAGTGAAAGAGAGAGTGAGAGAGAGCGGGAGTCATCTCTCTGTGTAATTCTGCTATCCGTGAGAGATCCCCGCAGCTCCACGGAAACAAGCAGGAGAACGACAGAAGACAGGAAGAACAAGAGAGGAGCGACTGGCGGTATAAACACAGGCTGTCAGAGCCACAGAGAGGAGGGAGAAGGAGCGAGGTATAGACAGGGAGAATCATGCCTCTCCAGAGTGTCGCAGCCACCCGCTGCTTGGCTGCCTTGCCTATTTGAGGAGAGGAGGATCCCAGTTGGGAATACTGAGCCAAGAACGCCGAAGGGGAGCCAAGGAAACGCCGGTGATTCTGTACCATGAGCGGGAACAGGAGGAGGGAGGAGACTCGCTGAAAACATGGACCAGGTGAGGAGAGGAAGAGAGGAGAAAGGAGGAGTAGAGGGACAGGGAAACGCCGCGTAGTATCTACGCACACCACAAACATACCTTACACACACTAAACACACAGTAGACGCTCTGATCCATTCATAACATCCACCACCCCACCTGTTTCCCTCCCAGCACTCCCGGCCCCCGGGCAAAACAAACAGCACAGCATGCTTCTTCTCCTCCGCCACTACTAACGTATCTGATCCCCCCCTGCTACTGCTGTCGGTCAGGCTGAGGGGCGGTGTGGTGCCGTGCCTGGGGGAGAGAGCTATCGGGTGTGCCTGTCGTCAAACAGACACCACCAGCAACCAGGCCTCTGGAGGGTTGACAATACCATTCAATACTATGTATTTTCTCCCAGATTTGTACTGTGATCAACAATACACAGGAGAGAGATGACTTGCTTTGGCAATGTAAACATATGTTTCCCATGCCAATAAAGCCCTTTTGGACTGATTTGGAGAGAGAGAGACAGGGGTGTGGTTTAGCAGGCATATTTGATGATGAACCCTCTTAACCAGATCCCTCTGTAATTTGCACCGCGTCACATTATCAGTTAGAATGGAGGGTATTGCAACGCTAATCAGGGCTTTACTATGGTTGTGTGCTTCACTGTGTGTGTAACCCTAACCCATTGACTTTAAGAAGGGTGTCACGGTGAGGACGCCATGCAACAGGGCTCTCCGACGAGGATGCTCAGACAGAGAGGTGTTCAGAGTAAAAGGATAGACATGAGCAAACACTCTGTCTGAGCTATCCAACCAGGACCACAAGTTCACTCACAAAAAGTGAATTCACCGGTGTGTACTTGTTTTCCTATGTTATCAGGACCCCCAAGTCCTGACAATTCACCCAAATGTCCTAAAAAGGTAGGAAAACAATCACTTTTTTGAAAAGTCAGGACTTTTTTCAGGTCCTGAATTTGTTCAAATGCTATTTTAAGCTTAAGGGTTATGTTTAGGGGCTAGGCTTAGGGAAAATATGATTTGTAATGGTCAAACATTTTGACACACCAAAAGGTCCTACAATTTCACGAAAACAAAGCTGTGTGTGTGGATCATGAGAGTGGGTCATTCATAGAAAACAAATTCTAGTAATTCTTTCTATGGGGTCGTCATGGCACAGTCATGGTCTGTGACGGTGTGTTTCTATCTGTGTCACCGGCCCTATGACAGTTTGTATGCCATCAGCCTTATACATATTGTTGTTCTATTCCTTTTGCTTATTTTCTGAATAACTGTAAGATGTAAATATTGTGTCGTTCCTGGAAGCTGTTGCCGTAGTGATAACCAAAAGATACCTGTGTTGTTCCTATAGAATACTGTTCTACTCCAAGCGGATGTTGTGAGAATGAGACGTAAGGAGAAACCACGACAGTATTCTATAGGAGAGCATAATACAATGTGTGGCTGTGTAACTATTGGTGTCCAATGTCTCCATTTCAATGTTGCAAATGTCTAGATGTGTGTGCAAACATATATTTAAGAAATAAGGCCGGAGGGGGGGTGTTGTATATGGCCAATATACCACGGCTAAGAGCTGTTCTTACGCACGATGCAACGAGGAGTGCCTGGATACAGTCCTTAGCCTTGTTATATTGGCCATATACCACAAACCTCAGAGATGCCTTATTGCTATTATAAACTGGTTACCAACGTAATCAGAGCAGTAAAAATACATGTTTTGTCATACCTGTGGTATATGGTCTGATACACCACAGCTTTCAGCCAATCAGCATTCAGGGCTCAAACCACCCAGTTTATAAAAGTTCATAAATACATGTTTGTAGGGTACATGTCATATACGCTGAGTGTACAAAACATTATTAACACTTGCTCTTTCCATGACCTAGACCAGGTGGAAGCTATGAACCCTTTTTGATGTCACTTCCATCCATTTCAATCAGTGTAGATGAAGGGGAGGAGACAGGTTAAAGAGGATTTTTAAGCCTTGAGACAATTGAGACATGGATTGTGTATGTGTGCCATTCAAAGGGTGAATGGGCAAGACAAAATATTTAAGTGCCTTTGAACAGGGTATGGTAGTAGGTGCAAGGCGTACCGGTTTGTGTCAAGAACTGCAACGCTGCTGGGAAGCATTGGAGTCAACATGAACCAGCATCCCTGTGCGAGGCTTTTCAACACCTTGTAGAGTCCATGCCCCGACGAATTGAGGCTGTTCTGAGGGCGAAAGGGGGGAGGGGTGCAACTCAATATTAGGAAGGGGTTCTTAATGTTTGGTACACTCAGTATTTATGTAGGCTAGGTCTGTGATACTATCTTTTCTGCTGGCATTCACACATTTTGTGGCATTTACATTAGCTGTCAACAGTTTTCATCCACACCTTAATGACCTGAGAGTGGATGGAGCAGTAGAGATCAGGTAAAGGGCCATCTATGACCCCACCTTTACCTTGCCATCAGGTAGCCTCCATCACCCCATTAGGGCTTACAGTATAGTCACCTCATACACTTCTCTGGCCCTGTCTCTGTCCCTGTCCACTTGGGGCCCGTGCTTGACTGAGGTTGATGACACTGATGTTAGACTGGACTCTGTAGTCTGGTTGTATCTGATGTTAGACTGGACTCTGTAGTCTGGTTGTATCTGATGTTAGGCTGGACTCTGTAGTCTGGTTGTATCTGATGTTAGACTGGACTCTGTAGTCTGGTTGTATCTGATGTTAGGCTGGACTCTGTAGTCTGGTTGTATCTGATGTTAGACTGGACTCTGTAGTCTGGTTGTATCTGATGTTAGGCTGGACTCTGTAGTCTGGTTGTATCTGATGTTAGGCTGGACTCTGTAGTCTGGTTGTATCTGATGTTAGGCTGGACTCTGTAGTCTGGTTGTATCTGATGTTAGACTGGACTCTGTAGTCTGGTTGTATCTGATGTTAGGCTGGACTCTGTAGTCTGGTTGTATCTGATGTTAGGCTGGACTCTGTAGTCTGGTTGTATCTGATGTTAGGCTGGACTCTGTAGTCTGGTTGTATCTGATGTTAGGCTGGACTCTGTAGTCTGGTTGTATCTGATGTTAGGCTGGACTCTGTAGTCTGGTTGTATCTGATGTTAGGCTGGACTCTGTAGTCTGGTTGTATCTGATGTTAGGCTGGACTCTGTAGTCTGGTTGTATCTGATGTTAGGCTGGACTCTGTAGTCTGGTTGTATCTGATGTTAGGCTGGACTCTGTAGTCTGGTTGTATCTGATGTTAGACTGGACTCTGTAGTCTGGTTGTATCTGATGTTAGGCTGGACTCTGTAGTCTGGTTGTATCTGATGTTAGGCTGGAGTCTCTGATGTTAGGCTGGACTCTGTAATCTGGTTGTATCTGATGTTAGACTGGACTCTGTAATCTGGTTGTATCTGATGTTAGACTGGACTCTGTAGTCTGGTTGTATCTGATGTTAGGCTGGACTCTGTAGTCTGGTTGTATCTGATGTTAGACTGGACTCTGTAGTCTGGTTGTATCTGATGTTAGGCTGACTCTTAGTCTGGTTGTATCTGATGTTAGGGACTCTGTAGTCTGGTTGTATCTGATGTTAGGCTGGACTCTGTAGTCTGGTTGTATCTGATGTTAGGCTGGACTCTGTAGTCTGGTTGTATCTGATGTTGCTATCTGAGTCTGGTTGTATCTGATGTTAGGCTGGACTCTGTAGTCTGGTTGTATCTGATGTTAGACTGGACTCTGTAGTCTGGTTGTATCTGATGTTAGACTGGACTCTGTAATCTGGTTGTATCTCTGTTAGGCTGGACTCTGTAGTCTGGTTGTATCTGATGTTAGACTGGACTCTGTAGTCTGGTTGTATCTGATGTTAGACTGGACTCTGTAATCTGGTTGTATCTGATGTTAGGCTGGACTCTGTAGTCTGGTTGTATCTGATGTTAGACTGGACTCTGTAGTCTGGTTGTATCTGATGTTAGACTGGACTCTGTAATCTGGTTGTATCTGATGTTAGGCTGGACTCTGTAGTCTGGTTGTATCTGATGTTAGACTGGACTCTGTAGTCTGGTTGTATCTGATGTTAGACTGGACTCTGTAGTCTGGTTGTATCTGATGTTAGACTGGACTCTGTAGTCTGGTTGTATCTGATGTTAGACTGGACTCTGTAGTCTGGTTGTATCTGATGTTAGACTGGACTCTGTAGTCTGGTTGTATCTGATGTTAGGCTGGACTCTGTAGTCTGGTTGTATCTGATGTTAGGCTGGACTCTGTAGTCTGGTTGTATCTGATGTTAGGCTGGACTCTGTAGTCTGGTTGTATCTGATGTTAGGCTGGACTCTGTAGTCTGGTTGTATCTGATGTTAGGCTGGACTCTGTAGTCTGGTTGTATCTGATGTTAGGCTGGACTCTGTAGTCTGGTTGTATCTGATGTTAGACTGGACTCTGTAGTCTGGTTGTATCTGATGTTAGGCTGGACTCTGTAGTCTGGTTGTATCTGATGTTAGGCTGGACTCTGTAGTCTGGTTGTATCTGATGTTAGGCTGGACTCTGTAGTCTGGTTGTATCTGATGTTAGGCTGGACTCTGTAGTCTGGTTGTATCTGATGTTAGGCTGGACTCTGTAGTCTGGTTGTATCTGATGTTAGACTGGACTCTGTAGTCTGGTTGTATCTGATGTTAGGCTGGACTCTGTAGTCTGGTTGTATCTGATGTTAGGCTGGACTCTGTAGTCTGGTTGTATCTGATGTTAGGCTGGACTCTGTAGTCTGGTTGTATCTGATGTTAGACTGGACTCTGTAGTCTGGTTGTATCTGATGTTAGGCTGGACTCTGTAGTCTGGTTGTATCTGATGTTAGGCTGGACTCTGTAGTCTGGTTGTATCTGATGTTAGACTGGACTCTGTAGTCTGGTTGTATCTGATGTTAGGCTGGACTCTGTAGTCTGGTTGTATCTGATGTTAGGCTGGACTCTGTAGTCTGGTTGTATCTGATGTTAGGCTGGACTCTGTAGTCTGGTTGTATCTGATGTTAGGCTGGACTCTGTAGTCTGGTTGTATCTGATGTTAGGCTGGACTCTGTAGTCTGGTTGTATCTGATGTTAGGCTGGACTCTGTAGTCTGGTTGTATCTGATGTTAGGCTGGACTCTGTAGTCTGGTTGTATCTGATGTTAGACTGGACTCTGTAGTCTGGTTGTATCTGATGTTAGGCTGGACTCTGTAGTCTGGTTGTATCTGATGTTAGGCTGGACTCTGTAGTCTGGTTGTATCTGATGTTAGGCTGGACTCTGTAGTCTGGTTGTATCTGATGTTAGGCTGGACTCTGTAGTCTGGTTGTATCTGATGTTAGGCTGGACTCTGTAATCTGGTTGTATCTGATGTTAGGCTGGACTCTGTAGTCTGGTTGTATCTGATGTTAGGCTGGACTCTGTAGTCTGGTTGTATCTGATGTTAGGCTGGACTCTGTAGTCTGGTTGTATCTGATGTTAGACTGGACTCTGTAGTCTGGTTGTATCTGATGTTAGACTGGACTCTGTAATCTGGTTGTATCTGATGTTAGGCTGGACTCTGTAGTCTGTTTGTATCTGATGTTAGGCTGGACTCTGTAATCTGGTTGTATCTGATGTTCTGGACTCTGTAATCTGATGTTAGGCTGGACTCTGTAGTCTGTTTGTATCTGATGTTAGGCTACTCTGAGTCTGGTTGTATCTGATGTTAGACTGGACTCTGTAGTCTGGTTGTATCTGATGTTAGGCTGGACTCTGTAGTCTGTTTGTATCTGATGTTAGACTGGACTCTGAGTCTGGTTGTATCTGATGTTAGACTGGACTCTGTAATCTGGTTGTATCTGATGTTAGGCTGGACTCTGAGTCTGTTTGTATCTGATGTTAGGCTGGACTCTGTAGTCTGGTTGTATCTGATGTTAGACTGGACTCTGTAGTCTGGTTGTATCTGATGTTAGACTGACTCTGTAATCTGGTTGCTGGACTCTGTAGTCTGTTTGTATCTGATGTTAGGCTGGACTCTGTAGTCTGGTTGTATCTGATGTTAGACTGGACTCTGTAGTCTGGTTGTATCTGATGTTAGGCTGGACTCTGTAGTCTGGTTGTATCTGATGTTAGGCTGGACTCTGTAGTCTGGTTGTATCTGATGTTAGACTACTCTGAGTCTGGTTGTATCTGATGTTAGGCTGGACTCTGTAGTCTGGTTGTATCTGATGTTAGACTGGACTCTGTAGTCTGTTTGTATCTGATGTTAGGCTGGACTCTGTAGTCTGGTTGTATCTGATGTTAGACTGGACTCTGTAGTTGCTGATGTTGCTGGACTCTGTAGTCTGGTTGTATCTGATGTTAGGCTGGACTCTGTAGTCTGGTTGTATCTGATGTTAGACTGGACTCTGTAGTCTGGTTGTATCTGATGTTAGGCTGGACTCTGTAGTCTGGTTGTATCTGATGTTAGGCTGGACTCTGTAGTCTGTTTGTATCTGATGTTAGGCTGGACTCTGTAGTCTGTATCTGATGTTCTGGTAATCTTGTATCTGATGTTAGGCTGGACTCTGTAGTCTGTTTGTATCTGATGTTAGGCTGGACTCTGTAGTCTGGTTGTATCTGATGTTAGACTGGACTCTGTAGTCTGGTTGTATCTGATGTTAGACTGGACTCTGTAATCTGGTTGTATCTGATGTTCTGGACTCTGTAGTCTGTTTGTATCTGATGTTAGGCTGGACTCTGTAGTCTGGTTGTATCTGATGTTAGACTGGACTCTGTAGTCTGGTTGTATCTGATGTTAGGCTGGACTCTGTAGTCTGGTTGTATCTGATGTTAGGCTGGACTCTGTAGTCTGGTTGTATCTGATGTTAGACTGGACTCTGTAGTCTGGTTGTATCTGATGTTAGGCTGGACTCTGAGTCTGGTTGTATCTGATGTTAGACTGGACTCTGTAGTCTGTTTGTATCTGATGTTAGGCTGGACTCTGTAGTCTGGTTGTATCTGATGTTAGACTGGACTCTGTAGTCTGGTTGTATCTGATGTTAGGCTGGACTCTGTAGTCTGGTTGTATCTGATGTTAGGCTGGACTCTGTAGTCTGGTTGTATCTGCTACTCTGTAGTCTGTTTGTATCTGATGTTAGACTGGACTCTGTAGTCTGGTTGTATCTGATGTTAGACTGGACTCTGTAATCTGGTTGTATCTGATGTTAGGCTGGACTCTGTAGTCTGTTTGTATCTGATGTTAGGCTACTCTGATGTTAGTTAGACTGGACTCTGTAGTCTGGTTGTATCTGATGTTAGACTGGACTCTGTAATCTGGTTGTATCTGATGTTAGGCTGGACTCTGTAGTCTGTTTGTATCTGATGTTAGGCTGGACTCTGTAGTCTGGTTGTATCTGATGTTAGACTGGACTCTGTAGTCTGGTTGTATCTGAGGCTGACTCTGTAGTCTGGTTGTATCTGATGTTAGGGACTCTGTAGTCTGGTTGTATCTGATGTTAGACTGGACTCTGTAGTCTGGTTGTATCTGATGTTAGGCTGGACTCTGTAGTCTGGTTGTATCTGATGTTGACTACTCTGTAGTCTGTTTGTATCTGATGTTAGGCTGGACTCTGTAGTCTGGTTGTATCTGATGTTAGACTGGACTCTGTAGTCTGGTTGTATCTGATGTTAGGCTGGACTCTGTAGTCTGGTTGTATCTGATGTTAGGCTGGACTCTGTAGTCTGGTTGTATCTGATGTTAGACTGGACTCTGTAGTCTGTTGTATCTGATGTTAGGCTGGACTCTGTAGTCTGGTTGTATCTGATGTTAGGCTGGACTCTGTAGTCTGTTTGTATCTGATGTTAGACTGGACTCTGTAGTCTGGTTGTATCTGATGTTAGACTGGACTCTGTAATCTGGTTGTATCTGATGTTAGGCTGGACTCTGTAGTCTGTTTGTATCTGATGTTAGGCTGGACTCTGTAGTCTGGTTGTATCTGATGTTAGACTGGACTCTGTAGTCTGGTTGTATCTGATGTTAGACTGGACTCTGTAATCTGGTTGTATCTGATGTTAGGCTGGACTCTGTAGTCTGTTTGTATCTGATGTTAGGCTGGACTCTGTAGTCTGGTTGTATCTGATGTTAGACTGGACTCTGTAGTCTGGTTGTATCTGATGTTAGGCTGGACTCTGTAGTCTGGTTGTATCTGATGTTAGGCTGGACTCTGTAGTCTGGTTGTATCTGATGTTAGACTGGACTCTGTAGTCTGGTTGTATCTGATGTTAGGCTGGACTCTGTAGTCTGGTTGTATCTGATGTTAGACTGGACTCTGTAGTCTGGTTGTATCTGATGTTAGACTGGACTCTGTAGTCTGGTTGTATCTGATGTTAGGCTGGACTCTGTAGTCTGGTTGTATCTGATGTTAGGCTGGACTCTGTAGTCTGGTTGTATCTGATGTTAGACTGGACTCTGTAATCTGGTTGTATCTGATGTTAGGCTGGACTCTGTAGTCTGTTTGTATCTGATGTTAGGCTGGACTCTGTAGTCTGGTTGTATCTGATGTTAGACTGGACTCTGTAGTCTGGTTGTATCTGATGTTAGGCTGGACGCTAGTCTCTGTTATATGTGTTGTCTGGCTGAAGGCAGCCCAGGGATGCAGCAAGACTAGGACCTGAAATAGTGATGAATGAGTACGAAGAGAGGAGAGCTGTCTGGGAGACGGCAAGGAGCACAGGCATGAGTCCCTTCTCTTCTCTCCCCCAGACAGTGTATCCCCTGGTCATTGATTACCTCATACCCCATTCTACCCCTCCTCTCTCGAGGTGGTGTGTGTGTGGTTGCAAACAACACGTTTTAGGGGGCTACTCCTCACACCCTCCTCAGGTCAGGGTGAATGATTCATAAGGACCACGGGGGGGACAACTGCTCTGCATTTCAAATGGCACCCCATATTGTACACAACTTTTGACCCAAACCCGTTGGGCCCTGGTTAAAAGTAGTGCACTATAAAGGGAATAGGGTTCCATTTGGGATGCAACCATGGTGTACTTTCCATGCCCATCCTGTAAGTCTGCCAAGGTGACGCTAGCCCCCCACTCTAGTAGAGGTGACATCATCACTGCCAGCCAGCATCCGTGTGTGTGCGCGCGCACGTATGTGTGTGCGTGCAAGAATCTGATTTAATTGTGTGTGTGTGTGTGTGTGTGTGCGTGTTCCATTTGTTAGCCTAGTTTCTCATTTCAGAGATTGGCCTGGGGCAATCACACAGTGTGCTTCTGTACGGTGTTCCACGCAGCAGAGGGAGCTTCTCGTTTTGGGGTCATACCACTGTACATGTTCAACAACAGAGCTTACTACTACAGTGTTTGCATCAGTGGCTGGGGGTAGGTTACACTACCACAGTGCAGCTAACAGGAAACAATACTATTTATACGAGTCTAATCTGAGAAATGCTGACATGACATGGCTTTGGTGCAGAGCTCGGCTCTGATGTCATTGTCATAGATAGTCAGTTTAAAAAAAATGTTATTCAATTCTATGGAAATTATGTACATTTTATTTCTACGTTCTATTTGTACTTTGTGATGGGCTGTCTCTTCAGTTGCATGGGTGTGGACTCCTTGAGGTGACATTGGACATTAGAGTTTCCAGAGGAGTCATTTGATCTCGCTGATGGGTTGTTTCTGCTTCAAAGTTGGGGAACACTGATGCCATTGGACCCTTAACAGAGGAGGAACATCTGAGACGCTGTTTGTCAGTATAAACAGCAACATTATGGCAATATAAACAAACATCAACATGTGTTTACTATAGAGACTTAGTGGAATGACATGTATGCAAAGTCACATTACTGTGGTCTCTCTGTTTCTCTCACACACACACACACACGTACACACACGTACACAGACACACACACACGTACACAGACACACACACACACACGTACACACACGTACACAGACACACACACATTTCCATGAGTGAGTTATAGGGAGGGTAGTGGCCCATAGAGGGACAGGAAGAGGCTGGTTATATAAGGAGTGTGTGAGAACAGATCAAGGACAGGCAGTGGTGAAGAGCTAGTGCAACACTCCTCCCTCCCCCGCAGGAGGAGATCTATCTGTGTTTGTTTTTACCGGAGAGCAGTGGCCACACAGGCACTTCAGCGCATATGCATATCTCCTCGGTAAGTGGGTGTGTCTGTATGTACAGTGCCTTGCAAAAGTATTCCCCCATGCCCCTTGGTGTTTTTCCTATTTTGTTGCATTACAACCTGTAATTTAAATTGATTTTAATTTGGATTTCATGTAATGGACATACACAAAATACAAACAAAAAAAACTTGTTTAAAAAAAATAAAAAAGGAAAATTGGTGTGTGCATATGTATTCACCCCCTTTGCTATGAAGCCCTAAATAAGATCTGGTGCAACCAATTACCTTCAGAAGTCACATAATTAGTTAAATAAAGTCCACCTGTGTGTAATATGTGTCACATGATCTCAGTAAAAATACACCTGTTCTGAAAGGCCACAGTGTCTGCAACATCACTAAGCAAGGGGCACCACCAAGCAAGTGGCACCATGAAGACCAAGGAGCTCTCCAAACGGGTCAGGGACAAAGTTGAGGAGAAGTACAGATCAGGGTTGGGTTATAAAAAAAGATCAGAAACTTTGAACATCCCACGGAGCACCATTAAATCCAATATTAAAGGGCCCCCTACCAAAACTCAGGCAAGGAGGACATTAATCACAGAGGCAACAAAGAGACCAAAGATAACCCTGAAGGAACTGCAATGCTCCACAGCAGAGATTGGAATATCTGTCCATTGGACCACTTTAAGCTGTACACTCCACAGAGCTGGGCTTTACGGAAGAGTGGCCAGAAGAAAAAAAACATTGCTTAAAGAAATAAATAAGCAAACACGTTTGGTGATCACCAAAAGGCATGTGGGAGACTCCCCAAACATATGGAAGAAGGTACTCTGGTCAGATGAGACTAAAATTGATATTTTTGGTCATCAAGGAAAACGCTGAGTCTGGCGCAAACCCAACACCTCTCATTACCCCAAGAACACCATCATGCTGTGGGTATGTTTTTCATCGTCGGGAACTGAGAAACTGGTCAGGAATGATGGATGGCGCTAAATACAGGGAAATTCTTGAGGGAAACCTGTTTCAGAGATTTGAGACTGGGACGGAGGTTCACCTTCCAGCAGGACAATAACCCTAAGCAACACTCGAGTGGTTTAATAAGGGGAAACATTTAAATGTATTGGAATGGCCTAATCAAAGCCCAGACCTCAATCCAATTGAGAATATGTGGTATGACTTAAAGATTGCTGTACACCAGCGGAACCCATCCACCTTGAAGGAGCTGGAGCAGTTTTGCCTGGAATAATGGGCAAAAATCCCAGTGGTTAGATGTGCCAAGCTTATAGAGACATGCCCCAAGAGACTAGCAGCTGTAATTTCTGCAAAAGGTGGCTCTACAACGTATTGACTTTGGGGTGGTGAATAGTTATGCACGCTCAAGTTTTCATTTTTTTTGTCTTATTTCTTGTTTGTTTCACAAAACAACAACCCCCCCCCCAAATCAATTTTAATTCAAGGTTGTAAGGCAACAAAATAGGAAAAATGCCAAGGGGGTGAATACATTCGCAAGCCACTGTATGCATGTGTGTAAAGTGTACTCTCTTTACTCTGCACGCTCTGCACTGAGAATGAGAACCTTGCCTGGGGGCACATGGCCGCACAGCCAGACCCACTGCAATGCACCATGGGTAGGGAGAACCAAGCAGGCAGGCCAATCAATAGTCATTTAGGGAGAACTCAGTGAACCCTGTGGGCTCTGATCAGCTCCGCTCCGGTCTGATCAGGGCTGTGGCTGTGCATGTCAATCCCAGCTCAACCTGCCCTCAGAGCTGGAGATGGTTCATGCTGCTCGCAGGCTGGGTCAGGCTGGGGGGAGAGGTCAAAGGGGAAAGGTTACACTGGGTCTGGGGGAAATGGGGAGAGCATGGGCAAAAGACCAAGGGTTTCTGTGTAGTGCGCCTATAGAATGAGTCATGTGAAATATATGTCTGCGTAGGTACACTACATGGCCAAATTATGTGATTATATCGGCGTAGGTACACTACATGGCAAAGTATTTCATTCCAAAATTATGGGCCCCCCCTTTGCTGCTATAACAGCTATAACAGCCTCCACTTTTATGGGAAGGCTTTCCATTAGATGTTGGAATATTGCGGCGGGGAGTTGCATCCATTCACTCACAAGACCATTAGTGAGGTCGTGCACTGATGTTGGGCAATTAGGCGTTGCCCGTAGTTGGTGTTCCAATTCATCCCAAAAATGCTCGATGGGGTTGAGGTCAGGGCTCTGTGTAGGCCAGTCAAGTTCTTCTACACCAATCTCGACAAACCATTTCTGCATGTACCTCGCTTTGTGCATGGGGGCATTGTCATGCTGAAACAGGAAAGGGCGTTCCTCAAAGTTGGAAGCACAGAATCATCTAGAATGACATTGTATGCTGTAGCGTTAAGATTTCCCTTCACTGGAACTAAGGGGCTTAGCCCAAACCATGGAAAACAGCCCAGATCATTATTCCACCTCCACCAAACTTTACAGTTGACACTATGCATTGGAGCAGGTAGCGTTCTCCTGGCATCTGCCAAACCTAGATTAGTCCGTCAGACTGCCAGATGGTGGGGCGTGATTCACCACTCTAGAGAATGCGTTTCCACTGCTCCAATGGTGGCGAGCTTTACACCCCTCCAGCCGACGCTTGGTATTGTGCATGTTGATCTTAGGCTGATGTGCGACTGCTCGGCCATGGAAACCCATTTCATGAAGCTCCCGAGGCAGTGTGGTGAGTGTTGCAACCGAGGACAGACGATGAACTGACTTGTTGGAAAGGTGGCATCCTATGTCAGCGCCACGTTGAAAATCACTGAGCTCTTCAGTAAGGCCTTTTTACTGCCAATGTTTGTCTATGGAGATTGCATGGCGGTGTGCTCGATTATATACATTTTTTATACACGGGTGAGGCTGAAATAGCCGAATCCACTCATTTGAAGGGGTGTCCACATACACACACACACGACCTGGTCAAAAGTATGTATGTACAGTTGAAGTCAGAAGTTTACATATACTTAGGTTGTAGTCAATAAAACTCGTTTGTCAACCACTCAACAAAATTCTTGTTAACAAACTATAGTTTTGGCAAGACGGTTAGGACATCTACTTTGTGTATGACACAAGTAATTTTTCCAACAATTGTTTACAGACAGATTATTTCACTTATAATTCACTGCATCACAATTCCAGTGGGTCAGAAGTTTACATACACTAAGTTGACTGTGCCTTTTAACAGCTTGGAAAATTCCAGAAAATTATGTCATGGCTTCAGTAGCTTCTGATCATTTGAGTCAATTGGAGGTGTACCTGTGGATGTATTTCAAGGCCTACCTTCAAACTCAGTGTCTCTTTGCTTGACATCATGGGAAGATCAAAAGTAATCAGCCAAGACCCCAGAAAAAAACATTTCTAGACCTCCACAAGTCTGGTTCATCTTTGGGAGCAATTTCCAAACACCTGAAGGTACCACATTCATCTGTATAAACAATAGCACGCAAGTATAAACACCATGGGACAACGCAACTGTCATACCACCCAGGAAGGAGACGAGTTCTGTCTCCTAGGGATGAACGTACTTTGGTGCGTAAAGTGCAAATCAATCCCAGAACAACATCAAAGGACCTTGTGAAGATGATGGAGGAAACCGGTACAAAAGTATCTATATCCATAGTAAAAAGAGTCCTACATCGACATAACCTAAAAGGCCGCTCAGCAAGGAAGAAGCCACTGCAAAACCGCCACAAAAAAGCCAGACTATGGTTTGCAACTGCACATGGGGACAAAGATCATACTTTTTAGAGAAATGTCCTCTGGTCTGATGAAGCAAAAATAGAACTGTTTGGCCATAATGACCATCGTCATGTTTGGAGCAAAAGGGGGAGTCTTGCAAGCCAAAGAACACCATCCCAACCGTGAAGCATGGGGGTGGCAGCATCTTGTTGTGGGGGTGCTTTGCTGTAGGAGGGACTGGTACACTTGGCAAATACTTATTTTCCACCATAATTTGCAAATAAATTCATAAAAAATCCTACAATGTGATTTTCTGGATTTTAATTTTTTTAATTTTTCTGAAAATTACAGGCCTCTCTCATCTTTTTAAGTGGGAGAACTTGCACAATTGGTGGCTGACTAAATGTTTTTTGCCCTACTGTGTGTGTGTGTGTGTGTGTGTGTGTGTGTGTGTGTGTGTGTGTGTGTGTGTGTGTGTGTGTGTGTGTGTGTGTGTGTGTGTGTGTGTGTGTGTGTGTGTGTGTATGCATGAGCCAGTTGCAGACACTCCTAATATATCCTGTACATACTGTATGTCCTGTACAGAGCCTCAGTCTTGTTTATAAGATGGTGTGGGTCTTCATACATTACATTCCATGTAAGTACAGAGATAGAGAATGGGGCTAGGGTGTAGGGAGGGAGTTCCCTCCTGGCCCCTGTACTGTTATTGCTGTGCCACTGTGGATATACTAAGGCGGCGTCCCAAATGCCACCCTATTCTCTACATAGTGGAGTACTTTTGACCAGGGTCCTTCAGGCTTTGGTCAAAAGTAGTGCCCTATATAGGAAATAGGGTGCCATTTGGGATGCACATAGCTCTGTGTTTACTCCTCTGTCTGTACACCACTCCCTGGAGGCCTGCTCTTAGACACAAGGTGACATGTGTGTGTGTCCCTGTGTGTCCCTGTGTGTGTGTGTCCGTCCCTGTGTGTGTGTGTGTGTCCGTCCCTGTGTGTGTGTGTGTCAGTCCCTGTGTGTGTGTGTGTCCCTGTGTGTGTGTGTGTGTCCCTGTGTGTGTCCCTGTGTGTGTGTGTGTCCGTCCCTGTGTGTGTGTGTGTCCCTGTGTGTGTGTGTGTCCCTGTGTGTGTGTGTGTCCGTCCCTGTGTGTGTGTGTGTCCCTGTGTGTGTCCCTGTGTGTGTGTGTGTCCGTCCCTGTGTGTGTGTGTCCCTGTGTGTGTGTGTGTGTCCGTCCGTGTGTGTGTGTGTGTGTCCCTGTGTGTGTGTGTGTGTGTGTGTGTGTGTGTGTCCTTGTGTCCGTCCGTCCGTGTGTGTGTGTGTGTGTGTTTCTGTCTTTATGTGTGCTGAGGCTCTCTGCCAAAGTTATCTGGCAGATTGTTTTGTCTGTTTCCCATAGATGGAATGCAGTCAGCTAGGACCTCGGCGTTCGGAGTGAAAGGGGTGAGATTGAGGGAGAGAAGACAAGAGTGGGTAGTTATAAAAATGTAATAAGAGAGAGCGAAAGAATGAAAGGGAGAGAGAGCAAGATAAAGGGAGGGAATGAGTGTGTGTGTTCCACAGTGGAACAGGTGGTCTAATCTGCAGTCAGCTCTACCAGGCACCCCCTGTCCCTCCTCACCCACCCTCCAATCTCTGCAGTTTTAATAATTTCTCACTTCTCCTTTTGGGCCATAGAGAGAGATGAGCGCTGTTACTGTTCTGGAGTGTGTGTTTTTATAACGGAGATATACATTGTGTATAGGCCTAATGCCTATTTGTATAGGCATTAAGTGAGGACATTGTTATTTGTGTCTTAACCACAAATAACAATGTCCTCAAGTCACCCTCACGTACACCACACTGTATTAGCATCTAAAAGTTCTCCCTCACTTGCAAACATTTGAACTATTGACTAAACAACATCTGCAAGCACCCCCCCCACACATACACAAACAAACAAACAAACAAACAAACATACTCATCCACATAGAGAAGACTATTCTGAGATACAACTGCATTTGTCTGTCTTGTCGTGGGGAGAGAGATGAGAAACAGAGACATAAGAGGTGGACACACACACACACACACACACACCCACACACCCACACAGCTGTTCTGGAGTGGAACCTGCCTGGCTCTCCAGATCACACTAAGTCCTCATGGAACACGTATGTAACATGCTCACAGGGATGTCTGTACTGATGCCAGGTGGCTGTTGGGGGGGGTAAAAGGTGAGCTGGCGGTGAAACCAGCGCTTGTCAGGTGACGCTTTTCACCAGTCATGTAGGGGCTGGGCTGAGAGAGAGAGAAACCACACGACCAACAACATTGGACACTTTATGGAACACAAAGCCTTCCATCTCATCCTGAAATATCCAAGGTCTGAGGTCATCTGCCTTTGGCCTAAAGAGCAAGAACCTGGACTTTATCAAATAAATCAGAAATACAGACATTGTCATCCTACAAGAAACATGTTATAGAGGAGACGGACCCACTGGTTGCCCTCTAGGTTACAGAGAGCTGGTAGTCCCATCCACCAAACTACCAGGTGTGAAACAGGGAAGGGACTCAGGGGATATGCTAATTTGGTATATAGCAGACCTAACTCACTCTATTAATCAAAACTGGAACATTTTACATTTGGCTAGAAATTCAAAAGGAAATGATCTTAACAGAGAAAAATGTCCTCCTGTGTGCTACCTATATCCCCCCACTAGAATCCCCATGCTTTAATGAAGACAGCTTCTCCATCCTGGAGGGGGAAATCAATCATTTCCAGGCCCAGAGACATGTACTTGTCTGTGGCGATCTAAATGCCAGAACCGGACAAGAAACTGACACCATCAGCACAATCAATCAATAAAATTTGATTTATAAAGCCCTTTATACATCGGCCGATGTCAAAGTGCTATTCAGAAACCCAGCCTAAAACCCCAAACAGCAAACAATGCAGATGTACAGTTGAAGTCGGACGTTTACAGACACCTTAGCCAAATACATTTAAACTTGGTTTTTCACAATTCCTGACATTTAATCCAAGTAAACATTCCCTGTCTTAGGTCAGTTAGGATCACCACTTTATTTTAAGAATGTAAAAGGTCAGAATGATAGTAGAGAATTATTTATTTCAGCTTTTATTTATTTCATCACATTCCCAGTGGGTCAGAAGTTTACATACACTCAATTAGTATTTGGTAGCATTGCCTTTCAATTGTTTAACTTGGGTCAAACATTTCGAGTAGCCTTCCACAAGCTTCCAACAATAAGTTGGGTGAATTTTGGCCCATTCCTCCTGACAGAGCTGGTGTAACTGAATCAGGTTTGTAAGCCTTCTTGCTCGCACACTCTTTTTCAGTTCTGCCCACAAATGCTATATTGGATTGAGGTCAGGGCTTTGTGATGGCCACTCCAATACCTTGACTTTGTTGTCCTTAAGCAATTTTGCCACAACTTTGGAAGTATGCTTGGGGTCATTGACCAGGCTTTAACTTCCTGGCTGATGTCTTGAGATGTTGCTTCAATATATCCACATCATTTTCCATCGTTATGATGCCATCTATTTTGTGAACTGCACCAGTCCCTTCTGCAGCAATGCACCCACACAACATGATGCTGCCAACCCTGGTTCTTAACAGTTGGGATGGTGTTCTTCGGCTTGCAAGCCTCCCCCTTTTCCTCCAAACATAACGATGGTCATTATGACCAAACAGTTCTATTTTTGTTTCATCAGATCAGAGGACATTTCTCCAAAAAGTACGATCTTTGTCCCCATGTGCAGCTGCAAACCATAGACTGGCTTTTTATTGGTGGTTTCTGAGCAGTGGCTTCCTTGCTTCCTCGCTGAGCGGCTTTTCAGGTTATGTCGATATTTATACAGATGAACGTGGTACCTTCAGGCGCTTGAGAATTGCTACCAATGGTGAACCACAATGCAGATAGCCCTGTTAGCCAATGTGTGGGAACACTGGTTGGTCGGCCCAATTGAGGTAGTATGTTGTACATGAATGTATAGTTAATAAAGTGACTATGCATATATGATAAACAGAGAATAGCAGCAAAGTAAATAGACGGTTTGGGGGTTGAGGTTGGGCACACAATGTGAATAGTCCAGGTAGCCATTTGATTAACCTGTTCAGGAGTCTTATGGCTTGGGGGTAAAAATTGTTGAGAAGCCTTTGTGTCCTAGACTTGGCACTCCGGTACCGCTTGCCATACAGTAGTAGAGAGAACAGTCTATGACTGGGGTGGCTGGGGTCTATGACAATTTTTAGGTCCTTCCTCTGACACAGCTTACCTTCTACCTTCTGTAGTGCCTTGCGGTCAGAGGCCGAGCAATTGCAATGTTGCAGCTGTAGAACCTTTTGAGGATTTCAGGGCCCATGCCAAATCCTTTTCGTTTCCTGAGGCGGAATAGGCTTTGTCGTGCCTTCTTCATGACTGTCTTGGTGTGTTTGGACGATTCTAGTTTGTTGTTGATGTTGACACCAAGGAATTTGAAGCTCTCAACCTGTTCCACTACAGCCCTGTCGATGAGAATGGGGGCGTGCTCGGTCCTTCTTTTCCTGTAGTCCACAATCATCTCCTTAGTCTTGGTTATGTTAAGGGATAGGTTGTTATTCTGGCACCACACGGCCAGGTCTCTGACCTCCTCCCTATAGGCTGTCTCGTCGTTGTCGGTGATCAGGCCTACCACTGTTGTGTTGTCTGCAAACTTAATGATGGTGTTGGAGTCGTGCCTGGCCATGCAGTCGTGGGTGAACAGGGAGTACAGGAGGGGACTGAGCAAGCACCCATGTGGAGCTCCAGTGTTGAGGATCAGCATGGCAGATGTGTCGCTACCTACCCTCACCACCTGGGGGTGGCCCGTCAGGAAGTCCAGGATCCAGTTGCAGAGGGAGATGTTTAGTCCCAGGATCCTTAGCTTAGTGATGAGCTTTGAGGGTACTATGGTGTTGAACGCTGAGCTGTAGTGCTCCAGGTGGGAAAGGGAAGTGTGGAGTGCAATAGAGATTGCATCATCTGTGGATCTGTTTGGGCGTGGGGTGTAGGGTTTCTGGGATAATGGTGTTGATGTGAGCCATTACCAACCTTTCAAAGCACTTCATGGCTACGGATGTGAGTGCTACGGGTCTGTAGTCATTTAGGCAGATTGCCTTTGTGTTCTTGGGCACAGGGACTATGGTGGTCTGCTTGAAACATGTTAGTATTACAGACTCAATCATGGACATGTTGAAAATGTCAGTGAAGACACCTGCCAGTTGGTCAGAACATGCCCGGAGCACACGTCCTGGTAATCCGTCTGGCCCCGCAGCCTTGTGTATGTTGACCTGTTTAAAGGTCTTACTCACGTCGGCTATGGAGTGCGTGATCATACAGTCGTCCGGAACAGCTGATGCTCTCATGCATGCCTCAGTGTTGCTTGCCTCGAAGCGAGCATAGATGTGATTTAGCTCGTCCGGTAGGCTCGTGTCACTGGGCAGCTCGCAGCTGTGCTTCCCTTTGTAGTGTGTAATAGTTTGCAAGCCCTGCCACATTAGACGAGCGTCGGGGTCGGTGTAGTATGATTCAATAGAAATTTGGTAGAACTGATTTAAGTTTCCCTGCATTAAAGTCTCCGGGCACTAGGAGCGCCTCCTCTGGGTGAGTGGTTTCCTGTTTGCTTATTTCCTTATACAGCTGACTGAGTGCGGTGTTAGTGTCAGTATCTGTCTGTGGTGATAAATAAACAGCCACGAAAAGTATAGCTGAAAGCTCTCTAGGCAAGTAGTGTGGCCTGCAATTTATCCCAACGGCAGCTTTCCCAGTCTTCTTCTCCGGGTCCTGACCAGGCATCCGGCTCTTTGTCCTCTGTACCTGTGTCGCTTCCTCTTGCAAATGACGGGGATGGCGGTCCTGTGGGGTGTTTGGAGAATGTCTTGTGCGTCGTCTTTGTTGTAGAAAAATATTTCTAATCCGAGGTGAAGCCCACGAAGATCTGTCAACTCAGACAGGAAGATCACGTCAGTGACTCAACCCACTCAAGTGACGCACCCCTCCTAGGGAAGGCATGGAATAGCACCAGTAAGCCAATGACTCAGCCCCAGTAATAGGGTTAGAGGCAGAGAATCCCATTGGAGAGAGGGGAACCAGCCAGGCAGAGACAGCAAGGGCAGTTCGTTGCTCCAGTGCTGTTCACCTTCCGTTCACCTTCACACCCCTGGGCAAGACTACACTCAATCATAAGACCTACTGAAGAGATTAGTCTTCAATAAAGACTTAAAGGTCTGCGGCAGACCATTCCATAAAAATGGAGCTCGATAGGAGAAAGCCCTGCCTCCAGCTGTTTGCTTAGAAATTCTAGGGACAATGAGGAGGCTTGCGTCTTATGACCGTAGCGTACGTATAGGTGTGTATGACAGGAACAAAATCAGAAAGATAGGTAGGAGCAAGCCAATGTAATGCTTTGTAGGTTAGCAGTAAAACCTTGAAATCAGCCATATCCTTAACAGGAAGCCAGTGTAGAGAGGCTAGCACTGGAGTAATGTGATCAAATTTTGGGGTTCTAGTCAAGATTCTAGCAGCCGTGTTTAGTGCTAACTGAAGTTTATTTTGTGCTTTATCTGGGTAGCCGGAAAGTAGAGCATTGCAGTAGTCTAATCTAGAAGTGACAAAAGCATGGATACACTTTTCTGCATCATTTTTGGACAAAAAATATCAGATTTTTGCAATGTTACGTAGATGCAAAAAAGCTGTCCTTGAAACAGTCTTGATATGTTCGTCAAAAGAAAGATCAGGGTCCAGAGTAACGCCGAGGTCCTTCAGTTTTATTTGAGACAACTGTACAACCATCAAGATTAATTATCAGATCCAACAGATGATCTCTTTGTTTCTTGGGACCTAGAACAAGCATCTCTGTTTTGTCTGAGTTTAAAAGTAAAACATTTGCCGCCATCCACAGGCCAAACACAGGCTTCCAGATAGGACAATTTTGGGGCTTCACCATGTTTTATCGAAATGTACAGCCGTGTATCGTCCGCATAGCAGTGAAAGTTAACATTATGTTTCCGAATGACATCACCAAAAGGTAAAATATATAGTGAAAACAATAGTGGTCCTGAAACGAACCTCGAGGAACACCGAAATGTACAGTTGATTTGTCAGAGAACAAACCATCCACAGAGACAAACTGATATCTTTCTGACAGATAAGATCTAAACGGGGCTAGAAATTGTCCGTGTTGACCAATTTGGGTTTCTAATCTCTCCAAAATAATGTGGTGATTGATGGTATCAAAAGCAGCACTAAGGTCTAGGAGCACGAAAACAGATGCAGAGCCTTGGTCTGACGCCATTAAAAGGTATTTTACCACCTTCACAAGTGCAGTCTCAGTGCTATGATAGGGTCTAAAACCAGACTGAAGTGTTTCGTATACATTGATAAATACCAAAAAAATTACAAAGATTTAAAGAAGAGTCTGTCGTTTCTTTCTAATGATCATGATCTTTTCATGAATTCTTGGTTGGGGTCTGAGCAGATTCATTGTTGCGATTGCAAACATAATAAAATGGTGGTCCGATAGTCCAGGATTATGAGGAAAAACATTCAGGTCCACAACATTTATTCCACGGGACAAAACTAGGTCCAGAGTATGACTGGCAGTGAGTAGGTCCGGAGACATGTTGGACAAAACCCACTGAGTCGATGATGGCTCCGAAAGCCTTTTGGAGTGGGTCTGTGGACTTTTCCATGTGAATATTAAAGCCACCAAAAATGTGAATGTTATCTGCCATGACTACAAGGTCCGATAGGAATTCAGGGAACTCAGTGAGGAATGATGTATATGGCCCAGGAGGCCTGTAAACAGTAGCTATAAAAAGTGATTGAGTAGGCTGCATAGATTTCATGACTAGAAGCTTAAAAAGATGAAAACAGTCATCTTTTTTTTGGTAAATGTGCTGTCGTAAACGTTAGCAACAACTCCGTGTTTGCGGGATGCACAGGGGATATGGTCACTAGTGTAACCAGGAGGAGAGGCCTCATTTAACACAGTAAATGCATCAGGCTTAAGCCATGTTTCAGTCAGGCCAATCACATCAAGATTATGATCAGTGATTAGTTCATTGATTATAACTGCCTTTGAAGTGAGGGCTCTAACATTAAGTAGCCCTATTTTGAGATGTGAAATATCACAATCTCTTTCAATAATGACAGGAATGGAGGAGTTCTTTATTCCAGTGAGATTGTTAAGGCGAACCCCCCCATGTTTAGTTTTGCCCAACCTAGATCGAGGCACAGACATGGTCTCAATGGGGATACATGAGCTGACTACACTGACAGTGCTAGTTAGTGGCAGACTCCACTAAGCTGGCAGGCTGGCTATCTCATTGTGGAGCTAGAGGAGTTAGAGCCCTGTCTATGTTCATAGATAAGATAAGAGCACCCCTCCAGCTAGGATGGAGTCCGTCACTTCTCAGCAGGCCAGGCTTGGTCCTGTTTGTGGGTGAGTCCCAGAAAAAGGGCCAATTATCTACAAATTCTATCTTTTGGGAGGGGCAGAAAACAGTTTTCAACCAGCGATTGAGTTGTGAGATTGCTGTAGAGCTCATCACTCCCCCTAACTGGGAGGGGGCCAGAGACAATTACTCGATGCCGATACATCTTTCCAGCTGATTTACATGCTAAAGCTCTGTTGCGCTTGGTGACCTCCGACTTTTTCATCCTAACATTGTTGGAGCTGACGTGGATAACAATATCCCTATACTCTCTACACTCGCCAGTTTTAGCTTTAGACAGCCCCATCTTCTGATTAGCCTTAACGTCGGTAGCTCTGCCCCCTGGTAAACAGTGTATGATCTCTGGATGATTCTTTTTAAATCTAATAATAATGGAGTAATGGAGTCGCCAATGACTAGGGTTTTCAATTTGACAGAGCTAATGGTGGGAGGCTTCGGTGTCCCCGACCCCGTAACGAGAGGAGGAGAGACCAGAGAAGGCTTGGCCTCTGACTCCGACTCGTTGCTTAATGGGGAGAACCGGTTGAAAGTTTCTTTAGGGTGAATGTGCGACATCGGTTGAGCATTCCTACAGCATTTCCTTCCAGAAGCCATGAGAAAATTGTCCAGCTGCGGGGACCGTGCGAGGGGATATATACTACTATCTGTACTTACTGGTGGCACAGATGCTGTTTCATTCTTTCCTACACTGAAATTACCCTTGCCTAACGATTGCGTCTGAAGCTGGGCTTGCAACACGACTATCCTCACCATAAGGCGATCGTTCTCCTGTATATTATGAGTACAGCGACTGCAATTAGAAGGCATTATGTTAATATTACTACTTAGCTTCGGCTGGTGGAGGTCCTGTAGAACCATGTCCAGATAAAGCATCTGGGGTGAAAAAGTTGAGCACGGGGAAGAAAAAAAAGATATAAAACGGTAATTAAAAAGTAAAAACCGTAAAGTTGGTAGGTAGCAAAGTAACGTTAGCAACAACCCTCACAGCAGCACGTAAACAAGTCCACAAGTTGTGACTGGAAGGGGGGACAAACACCTGCCTAGAGGTGACAGCATTCCCTCCCTCATATGCCCCCCAAGGCACAACTATGACAAAATAACCAACAAAAACGGGTCACAACTCCTGCAGCTCTGTCACACGCTGGGCATGCACACAGTTAATGGTAGGCTTCGAGGGGACTCCTATGGTAGGTACACCTATAGCTCATCTCTTGGCAGTAGTACTGTAGACTACTTTATCACTGACCTCAACCCAGAGTCTCTCAGAGCGTTCGCAGTCAGCCCACTGACTCCCCTATCAGATCACAGCAAAATCACAGTCTACTTGAACAGAGCAATACTCAATCATGAGGCATCTAAGCCAAAGGAACTCAGTAATATTAATAAATGCTATAGATGGAATAAATGTAGTGTGAAAACCTACCAAAAAAACAATTAGGCAACAACAAATTCAATCCCTTTTAGACAACTTCCTGGACAAAACATTCCACTGTAATAGTGAAGGTGTAAACTTGGCAGTAGAAAATCTTAACAGTATATTTGACCTCTCGGCTTCCCTATCAAATCTAAAAATTTCAAATAGATAACCGAAGTAAATGAACAACCATGACAAATGGTTTCGATGAAGAATGCAAAAACCTAAGAAAGAAATTGAGAAACCTGTCCAACCAAAAACATAGAGACCCAGAAAACCTGAGTCTACGCCTTCACTATGGTGAATCACTAAAACAATACAGAAATACACTACGGGAAAAGAAGGAACTGTAAATCAGCTCAATGAAATTGAAGAATCCATAGACTAATCACTTCTGGGAAAATTAGAAAACACTAAACAAACAACAACACAAAGAATTATCTATCCAAAATAGAGATTTTATGAGTAAACCACTTGTCCAATGTTTTTGACATGATCAAATGTTAGAACCAACTATTAAAGATTACCAGAACCCACTGGATTCTCCAATTACCTTGAATGAACTACAGGACAAAATAAAACCCCTCAAAACCAAAAAGGCCTGTGGTGTTGATGATATCCTCAATGAAATGATAAAATATACAAACAAATTCCAATTGGCTATACTAAAACTATTTAACATCATCCTTAGCTCTGGCATTTTCCCCAATATTTGGAACCAAGGACTGATCACGCCAATCCACAAAAGTGCAGACAAATTTGACCCTAGTAACTTCCGTGGGATACGCGTCAACAGCAACCTTGGGGAAATCCTCTGCATCATCATTAACAGCAGACTTGTACATTTCCTAATTTAAAACAATGTACTGAGCAAATGTCAAATTGGCTTTTTACCAAATTATCGTACGACAGACAACGTATTCACCCTGCACACCCTAATTGACAAACAAACAAACCAAAACAAAGGCAAAGTCTTCTCATGCTTTGTTGATTTGGCATGGTCTTATACCAATTGATGGAAAGTGATGTTGGGGGAAAAACATATGACATTATAAAATCCATGTAACATTGTAAATCCATTTAACTTTTTCAGCCTGGCACCCAAATTTGAAATGTTGTGTTTTCCTGGGACCCAAGCTTAGGAAAAGATGCAACTATATGTAAATATAGGTACATTTCATTGCCCTTATGCCTAAAACAAATGCAATATAGACAAAAACAAATAACAATGAAATGTAATATTCATATAAATATATATGAATGTTTATTTTCCAAAATTAAAAATACTATATCTGTCTAGGTTGGAACTGTTGCTGTTTAAAATACAATACATATTTTTTTATTTTGAACTAGAATAAACTGATTTATCACATAACACAGATGTAGACCAGAAAGCACACAGTCCTAAAGAGAGGTGAGTGAATGGTTGAAGTTCAACAAGCAGGTCTATTCTGGGCTCTGCTTTTGACAGTACAACACTGAGGTCATACTCACTAATGAGACCGTTTCTGTACTTGTTTTTTTAAGTAGGCCAGAATTGAGAACCCTGACTCGCATAGGTATGTGGTGCCAAACTGGATCAGAACATCTGCTTCTTTCCCAGTCAGGCAGAGACCGCTTCCTGCTGTAGATGAGCAACCCAGAACTGTGTGAGTGTTTGCCTCAAAAAGCATCTTGCTTCAATCAGTTTATTCCAGTTAAGAATAACTATTATGACTTGTATTTTAACAGCAACAGTTCCAATCTAGACTCTGTACTGTTACTAAGGGTTGCACCATCAGTAACTAGCTAGCTTGCTTTGGCGAATGTGAGCTATTAGCTGTGTAACGTAACAAGGCCAGGGGATTGTTTGAAAGAGAAACTCACATCTACTATGAGAGTTAGTACTCCCTTATTTCTGCTTATCATCGCCTGTTATAAAATGACAACAATACCTTGCTAGCTGACTTACTTTACCACTGTCGAAGCACTGTTTCCTGAAGCATTCTGCCCTGTTATGAAAGAACTCCCTGGGTTTACCGTCTTGCTGTGTGTTTGGACAGGACGTGTGGTTTTATTTATTTGTTCATTTTGAGAGACTCATTACTAACATTAAGCACTTCCCCCTCAAAACACATTGTGGGCGCTCCTCGTTATTTCTCCAAGTTTGTATGAAAGCGAGAGAAACTCATCCCTGTATTTTGCGTTTTATGACAATTGAGCTCAGTCAGAACTTGTGGCTAGCATGAGTTTGTTTGATGATAGCGGTGAGTGATGGCGAGTGGGAATGACAAGTCAGTGGCTGACATGGCATCATCTGCTGCTGAACGACAGCGCTGCATCTTGTGTCGCGGAGTGATCTTTAAGAAGACTGCATAAAAAAAGATCAAGTGAACCGCAATGCACACGGGCATCTCCCTCTCGCGCAGCTGCCAAACTGAGCAAAGACCGCTGCTAAGCGAGCACACTGAACAAAGAGCACAGATGCTTGGCCAAATCAATTCCAGTAATTAATTAAATAATTATCAATTTACTCTGACACGTCGCAACCCACACTTTAATAAAGGCTGATGTACACAAACAACAAGTGTGCAGTCAAAATTGGCAAAAAACACATATTTCTTCCCACAGAGCTGTTGGGTGAGACAGGGATGCAGCTTAAGCCCCACCCTCTTCAACAAAAATATCAATGAATTGGCGAGGACACTAGAACAGTCTGCAGCACCCTGCCTCACCCTACTAGAATCTAAAGTCAAATGTCTACTGTTTGCTGATGATCTGGTGCTTCTGTCACCAATCAAGGACGGCCTACAGCAGCACCTAGATCTTCTGCATAGATTCAGCCAGACCTGGGTCCTGACAGTAAACCTCAGTAAGACCAAAATAATGGTGTTCCAAAAAAGGTCCAGTTGCCAGGATCACAAATATAAATTCCATCTAGACACCGTTGCCCTAGAGCACACAAAAAAACAATACATACCTTGGCCTAAACATCAGCGCCACAGGTAACTTCCACACAGCTGTGAACGATCTGAGAGACAAGGCAAGAAGGGCCTTCTATGCCATCAAAAGCATCATAAAATTTGACATACCAATTAGGATCTGTCTAAAAATACTTGAATCTGTTTCGAACCCATTAACCTTTATGGTTGTGAGGTCTGGGGTCCGCTCACCAACCAAGAATTCACAAAATGGGACAAACACCAAATTTAGACTCTGCATGCAGAACTCTGCAAAAATATCCTCAGTGTACAACGTAAAACACCAAATAATGCATGCAGAGCAGAATTTGGCTGATACCCGCTAATTATCAAAATCCAGAAAAGAGCTGTTAAATTCTACAACCACCTAAAAGGAAGCGATTCTCAAACCTTCCATGATGGATGAACCTGGAGAAGAGTCCCCTTAGCATGCTGGACCTGGGGCTCTGTTCACAAACACAAACTGACCCCACAGAGCCAAAGGACAGAAGCACAATTAGACCCAACCAAATAATGACAAAACAAAATGATAATTACTTGACACCTTAGAAAGAATTAACAAAAAAAACAAAAAACTAGAATGTCACTTCTAAACAGAGAGTACACAGTGGCAGAATACCTGACCGCTGTGGCTGACCCAAACATAAGCAAAGCTTTGACTATGTACAGACTCAGTGAGCATAGCCTTGCTATTGAGAAAGGCCGCTGTAGGCAGACATGGCTCTCAAGAGAAGACAGGCTATGTGCACATTGCCCACAAAATGAGGTGGAAACTGAGCTGCACTTCCTAACCTCCTGCCAAATGTATGACCCTATTAGAGACACATATTTCCCTCAGATTACACAGATCCACAAAGAATTTGAAACCAAACCCGATTTTGATAAACTCCCATATCTACTACGTGAAATACCACAGTGTGCCATCACGGCAGCAAGATTTGTGACCTGTTGCCACAAGAAAAGGGCAACCAGTGAAGAACAAACACCATTGTAAATACAACCCATATTTATGTTTATTTATTTTCACTTTTGTACCTTAACCATTTGCACATTGTTACAACACTGTGTATATATACATAATATGACATTTGTAATGTCTTTATTCTTTTGGAACTTCTGTGAGTGTAATGTTTACTGTTAATTTTTATTGTTTATTTCACTTTTGTATATGATCTACTTAACTTACTTTGGCAATATTAACATATGTTTCCCATGCCAATAAAGCCCCTTAAATTGAGAGAGAGAGACTGATCAGGGATAAATCTAATAAATGGAGGGATGGCCGCTTTATCAAGTGCATGAGGCAGGGCAAGCAGCCGTCCAATTAGAAGGCTCAGAGTTGAGGTTGCTGGGCGGAGATGGCTGTCCAGTTCGTCCAATACAAAATAATGGTGCTACACTTGGCCATGGGGCGCGTGAATGGGTCATCATTAATTTGTCATCGACCAATTACCTCTCTCTCACTGTATATTTCTGTAAGCCAGTGTCTGTGAGCTACATTGTTACCATCATGCAGAGTGAGATTGTGTGATCAGGGTTGCCCATCGATTGGTAGTGATGTACACTGCGTACATCAAACATTAGGAACACCTTCCTAATTGAGTTTTTTGAGCCTCAATTTGTCAGGGCATGGACTCTACAAGGTGTCAAGAGTTCAACAGGGATGTTGGCCTATATTGACTCCAATGCTTCCCACGGTAGTGTCAAGTTGGCTAGATGTCCTTTGGGTGGTGGACCATTCTTGATACACACAGGAAACTGTTGAGCATTAAAAACCCAGCTGCGGTGCAGTTCTTGACACAAACCTGTGCCCCTGGCACCTACTACCATACCCCGTTCAAATGCACTTAAATATTTTGTCTTGTCCATTCACCCTCTGAGTGGCACACATACACAATCCATGTCTCAATTGTCTCAATTGTCTCCAGGCTTATCCTGTCTCCTCCCCTTCATCTCCACTGATTGAATTGGATTTAAACATCAATAAGGGATCATAGCTTTCACCTGGATTCTCCTGGTCAGTCAATAACATGGAAAAAGCAGGTGTTCTTAATGTTTTGTACACTCGTCTATATTCGCCTAGTGTTGTCAGTGAACAGTGCGCTGTGTGAAGGATGTCAGTCTGCAATGAGCAGCTGCTGCTTCATTACTGTGATCATTATTGAGACCAAGTAGCAGTCCTGTCTTCTCTGAGGGCCGGACAGAGGCACCACAGCTGCATCCTATCCAAGGTGTACATACCACTAACCTCCTGGCCCAATTACTGAGCCTGCTGAAGGCTACTGATCCTCTCATTACCAAGGAAATGGAGACATGTCATACAACCATTGTGTGCTGTAGTTTTCTTGACGTTATTTTGAGTGTGTGTGTGTGTGTGTGTGTGTGTGTGTGTGTGTGTGTGTGTGTGTGTGTGTGTGTGTGTGTGTGTGTGTGTGTGTGTGTGTGTGTGTGTGTGTGTGTGTGTGTGTGTGTGTGTGTGTGTGTGTGTGTGTGCCTGTGTGTGCCTGTGTGTAACTCTGGGCTGCTTTGGAGATGGATGAGTGTCCACTTGCACTCATCACTCTTCTCCAGTATGTCTCCTCTCCCTCCATACATCACTATAATGACTCAATAGGCTGATCACGAGGCTGATTGTTAAGCTGGTCCTTTAAGCATGGCTCTTTAAGCATGGCTCCAGCTCTGTCTGCTCTGTGCTCTGGTTCATATGCTCTGGACATATGGGGTGGCAGGTAGCATAGTGGTTAGAGTGTTGGGCCAGTAACCAAAAGGTTGCAAGATCGAAGCCCCGAGCTGACAAGGTAAACTGTCGTTCTGCCCCTAAACAAGGCAGTTAACCCACTGTTCCTAGGCTGTCATTGAAAATAAGAATTTGTTCTTAACTGACTTGCCTAGTTAAATAAAGGTCAAATATATCTACTGTGTCTTTACAGCTCTGGGTTGGAACTGCCCAGGATCAGTTTACTTTCCCCAAATCCTAACTTTAAACATTAAGGGGAAATGCTAAACTGACCCGATATCAGTGTTTAGGGGCAACTTTATCCAACTTTTTTCGTCTTTATGGTATGTGCCCACTAGTTTCCCTGTTTTTCTGTGCTTCACCAGCACTGCCTGCGCCCTCCGGTGGCCATATAGTGAAACTGAAACTCAATTAATTTCCATGTTGAAGTGATTATGGATGATATATTTAGGGAAATTCTCTACTGTGCTGTATATTATTATATTATATTATTATTATATTATTATATTACAGGGACAGATGGCCTTCCTCTTTGTTCATCTCCATGCCAACGCAAGGCAGATGTTTATTTATGTGTATTTTTCCAATTTTATTGCCCATTTTTGTTAAATCCAAGATAATTTCTAATCTGTCCCAGTGGGGCTGGTTATTTGTTTCAGTGTTGATCACAGCTAGTCGGTGTCTAGGGTAAAGTTCATCACAAATGAATAAACTGTTGTTACTGAACTGAATGTTAAACATTGCCTGGTTAAACATGCAGGGGTTCTAGGATGAATCTGTTTTATGGCCCCTTGTTTCATTCATATAACTGGGTTGTGTGTGTGTGTGTGTGTGTGTGTGTGTGTGTGTGTGTGTGTGTGTGTGTGTGTGTGTGTGTGTGTGTGTGTGTGTGTGTGTGTGTGTGTGTGTGTGTGTGTGTGTGTGTGTGTGTGCGTGTGTGTGTGTGTGTGTGTGTGTGTGTGTGTTGCGTGTGTGTTTGGAATGGGGGAGATATCCCCATGAGATGCTCCCTACACCAGTCCCCCTTATACGTGTGCGTTTGCGTGTGTGTTTGGAATGGGGGAGATATCCCCAGTGGTTGAGATAAGGCTCAAACCCCCCAAACCAAAGGAACTGACTCATTGAAAATAAGAATATGTTCCTGACTTCTGAAGCCCATGAGATAAGGCTCCCCAAACAAGATGTCCCTCTTCTGTTATTAGGACAAGGGTACAATGGGGAAATGCCAGGATTAGAATATGACCCTTTGACGGAGATACAGTATTTAACACAAATATGAAATTGTTTGCACAGTATAATCCTTCTTCTGCTGTCAAACAAATCCTTAGGGGGGCTCTAACCAAGTTGTCTTTAATCCTTGATATTCTGAATTTCTAAAATCATATCTGGTCCATCTTAATGGACTGCAGGATCAGGGTCATTGGAAGGCCTTTATGATTGGTGATGTGAACAGACTATATTTATACTACGGTCAAATCATGACTGTGATATTTAATTGTAGATCCACAGCTACCTAACGGATGTCATTGCTCAGCCTGGCGCACAGAAATAGAATGGGAAATAGAATCTATAATCTGACAACCAGAGTGAATAAAACAGGATAGGCAGAAGCGACAGAAACGGTATACCATATATATATATGGGCCACTCATCTCTGGGTCCTTTGTAGTGTTATTTCTATAACCTACATTTTACTCATGACGTCGACATGTATGTACTTACATACAGGTCTACGGGTCAGCAGTTTGAGTAGGCTTCCTATTGTCTCCAGCTCCAGGAAGTGACACCAGAGGCAGGAAGCAGAGCAGTGAAGGTAAAGGGGGCAGCAGACACGTATGTGCCTGTGAAGTGACCGGCAGAGGAAGGAAACAGAGGACCTACTGGAACCGTACCCCCCCATTTTCTGTCTATCTCCCAGATTGGGGGTAGTGCTGGGAAGAGTTGGGGTGGAGACAGGGTGGAGGGTGAAGCACAACGGGTATGTCTTCTTGCTGAGGAATGTGTACCATTGCCAAGCAGTTATAGAACAGTTGAATTACCTGGATGTGATGCATGTGTTCCAGCTCAGTATGGGGAGTGGGGGGGTAAAGAGTTAGGAGTCAGACTGAAAATAGAGTGGATATGACTGTGAATTGATTACCGATTATGACACTTGACACCCCTCTAATCAGCAGCCAGTGTGTGAAGGCCATGTGAAGGCCATATTCATGTAGCTCAGATAATAGGGAATAGATATGTAGGGTACATTGTGCATTTATACAACCTCAGATTGTGCTGTGTGTGTGTGTAAAAAAAATTGGACGAATGCCAATGTGACGTACCTTGGCAGGGTTGTGCCTGTCCACCGCGCCCAGTGTAGGGTACACAAGCTGGTGACACTGCTGGAGGCCCTGAACCATGACTCCAGTGAGTCACACTCTAGAGTCACAGCGCAGCCGGCCAAACGCCCTCCACAGCCTCAACCTTGGCCTTAGCCTCAGCCCCAGACACAGTCTCAGCCCCAGAAACAGTCTCAGTCTCAGTCTCAGTCTCAGTCCCAGCCCCAGACACAGTCTCAGTCTCAGTCCCAGTCTCAGTCCCAGTCCCAGTCCCAGTCCCAGTCCCAGTCCCAGTCCCAGACACAGTCTCAGTCCCAGCCACAGACACAGACACGGTCCCAGTCCCAGCCACAGACACAGACACAGTCACAGACACAGTCACAGTCTCAGTCCCAGCCACAGACAGTCTCAGTCCCAGCCACAGACACAGTCTCAGTCCCAGCCACAGACACAGTCTCAGTCTCAGTCCCAGCCACAGACACAGTCTCAGTCCCAGCCACAGACACAGTCTCAGTCCCAGCCACAGACACAGTCTCAGTCCCAGCCCCAGACACAGTCTCAGCCCCAGACACAGTCTCAGTCCCAGCCACAGACACAGTCTCAGTCCCTGCCCCAGACAAAGTCTCAGCCCCAGACACAGTCTCAGTCTCTGTCCCAGCCACAGACACAGTCTCAGCCCCAGTCCCAGACACAGTCTCAGTCCC